>NC_041385.1:591075073-591160870 GCF_002162155.2 Triticum dicoccoides | reverse complement strand
TTGGATGTAATTTGTGAGGTCTGAAATGTAAAGTAACCCGGCATATGCTCCGATTCGTGCATGCACTATGACCCAGATGCTCTGTGTCCCACATGTCGGTGAAACGGAGCACGTGGAAATAGCCTAGGAGTACATATAGGAGGATAAATGCGTGCAAAGATATGTACGGTGAAGCGTAGCTGTGTGTAGGACCTTGAAGTATGTCTAGAGGGGGGGTGATTAGACTACTGGACCAATAAAATCTTAGCCTTTTCCCAATTTTAGAGTTTGGCAGATTTTAGCTATCTTAGGACAAGTCAAACAATTATCACAAAATTCAAGCAAGCATGCAAAGAGTATATGAGCAGCAGAAATTAAAGCATGCAACTTGCAAGAAAGTAAAGGGAAGGGTTCGGAGGATTCAGACGCAATTGGAGACACGGATGTTTTTGGCGTGGTTCCGATAGGTGGTGCTATCGTAAATCCACGTTGATGGAGACTTCAACCCACGAAGGGTAACGGTTTCACGAGTCCACGGAGGGCTCCACCCACGAAGGGTCCATGAAGAAGCAACCTTGTCTATCCCACCATGGTCGTCCCCCACGAAGGACTTGCCTCACTAGCGGTAGATCTTCACGAAGTAGGCGATCTCCTTGCCCTTACAAACTCCTTGGTTCAACTCCACAATCTTGTCGGAGGCTCCCAAGTGACACCTAGCCAATCTAGGAGACACCACTCTCCAGGAAGTAACAAATGGTGTGTTGATGATGAACTCCTTGCTCTTGTGCTTCAAATGATAGTCTCCTCAACACTCAACTCTCTCTCATAGGTTTTGGATCTGGTGGAAAGAAGATTTGAGTGGAAAGCAACTTGGGGAAGGCTAGAGATCAAGATTCATATGGTAGGAATGGAATATCTTAGCCTCAACACATGAGTAGGTGGTTCTCTCTCAGAAATGGTAAGTTGGAAGTGTAGGTTTGTTCTGATGGCTCTCTCCCCGAGTGAAGAGGAGGTGGAGGGGTATATATAGCCTCCACACAAAATCTAACCGTTACACACAATTTACCAAACTCGGTGGGACCGATTCAACAGACTCGGTCGAACCGATTTAGTAAACCTAGTGACCGTTAGGATTTTCGGTGGGACCGACATGCAACTCGGTAGGACCGATATGGTTAGGGTTAGGGCATAACGTAATCTCGGTGAGACCGATTACACAAACTCGGTGAGACCGATTTTGGTAATAAGCTTTACAGAGAGTTATTCAGGTAAACTTGGTGGGACCGATTCTCTCATTTCGGTGAGACCGAAATGTTACGACAGGGAAACAGGGAGTTTACATTGCAATCTCGGTGGGACCGATCGCTCACTTCGGTTAGACCGAAATGTTACGAAGGGAAACAGAGAGATTACAATCCCATCTCGGTGAGACCGAGATCCCTATCGGTAGGACCGATGTGCCTAGGGTTTGTGGCAGTGGCTATGACATCCAAACTCGGTGGCGCCGGATAGAAAGAATCAGTGGGGCCGAGTTTGACTTTAGGTTTAGGTCATTTGTGGATGTGAGGAAGTAGTCGAGGGTATTTGGAGCATATCACTTAGCACATGAAGCAAGATGCTCATTAAGCAACACCTCATCCCTCCTTGATAGTATTGGCTTTTCCTATAGACTCAATGTGATCTTGGATCACTAAAATGTAAAATGAAGAGTCTTGAGCTTTTGAGCTTGAGCCAATCATTTGTCATTAGTATTTTGAGGGATCCACTTCCATCATCCATGCCATGCCATTCATTGAGCTTTCCTGAAATAATAGTCTTGGAATAGCATTAGCTCAATGAGCTACATGTTGTTATGAATTACCAAAACCACCTAGGGATAGTTGCACTTTCAATCTCCCCCTTTTTGGTAATTGATGACAACATATAGATCAAAGCTTCGACAAATGATAATAAGATTGAAAAACATCGTCGCTTTGAGAAGTATGTGATAAGCAAGAGCTCTCCCTAAATTTATTCATAGTTTAAGATTTGCTTTGGACTGCAAATGCACAAGGAATTAGGCACATGGGTTACTCTTCCATGTCACATACATCTTGATGGAGCGCTCAAAATGATAAGGATTGAATACATGCAGTCATCACCAAGCAAAGTGAATGATCACATAAGGATAGGTAAGAAAATATCATCAAACATGCATAAGTGTAGCTTATGATCAAACACATGATCATCAATGTCTCACAGAAAACAGCATAGTATCTCAAGCAATCAAAAGCAAACAAAGTTTAACCACCAAAGCAAGAGAGAACAAAAGCAACACTCTCTCTCTCGAAGCCTATGATCTATACATTTTTCTCCCCATTTGGCAACAAATTACCAAAAAGTTCATAAAAAATGCATAGTGCTAGATCGACTCTCAGGCTTGATCTTCAGGTGGTGGTGTAGAGATGGCTCCTAGGACGAAGGCTTCAGTTGAAGTGGATGGAGCTGGAGGAGTTGGTGCTGGAGCTGGTTGCACTCGAGCTGTAGGAGCTGTAGCTGGTGCAGATGATGTGGCTCTGGTGTCTGTCACAGGCACTGCAGCTGACCTTTGAGCTCTAGGCACTCTGGCAAATACATTAGTGGTAGTCTTGCCCTTCCTCTCCTGCATGTCATCCTGTAGCCGCTCCACAACTGACTGAATCTCAATTACTTTGACATCTAGATCATAGAATTTTTGTTCCACGATTCTTTCCAGGCTCTCCTGATTTTGAGTTAGGGTGGCCAGCCCCTTCTCAATCCTCAGTGTTGATGCTATCAAGTAACCAAGCTGCTCCTGCTTGTTCTTCAAAAAGTACTCAGATGCCTCCTCTTGTGTTGGCATCTTGGCAGCCTTCTCTCTCTTTGCCTTCTCCTTCTGCTCTTGAGCTTGCACTGAGGATGGTTCATTCTCATTCATGACAACCTGATTGTCCTCAAAGTCTGGATAGATAGCAAAATGTTCCTTATCCAACAGATATTTTCCTGTGCCCATCTTTGAGTTAATCAACTCCTGAATCTGTGGGGCATATCCACATCTTCTCTTCTGGTCTGCTGCAGTCCTCTTAATGGTCTCAACCATAAGGCTCATGACCTTGAATTTCTATGGCACATCAAACAAATGCAGCATGTTGATAGCATGCCCTCTAATCATGTTGTGGTCACCTGACTTGGGCAATAGAGTGTGCCTTAGGATCCAGTTGATTGTTGGCAGCCCTGACAGAAGAAAGTGGACTGACCCAAACTTGAAAGTGTCAAGAGCTTTGTTTGGGATCTCCTTGTACATGTGTGCCATGGAATTGTGATCCTCTTCTACTTGGCATAGACATCCAAGTCATCTTCACTCTCCTTTGGGGCATTGATTAGACTGGCCCATTCCTCAACGGTTGACTGGTACCTTGTACCTTCAGACATCCAAACTATCGTCCCATCTGGATAGAAATGTGCTGTGGAGTAGAATTGCATAATGAGTTCATCATTCCAGTTGGTGAGCTTCTGCCCAACAAATCTGCAACTCCACAAGGAACAAAACTATCTTGCACTCCAGGATAGTGTTCTTCATTTTCTTTCATGTAGGTCCAGTCGACCCACCTCATATCACACACTATGGGCTTCTTGTCCAGCAAGATTGTCTCATAGAAATCCTGTTGTTCCTTTGTATGGAACCTATAATCAACAGCAGTCCTTCTCCTGGTGGCATATGGATCTGACTCTCTCCATAGCCTCAACCCTGAGTCTCTCCTAATCTTCATGTCCTCAGCCACAGGATGAGCATCATTGTGGTCTGGTATCTTGGGCTTGAGCTTGCTCAGGACTTGTCCTTCTTCTTCTTCCTCATCAGCAACTTCAGGCACTGGGGCCTTGTTCTTCTCAGCAGCTGGAATACTCCTGGTATTCCTCTTTGGTGCAAGCTTGGGCTTGGGGGCAGCTTTGGGTGCTTCCTTGGGCTTTGATGTTGCAGCCCCTAACTTAATAGCATCACCCATAAGCTTTTGTGGCTTGGGTGCTGGTGCAGCAACCTCTTCTTCCTCTTCAGAGTCTCTCCTCATAGAGGGATTTCCAAGAACCTGGGCAGTAGTGGTTCTGGCTCTCTTCTTCTTCTTATCCTGAGCAGCAGCTTCATCTTCTGATTCAATGGTAAACTTCATAGTTTCTCCAGTGGGAACTTTCTTGGGTTTGGAAGTTGTGACTCTCCTTGCAGATGCCTCTTTGGGTTCAGTCTTTTCAGGCACTTGAGTAGATCCTCTGACCTTCAGCATAGGTTTCCACTTGGCAGGAACCTTCTTATTGAGTCCAGGTTTAGTGTTCTTTGCTGAGGCATACTCCTTTTTGAGCACTACCATCTTGGAGGTAGCCTCATCTTCTTCTGCCAAATAATCCTCATCCTCAGATTCTAAGGTTCTCTTCTTCCTTGTCCTGGTGGCAGCTTTAGGCAGATTGCTTGGGGTGCTCCTGCTGCCATCATCTGAAGTGCTAGAGGGACTAGTGCCCTCACTCATGTGATTGTGCTCTTCTGACTTGTTCTGACTATCACTTTGGTCTGACATGCTGCAAATCACTGACTGCTGACCCTGTGAATAGTTATAGATGAGATAGAATGGATGAGCATCACAAAATGCAGACATTTTTGCAAAAGAATGATTCAAAAATTCAGTTTTAGTTTTCCATAGAAAGCATTTCGGATCAACCGATTCTCAAACTCGGTGATACCGAAGCAGTTTTGGAACCTAAACTGGTGAACTCGGTTGGACCGAGTCACAGTTCGGTGGCACCGAGACTGCTAGGGTTTCACAAAGTCCTAAAATCGGTCACACCGATTAGCAATTATCGGTCAGACCGAGAGTTACTAGTGCAATGGCGTTAGCCAAATCGGTGGGACCGAGGTTTTCAACTCGGTGGGTCCGAGATGGTTTCGGCGGAAACCTAACCCTAAATTTTCAAATCCCATCTAATATAAGGATTGTGTTGACTGGATAGGAGTGTTTCAATCGTGGCAAGAAACATTATGAACACAATGTGCTAGGAATCGGACAAGGATAGCACTGTGATCGAGTCCATACCCTAGCTTGGCGATGAACTCGCTACGGCGGCAACGGCGGGGGTGAATTCCGTTGACAGCGGTGGAGACCAGCGACAGGAGGCGGCTGGCGACGAGGAGACGATCCGGAGACCCTGGTGGCACATCGAGCTATTGCGCGGGCGAAGAGGTTCGGAGAAATTCCCAAATTTTTGCCCGTGAGTATATATAGCCCGACCCTGTCGGTGTGACCGAGTGGAACAACTCGGTGGCACCGAGATGCATAACTGTATACAGTTACAGCAACTCGGTGTGACCGAAAAGTTCAAATCGGTTGCACCGAGATTGAAAACCTAGATCGACTTAGTGATCTCGGTAGGACCGAAATGGTGGAATCGGTCAGACCGATAATCACAAAGAAGTTTTGGAAGTTTAAGTCTATAACGAATCGGGGACTCCGAGTGCTCCTCACACAGAGTGGTTCAAATCTGACTTGATCAAATTTTTTGATGTAGCATGAATAGAGTTTGAGACGAGAAAAGCATAGATAGCTAGAGAAGGTTCTTAGGCATCCTTGTCCATCCACTTGGCAAAAAGAAAAAGAAGCCAATCAATCAAAACAACAAGTGGATGTCCTCGAATGAGTAAAATGTGCACCAACATGCTCACACAATAAGATGGAAAATGAAATATGTGGCAAAGCATGCACAACCAATTCTAGCATCTATCAAACAATTGGCGATGACTAGGTCATCTATATATGAGTATATTGACTTAGGAGTCAAATGAGAACATTTGATCATAGGTCATACTCATCGTTTAAGCTCAAGTGGGGTTACCACTTTTACATAATGCATTGATGTGTTCACATCACTAGAGTTGCTTTGACTCAATTCTTAGAGTTAAGCTCCCCCTAGATGTGAAATCCCCCTTTTAGAGGGATGAACTAACCTTGGGTTTTGTCGATGATGACTTCATGTAGGTGTTGAAGATGTGGATGCTCAATGTTGATGTAGATCATTTGGAGCAATCGTTTGGAGTGAGTTGCACTTTCAACATACCTACATGGGTTAGTCCCACAAGGAACAAACAAGAATATCCATAGACATAGAATGATGCACACACATGATGATGTCCATGAAATCATTAGGTTACCTTGTCCCTTGCCTTACCAACATGAGGGTTTGTGACTCCTTGAACTAGTGCATGATGTGAAAGTTGATTGCACTTGTTGTTGCCAAAATGATATGAGTGAATAATGTTGGGGAGTCACACTCAAGAACTCTCTAGTTCTTCTTCTTCGGGATCCACATCATCTTGATGGGAATCCTTGGAGTTGTAGTTATACTTGATGAAGTAGAACATGACGTAGTCTTGGGAACCCACTTGACCGAGGCCTTAGGTGCTTCTTCAAATGCATCAATCTCTTCTTGAAGCTTGTCCTTGCCTTTGTTCTTGTGGTCTTGTGGTGGAAGATCATTTGTGCTTGTGTTCCTTTGAAGGAAGTAGGATCATACTTCTCTTGTTGAGGAACATACTTCATCTTGGGGTATTGATCTTCTTCCCA
Organism: Triticum dicoccoides; assembly: GCF_002162155.2. Classification (NCBI taxonomy): domain Eukaryota; kingdom Viridiplantae; phylum Streptophyta; class Magnoliopsida; order Poales; family Poaceae; genus Triticum; species Triticum dicoccoides. Next base: position 591,154,292 of record NC_041385.1, on the reverse strand, counting down.
CTCAACTCCATTGGCATTGAACTTTCGTTCAAAACCAACACCTTGATTCTTCCGGTGCCTTCCTTGCTTGCGTACAATTTCCTCGAATTGCTTACTCCCGGCAAGGCTCTTGTAAACACCTTTCTCTATAATTCCCTTCAATAAGCTATTTTCTTGCTCAAGTGTAACTTGGCTAAGAGAATCATTAGTGGAATCAAGAGAACTACTAGAAGCAACAATATTGGATTTGACATTATTATTGTTACTACTAGAGGAAGGATCTTTCCTGTACTTGTTACTAGACTTGACTTGAGGCATGTAAGTAGATAAGAGTAAACGCTTGGCAATGTAAGAAGAACTTTTCTTACGAAGATCATCGTTGATTGCCTTTAAGAACTCATGCTCTTGCTCAAGATTTAGCTTTTCAAAGCATAACTTCTCATGAGCTCCTAAAAGTTCTCGATGATCTTCGAAGATAGTTTCATGAGCTAACTTAAGAATGTTTAGTTCTTTAGTTAGAAGCTCAATCTTATCCTTATCATTGTCATTCATTTTATCTTTATTAGCATGATTGATTGACGTTTCATCATAGTATTCATCACTAGAGTTGTCAACAAGTAAATCATCATCCAAAAGCAAGTCATCTTCATCACTATTGAAATCAACATACTCGGGATGTGTTACCTTTGGATCTTTGGCCATGAAGCATCTTCCAATTCCTTCATTTGGTGAGTCAAATATGTCGTAGGAGTTGGATGACACAAGTGCTAGACCGGCAACACCTTCATCTTGAGTATATTCAGAGTTGGAGTGATAGCTTCTCTCGGAGTGCTTGTCGGAGTCGGAGCCGAATACCCATTCACCAACATGAGCTTGATGTCTTCGTTTTGTGTAGCTCCTCGATGACTTGTCCTTCCTTTCCGAATCCTTGCTTCTCCGTGAGGCTCTTCGTTCATAACAATCATCTCTACTCCTCCTTTCTCTGGGTGGTGATTCTTCTCTTTTGCTTCTTCTTTTTGGAGAATCTTCTCTTCTTTTGTAGGGTGCCGTACAATCATTGGAATAGTGTCCGGGTCTCCCACAATTGTAGCAATTTCGCTCTCGACTAGAAGATCTTATATCATTGTAGGTCCTTGACTTGGAGCTTCTTTGTTTGCTTCTACTCGTGTAGAATTTGTTGAAGTTCTTCACCATTAAGCTCAATTCTTCATTGAAGGTTTGTTTCTCACTTGATGATGTGGGGGCTTCACTTGAGGCTTTGTAAGCACCACTTGACTTATTGGGAAGTTCCTCCTTATCCTTGAGTGACATATCATGAGCAACAATTCTTCCGATGACTTCCGTTGGCTTGAGATCTTTGTAGTTTGGCATCATTTGGATCAATGTGCACATGGTATCATACTTTCCATCCAATGCTCTGAGGATCTTCTTGATGATTAATTTGTTGGTCATCTCTTCACTCCCTAAGCCGGCAATCTCATTTGTGATAAGTGCAAGCCTAAAGTACATTTCAGTGACACCTTCACCATCCTTCATTTTGAACTTGTCAAGCTGACTTTGGAGCACATCCAACTTGGATTCCTTGACGGAGTCGGTACCTTCATGCATATCAATCAAAGTATCCCAAATTTCCGTTGCATTCTCAAGACGGCTGATTTTGTTGAATTCTTCGAGGCACAATCCGTTGAAGAGGATATCACAGGCATGAGTGTTGTATTGCAATATCTTCAATTCATCCGTGCTAGCTTCACGGTTTGGTTCTCTCCCATCAAAGAATTCACCTTGCAAGCCAATACACGCAATAGCCCAAACGGCGAGGTTATGTCCAAGAATATGCATTTTCATCTTATGCTTCCAACTAGCAAAATTAGTACCATCAAAGTAAGGACCTCTACGGTGATAATTTCCCTCACTAGACGCCATACTCTCCTAGGTTGTGAAACCAAGGCTATGACCACCAAAAGCTATGGAAATCAAAGCAAATGGAGACCAAAGCTCTGACACCACTTGTAGGACCTTGAAGTATGTCTAGAGGGGGTGATTAGACTACTTTACCAATAAAAACTTAGCCTTATCCCAATTTTAGAGTTTGGCAGATTTTAGCTATCTTAGGACAAGTCAAACAATTATCACAAAATTCAAGCAAGCATGCAAAGAGTATATGAGCAGCGGAAATTAAAGCATGCAACTTGCAAGAAAGTAAAGGGAAGGGTTTGGAGGATTCAAACGCAATTGGAGAGACGGATGTTTTTGGCGTGGTTCCGATAGGTGGTGCTATCGTACATCCACATTGATGGAGACTTCAACCCACGAAGGTAACGGTTGCGCGAGTCCACGGAGGGCTCCACCCACGAAGGGTCCACGAAGAAGCAACCTTGTCTATCCCACCATGGCCGTCACCCACGAAGGACTTGCCTCACTAGCGGTAGATCTACACAAAGTAGGCGATCTCCTTGCCCTTACAAACTCATTGGTTCAACTCCAGAATCTTGTCCGAGGCTGCCAAGTGACACCTAGCCAGTCTAGGAGACACCACTCTCCAAGAAGTAACAAATGGTGCGTTGATGATGAACTCCTTGCTCTTGTGCTTCAAGATGATAGTCTCCCCAACACTCAACTCTCTCTCATAAGTTTTGGATCTGGTGGAAAGAAGATTTGAGTGGAAAGCAACTTGGGGAAGGCTAGAGATCAAGATCCATATGGTAGGAATGGAATATCTTGGCCTCAACACATGAGTAGGTGGTTCTCTCTCAGAAATGGTAAGTTGGAAGTGTAGGTTTGTTCTGATGGCTCTCTCCACGAATGAAGAGGAGCTGGAGGGGTATATATAGCCTCCACACAAAATCTAACCATTACACACTATTTACCAAACTCGATGGGACTGATTCAACAGACTCGGTCGGACCGATTTAGTAAACCTAGTGACCGTTAGGATTTTCGGTGGGACCGACATGCAACTCGGTAGGACCGATATGGTTAGGGTTAGGGCATAACGTAATCTCGGTGAGACCGATTACACAAACTCGGTGAGACCGATTTTGGCAATAAGCTTTCTTGAGAGTTAGTCAGGAAAACTTGGCGGGACCGATTCGCTCATTTCGGTGAGACCGAACTGTTACGAAAGGGAAACAAGGAGTTTACTTTGCAATCTCGGTGGGACCGATCGCTCACTTCGCCTAGGGTTTGTGGCAGTGGCTATGACATCCAAACTCGGTGGCGCCGGATAGTAATAATCAGTGGGGCCGAGTTTGACTTTAGGTTTAGGTCATTTGTGGATGTGAGGATGTAGTTGAGGGTATTTGGAGCATATCACTAAGCACATGAAGCAAGATGCTCATTAAGCAACACCTCATCCCTCCTTGATAGTATTGGCTTTTCCTATAGACTCAATGTGATCTTGGATCACTAAAATATAAAATGAAGAGTCTTGAGCTTTTGAGCTTGAGCCAATTCTTTGTGATTAGTATTTTGAGGGATCCACTTCCATCATCCATGCCATGCCATTCATTGAGCTTTCCTGAAATTATAGTCTTGGAATAGCATTAGCTCAATGAGCTATATGTTGTTATGAATTACCAAAACCACCTAGGGATAGTTGCACTTTCACTGTGGTTCAAAAAGGAGACCTAAAGTGATGACACGTATAGGTCGCACGCACCCAACTAGTGGTAGTACTAGACATATGACTGTTTTTCCCTAAAAAAGAGGTACTAGTGCTCAGTACTCCTATTCTATCAACGCGAGTCCCATCTGACAACAGCATCTGCGCTACAGATAGCTCTTCTCCCTTGTTTCTCTCTTCTAATTCTAAACTCAGCCGACGCCCGATGGGCGGGGTGGGGATTTGCCGATGGTCGGTTTGCGCAACTGCGCCCCCACCTCATAATGAAAATGTTACGACTGGAATAAAATTACCATATACTCCTATACTAATAAAACAATAAGGACACGAGGCAATGCAGTGCTGGTTAAAGGAGGCAAGAAGAAGAGATGCATCCATCAAGGACGTCCACCTCCTCGACTCAGGGCACCGGCCCACCAAACGGCTGCTAAGTAGCAGCGGCTTTCGTGGCCAGGTCGACATGCTCTGAACAATGGCGTCCAAAGATTCCAGCCATTGGAAGAAGGCCAACGTCTTTCTGTCCTTGCTGGCCTTGTAGTGGCCTATGTAGACGATTTCCTCATAGACGTGGATGTGCAGGTTGACAGTTTCTTGCATGGCGAGGCGCTGCGCGACGAGCGCGGCCTGGAGGTGCACATTCTTCGTCACGACCTCCGGCACCTGCAGGGCCACCAGGGCTTGAAAGAGTTCGTCACCATGGAGGCCGATAAGGGTGGCAGGCAATGAGGAGCCTGGGCGCGCAGGCTGGAGCTGTATGGCAAGGTCGTCTGTGTGCTTCTTGACGTTGGTGAACTTGCGGATGGAGTTGACCATCATGTCGTCCATGAGAGAGGCGAAGCCGGTGTTGGCGAGGACTACGACGCCGGCGGTCGCCAACACCGTCTGGAAATGCTGCGCGGTGCGAGGGCGGAGGACGGCGCCTTGAATGATTTGGCACAACCGACTGCCGCTCGTGTCCATCGCCTCCATAGGTGCTTCTGGCTTCTGGTCAATTGGTCTTGGATTGGAGTGAGAAGTGTTGTGCAGAGACTAGGAGTAGATGGATTGGAGTGGTGGGGCGACTTTATATGAAAATCCACACTCGTATGCATTCACATCGTGCTGGCTCTATTCTGCTTCTCCAATTAATTCCCTCTACATGTAATTTGAGGATGCATCATTGACCGTTCAACATCTCGGGAACTGCTACCCTCTCCCTCCTTGGCATTCAAGCACCTATGGAGGCGACTGCTGCTCGCGTCTATCGTGCGTTAGGAGACGTTCTCGTCGACAACGAGGTGCCTATGGTGACTTCGTAAATTTCAAGATGATAGTACTAGTATACTCACTATTGTGCACCGCGACCAAGGTAGAGAGGAAAAGGAGAGAACTATGTATTTATTTACGGTGTAGATTCACTCATTTTGTTCCATATGTACTCCGTCTTGGTGTAGTCTAGTCACTTGTTGAAATCTCTTGAAAGGCAAATACTCCTTTCTGGTTATAGGGCTATACTAGCAAGTAATAGTGGGCTCAAATAGCAATTTTGTCTCATGCAAGAGGCTGCCTATATGCGTGCTCCAAGGTTCGCAACTGCTACGTTCGGGTTGCACTTGGCTCTTCGCCTCTTCGAGAAGACGACCAGTGATGTTACTACTACTGCTTCTACAGTATCGAATCCACTGCTGCATGTCCTTCCACCGCGAGTGGGAGGGATAGCTTGTTGTAGTACTATAAGAAAAAGCTTGTCCTCGTGTGCGAGCCACCGCGCGCATGGGTGAGGGAGAAGGCATGTAGTACTAAAATCAAGCTTCTCCTCGTTGTACGAGTTGACGGAAGACATCATAGCACTGGCCCCACATGGTTGCCTCTAAACTTGGCTAAAAGACCCATAGTGTACAATACTCCATTTGCTGCAACCTCTAACATCTACCCCACCACAAATTAAAATATATATTCCTATCTTGACCAGATGAGCATGCAAAATAGAATCACCGGGATAAAAGGTTGGGCCAGAATATTATTTTAATAAAAAAAGCATGCAACCGACCCCAACGATTTTAAGCTTATAGGCACGGTACACGCTATCCTAGACTACTCTACACATGATACTGCCACACGAGCATCCGGGCTGCGCTTGGCTCTTCGCCTCTTCGGCAAGTCGAACAATGATGGAGTACTACTGCAGTGGAGGACTACTATAGTATGCTTCTGGCCATCTGACACCATTGAACTGATGCGTGTCCATTGCATGCGGGAGGGAGAGCGTGTGCCAGCCACCACGCTCATGGGCGAGGGAGGGACGCAGCTTCAATGACTTACTACTCTTTCCTTTGCGTCTATGACAGGTGGGCCCAACAGGTGGGTGGCCCACTTGTCATGCAACCAAAGGCAGGTGCGGTTAAGGCAAGACGGCATTGTAGTAATCAAACTTCTCGGTCTTGTACGAGTTGACGCGATACATCAAAGCACTGCACTCAATATAGTTCAATAATTTGCATTTACCGATGCATTAACTACAACGCATGCATGCATGCCGTGACTCTCCTTTTGATATTTGCATGTGTTGATTTAATACACCTTGAAGTAGTATGAATATGTGACGGTAAAGCTTTGTAATGCCCCGACCCTAATAAAGCAAGAGATGGTTGTGCACGAGGAGGGCGAGATCATGCAGACGGAACAGGACCCGCCGATGGAGTTCTCTATGGTCTCGATGGACCTCACCTTGCTCCATTGCCCCTTGTGCCTCCGCCCCTTGAAGCCTCCATTGTATGAGGTCCGAATACACGTCCTCCATTCGGCTAAGTGCAGGTTTCTTAATTGATGTGTTGTTTAATTGATTTGTGCAGTGCAAGGGGGGGCACCTGGCCTGCGCGGACTGCCGCATCGAGTGTCCCGGGAACTAGCGGCAGTGCGAGAAGTGCGAGCGCGGTGGTGGCTTCGACATGCAGAACACGGCGTTGGACGCCGTCCTCTCCTCGATGAGGGTGGAGTGCCCGCAGGAAGGATGTGGGCTCGACATCACTTACCACAAGCTCACCGATCACTAGAGCGTGTGTCCGCTCGCGCCCTGCAAATGTCCCATGCCCGTTTGCGGCTACGAAGGCCCGCCTCCGGCGCTCTCCCACCACATCATCACCGTGCATCCCATGCTCGTGCACAGGATCCAGTACAACAAGGTGCTCCAGCTGCAAGTGCCATTGTCGGAGCCACGGCTCTTGCTGTTCGCGGAGGAGGACGGTCACGCGTTTTTCTTGGTCGGCGCCATGCTCGACATCGGCACGCCTATCGCTGTCTTGGTCGTCTGCAGCAGGGCAGGGTCGTCCCCACTACCGCACTACGTGGCCAAGATGTGGGCGAATGGTCCGCCTGGGGAGCCCAAACCGACGCTGTCAAGGTGGAAATGGAGGTGACAAGCAACAAGGATCCTGGCGACGTCACCGTGCATGAGCTAACCTTCTTCATAGTTCCTCCCAAGCTGTTGGCCGGGGCTAAGCTGGTGTCACTCCATATTCAAATTGACAAGCTCACGTCCTAGATGATTCTACAGTGCCTTCTGTTTGTCTTAGTAATATGCTAATATAGGGGTTAGCTCGGTCTACTTTAGCTTAAGAGATGGTGGGCTTTGGTGGCGATGCAGCAATTACTTCGACATCAGATCAGTAGTTAAAGTAATTTCCAACAGTCGAACGGATATTTTATGTCTGTTGGATATAAAGATCCTGGGGGTAAGAAGTATAATAGCTTATAAGAAGTAAGTATAACAGCTCATATGCTTGTTTGTTCAGGAAGTGGTGGGTACTTGTGCAAGTTGACGCGACACATCAAAGTAGTAGTACTACTACTAGTAGTATTCTCTCCGATCCTAATTTCTCTGCGCATAAGGCTGGTCATAGTGGGAGTAACATAGGTAGTAACATAGATGCCACATAAGCAAAAATGATGAGGTGGCAAGTAATTAATGAGGAGAGAGGCAAATAGAGTAACATAATATATTACCATCACATAGCGCTTTCCAATGCAAAATGAGTCTACAAAGTACTAAATGAAGACATCTAGTACTATCTCAACGCCAAAGAGCAACGTGAAACCTATGATAGAGCCAATCGGCTGGTTGAGAATACTACAATTCATAGCTACATATGCGTGTGTGAGAGAGGACAAGTGCATGCGTGCACCTCTTCTCTTCCTGTATAATGTACTAAACTCAGAGTACAAGTGTATGTGGGTGGCATCGACCTAGGGAGCTAGAGATGGTGCATGCGAGAAGTCCCAAGAGATAGGTGTAATGTGTCTAAAAAAGACTAGTCTATAGCTCGCCACGAGGCTATTCCTGTCGAACACCCGAATAAGCGTAAGATATGTATCCGACGGTGCCAGTTATTGCACGTACACAGCAGTAGAAAAAGAACTAGTACCATGGCATATGCTACACCATGGCCGAGAACACGTGCCCACGTTACGCCATCCGGGAATAGTGCCGCCCTTCGAAACTAAACCGTCAATAAAATTTTGAGATCGTCTCGTCACATTCCAAATTACTACTACTACCACGCTATATTTAATTGCAAACCTGTTCACACCGATCACAACCTACTCCCTCCATCATCATCGTGACCAAGGAGGAGGGGAAAACGAGAGAACTTAATATTTATTTGCTAAGTAATAGCATTGCATGCAATAAACTAACCACTGCATGTCGTGTTTGGTAGTCTGAAGTCATTAAAAGCATGCACACCCACATCTCTTATTTGTTGATATGTCAAGAAAAAAGAAACAAGGTAGAAGTTAATGCACCACGCCTAACTGTTTTGGGATTATTTGTTTTCCCACTTCGGAGCCTATTAGTACTCGGTTATAAACACCACTATGCCAAGATGACTGCACATTCCTCCTCAACTCCTCATCCACAAAAACAAACAAGTCATTCAGCATCCTTCCCTTGCGTTTGCCATGGCCAGCGTGATTTTTGGGTCGAGAGATTACCCCCAGGGAGAGGCGAGCATGGAAGCGGAAGCACGAGAGATGTCCCACCTCGCCTTGAAAGCAGCCGACATGTCCCGCCGCACGGAAGTAGCAGCACAGAGGTCCCGCCGCACCGCCGAAGCAGCACGGAGGTCCCTCCGCGCCGTTGATGCAGCAGACTGCTCCGGTCACGCCATGGAAGCAGCAGAGATGTCATGCCACGACACGAATGCAGCAGAGATGTCCCGCCGCGCTGCGGTGTCCTGTGAAAATGTCTCGCGGGCAGTCGATGACTCTTACAAGCGCATGCATGCGATCGTCCATAACCAGATGGATCCGATCTCCAGCTGGGGAGGTTGCAGGACGACATGAAAGCCTCGCTTGAACAGGCTAGAGGTGTCATCCGGCAACTAAGGGAGGGAAATGAGAGGCTCCGGGCCGAGCGCGACCTGCTGAGGGTGAAGATCGTCCGAAGTGTAGAGCAGGAGGAGGAGACCAGTGCATTGTTGAAGAGGACCGGCGTCATCGTCAAGAAATTTCTGGACGAGAATGACATGCTCCGCATCGAGCGCCAAAGGCTGGTGGAGGAATTCGTGGATGCTCCCAAGCAGCGTCTTGAGGACACGACATAGCTCATCGTCGCTTGCTGCGGAGACTAGTTCCCGCGGCCTGCAGCAACGCATCAAGAAAGTAGAGATCAGCGAGCCAGATCGTTATCTTCCTTCTTCTTTTGCCTTCGGGTGTAGCCGCATGTGGCTTTTTAAATTATCTTCCTAATTATGTAAGACAATTATTATCCACTGTCGTCGTCCTTATATATTCATCAGTCTTGCTATAAGTCGCAACAGATGCTATATAGGTCCGTCGGATCTTACATCAAGATCCGTGCAAAAATTTCTTTTCAGATTTCCTTTTTTCTCTCTTAAATCTTAGTCGAGGGAGACAACCACGCCATTAAACAGAGGCTTGGGCGCCATTAATGGAGACCTTGGGAGAGAGGTGGACGACAGATGGAGGTCAAAGGGCTCTCTTCTCGATAAGCACACGCAAGGGTCTGATCGCACGCTTCCCGTACTCAAATAGCTACCCTGCATGGTGCCTCCTAGCTAATAAAAATAGGGGATGCGTGGCTCCACGTAAATGGTAAATAGAACGCTGATGGTTTCAATAATACTTGTCTTTCCGATTGTAACGTGACATCACTTGTTCCAAAATGACTTTGTTGATTGTTAATGTGTGCGCCTTCGCAAATCAGACAACAAAATTACCACAGCATGTTGGTGCCATGTCATGTCACCAAGCCAAGTTTCATAATTTTCATGCGTGTTTTGGATTTACAGGAATTAAAAAACCAAGTTTCTCAATGTTTCCAGCCGAGCCACGACGCCCAGATGTTTGAATTTCATTCCATTTCTTGCATGGGACCTAGAAATTTACCCGAGGACACACATGTGATTTTTCAACCAACTTTGGTGCACTGGAGCATGTGCTTGTATTTCAAATTTGAATTATGCACACAAAGGTGACATGTTCCCTCTCCGAACCACAAGCCTTCTTGAGAGAAGCTCTGGTTTGCAAGAAGCTTATACCAAAACTTGTTCCTATTCAACCAACTTTTTTACCACAACTTGGTAGTACCATGACATGACACCATGCCGAGTTTCATGATTTTCAGGCGTGTTTTGGATTTACAAGAATTTTAAAGCCAAGTTTCTAAATGTTCTCGGCTGAGCCACAATGCCCAGATGTTTGAATTTCATTTTCATTTCTTGCATGGGACCTAGAAATTCACCCGAGGACACACATGTGATTTTTCAACCAACTTTGGTGCACGGGAGCATGTGCTTGTAGTTCAAATTTGAATTATGCACATTAAATGACCAGAAACTCAATTAATGTATAAAAAGGCCAAACGAACCGGAATAATTCCAAAATTTAATAGGGCACTCATGTAGTTCTATGTTGCCTCTCTAAAGAAACTTAAGGGGGGCAGCGTATATCGTTTCACACTCAAAGGTGACACGTTCCCTCTCAGAACCACGAGCCTTCTTGAGAGAAGCTCCGGTTTGCAAGAAGCTTATACCAAAACTTGTTCCAAATCGTAATTTTTTTAACACAACATGTTAGTGTCATGACATGACACCATGCCAAGTTTCATCATTTCCAGGCGAGTTTTGGATTTACATGAATTTTAAAACCAAGTTTCTCGATGTTCTCGGCCGAGTCATGATGCCAAGATGTTTGAATTTGATTCCCATTTCTTGCATGGGACCTAGAAATTCACCCAAGGACACACATTTGATTTTTCAACCAACTTTGGTGCAACGGAAAATGTGCTTGAAGTTCAAATTTGGATTATGCACATTAGATGTCCAAAAACTCAATTAATGTATAAAAAAGGCCAAATGAACCCGGTATAATTCCAAAATTAAACATGGCACTCATATAGTTCTATGTTTCTTGTGGAAAGAAAATCACGGGGGAGGTAGCGTATATCGTTTCGCACACAAAAGTAACACGTTCCCTCTCGGAACCACGAGGCTTGTTCAAAGAATCTCTAGTTTTGCAAGAAGCTTATACATAAACTTGTCCCAGTTCAACCAAACAATATAAATATGAAAACAGGGTTTAGATTATCCCGAACATCTCGCTACCTAGACAAATGTACTCGTATTTGAATTCAACATAAAATGGATAAAAATATCTGAGTTGGAGATCGTATGGTACATGTAGTTCATTGTGAAATATGATTACTGCTATATGCATGTTTTTTGTTATCAAGATAATATTTAAATGATTTTATAACTTGACAACAATCGTATTCAAATGAGGAAAACTGATTCAAATTTTGTCCATATGGTAGACGACAATATATATGTTCATAGGGTGGAGTAAAATGTTCATATATGAGGGAAGATCAAAATGTAGGACTACATCCATTATAAACGCCAAGGTCACCTAATGATATATTCAAATTCAACATAATGTTGATTCAAAAATTGAAATTCAAGATCCTGGCATTTGCAATCATATAAGAAAAGACATGACTCTTTCTTTTGGTGGGACTTGATTTGTTTTTTGTTGTTGTTGAGGGAAGTGCGAATCGATTTGGTATTGTACAGGGTAATCTTGTTCTCCCGATCTTTTTTTTACATTTTTCTTGTAGTTTTTTCAATGACATCTATATTAATATAGTAAAAGGGGACATGACTCTCTTGTGTCTTGTATGAATAGTTTTTTATACATGTTAAGATTGTTCTTCTGAACAAGGAATCCGCGCCTTGTTATCCCAAAATTTTCAAGCTCGAGTATCTTTTGTCTCATCTGCTTTGAAACTCCCGCCTCTTCAACCCGCTCCGCGCCTTGTTATCCCAAAATTTGGATGCGCGCGAAAACTCCCTCCTTATCTGAAATCGGTCCCGCAGCTGAGACACGCGAAAACCCCCTTCCACCCCTCAGTCGGAAATGTCGGCTCAACTTCACGGTGTCAAAACTGGTGGGGTTATGCTAGTAACTTACCCTACATTTCGGACAAGCGCGTCCCTAAGCCCTGGCTCCCCTTACTTTCCCCTTCATCCCCCCTGAGGGAGTCCTGGATTAGGGGGTCCTCAGACAGCCGGACTATATGCTTATGCCGGACTGTTGGACTATGAAGATACAAGATTGAAGACTTTGTCCCGTGTCCGGGTGGGACTCTCCTTTCCGTGGAAGGCAAGCTTGGCAATTCAGATATGTAGATTCCCTTCTCTGTAACCGACTCTGTGTAACCCTAGACCCCTCCGATCTCTATATAAACCGGAGGGTTTAGTCCGTAGGACAAAAATAATCACAATCCTAGGCTAGCTTCTAGGGTTTAGCCTATACGATCCCGTGGTAGATCAACTCTTGTAATACTCATATCATCAAGATCAGTCAAGCAGGAACTAGGGTATTACCTCCATAGAGAGGGCCCGAACCAGGGTAAACATCGTGTCCCCAGCCTCCTCTTACCATTAGCCTTAGACGCACAGTTTGTGACCCCCTACCCGAGATCCTCCGGTTTTTACACCGACATTGGTGCTTTCATTGAGAGTTCCACTATGCGTCACCATACGGCTTGATGGCTCCTTCAATCATCTGCAACGATGCAGTCCCGAGTGAGGTTTTCCTCCCCAGCCAGATCTTTGTATTCGGCGGCTTTGCAATGCGGGCCAACTCACTTGGCCATCTGGAGCAGATCGATAGCTACGCCCAGGTCAGGTTTGGAAGTCTGAATTACACTGTCGACATCCATGGAGACTTGATCTTCGATGGATTCGAGCCCATGATAGCTGCACCCTACAGTCGCGATGAGCATGACCTAGATCTGCCATGGGATGGTGTTCAGGAGATCACACCTGAAGCTGCCCCGGCTTTAAATCCAGAGCAGATCGTGCCATCCGAGGATGGGAGGATGGACCCAGCAGTCAGGGGAAAACATTTTTTTCGCAAAATACTGTGGCCCATCCGGTGGGTACCAGCAGTCAGGGGGGAAACATTTTTTTGTGTAATACTGGTGGCCCGTCTGGTGGGTCCCTGCTGTCAGGTGGAGGAATAATTATTTTGCTCATAATAAGGAGGCACTTCCTTGCGGTTGCCGTGGACCCAACTGTCAGCCTCTCCACGTACAGTACTCATCCGATGGAAGTCAGTCGTTGACCACATTGACCATGCCGTGCCGAGAGCACCATGGCGGTGGACAACGGCGAGGCCTAGGAAGGGGACGACACGGAGCCGGTGAAGACGCGATAGTGGATGCCCACGCGGAGAGGAGTACGAGGGTTCACTGGTTCGGCTGCGGTGTGAGGCTGTCGTCGCTGAAGAATAACAGGGGGAGTGCATGAGTGGAGGGATGGCCGGGCCAGCGGTGGGAGTAGTATGGGGGCAGTGAGGCCTCTGCGGCAGCACAGCCGGCCACGGGAGGCAGGAGCATGAGGCACGACCGACGCTGCTTTGGGCGGCTGGAGCAAGAAGACCAAAGGTTGAAGAAGCACTACAGCCGTTGGATGGACATCGTTGACCATGCCGCACCGAGAGCACTAGGGTGGTGGACGACGGCGAGGCCTACGAAGGGAATGACACGGAGCCGGGGAAGACACGGCAGTGGCTGCCCACGCGGTGGAGAGTACGAGGGTTGACTGGTTCGGCTGCCGTCGCCAGAAAATAACAGGAGGTGTGGGTGAGTAGAGGGATAGATAGACCAAGGATGCGAGTATGATGGGGCCATGAGGCCTGCCCGGCAGCACAGCCGGCCACAGGAGGCGGGAGCAGGCGGTTCCAACAGCACTGGTTTGGGCGGCTGGGGCAGGAAGATCAGAGACTGAAGAAGCACGATTGCCGTTAGATTGACATGTAACGGTCTGACGCTGGTAGAGTCGATTGTTGACTAAGTTTCTTTTTTGAGAAACCTTGTGTACGCATGAACTTAGTAGGCCCACAAGTCAGCCTCCAAATCTGTGGCAGACAACATAAAGCCCATTTAGTATTTTTTTATAATTTGCCCCTTTGCTAATTCTTAAGTAATTTATTACAGCCGATTTTCTGCCTAGGACCACGGTCAAAAAGTTCAACCTTATTTTGCATATTTCAGTGGAGTGCGAACTATTGTAATCCCGAAATGATAACATTTTGTTAAGAACTTGTTGATTTTCCAAAAAAATCATTTTGCTTTTGTAAGCAAATAAGACGTGGGACAATTGAGTTGGTTTAAGGGAAAACCAGTGGTAAAAAAATCAGCGCTGGGTGGGGAAAAACAACAAAAATAAGGATGTAAATATGAAAAGGGAAGTTTATGTGTTTTCAATATAATGATACGTGTATATGAACAAGTAAAACTATAAGTAGAGATTAGAAAATGGATGTAGGACATGTGTTTCAAGAGGAAAATAGAACTGGGCTGTATGTTTGATTCAGTAAAAAAACCGTCGTCGGATGTTGTAAGACAAAATATAACTAACGCTGACAGGCCAGAGGCCAGTAGATACCTGCTGGATCTTTGGCCCCGTTGTCATCATGGGCCGGGCCTGTTAAAAACAAAACCAACCCTGGGCAGTCTACAACCCAGTTGAAACTTGCTCGACCTGAAAAAACAATATACGTGCTCAATAAATGAGAGAATTCTGCTAGTACAGACTGATAACTGGGATGCAGCAGGGATATTTTTTTTTCATCGTGATAATAAGTGCATGCACTTGTTTCGAAAAAATTGGAGAACTGGGAATTCGAACGGCAGGTGCTTATGCTACCCATCAAATAAAAATCAGGTGCCTGAAAATTTGTTTTGAAACAAATGATTCAGCTTTATATCCACGTCGACCCTCGGCATGATGGTTGGAAGCAAATGACGGTTCATACCAACAGATCATTAACAACAATACCAACTTGCGGACGATAAGGTAGTACAACTACCAATACCAAACTAACTTATAATCTTTTTACTCCTGGCCCTAGTGTTCGTCTGGTAGAATATCTTGCGGAGGACCAGCTCCCGCTCCCTCTCTTACTCCAAGTGCCCGAGGTGGTACTGGTGCATCACCCAATTGGTCCTCTGCTGGTCGAAGTTCTTATTGGAGTGCAGCACCAGAACCTTTTTTGATGCCCATCTGCCGGCCGTTGACCATCACCGGCAAGGTATTGCCGGTCTTGTTCCACATCTTGTGCATGCCGCACTCCTACTGTATCTTGCACATGTCCACGTGCCCCTTTTGAACACCCTGGAATTGGGCTGGAAGAAATGCTTCCTTAGTCCACTCAGTGAGATACCTGCAGTATTGTGGAATACAGGTTTTAGTGTACGTAGTTGGCATTTTCATAACATCTTTGGCATATTGCAGTCACCTGTTTCACTTTTTATTACCTGTCAAATTGTAATTGCTTCACCAGGTCTGTGTCTAAAAAGAAAAATAGAGCTATAAACAAAGGAATATGTTTGTGCAAGTAGACGGCCGATCGGTGTCTTACCTGGAAGTTTCTCAAGTTGGGTGTAGCATATGCCGTGCTCGCTGTTAATGGTTGGTATGAACGAATCGATGAGAGACTGAAATCTCGCGCTGTCAGCACTCACTTTGGCCTCTGCAAAGCATCTCCATCATCATTCTCAGTACATCCTACGCAGGTGAGTTAGGATGCACTTGATCCCAGGAAGGTATCTATCCTTCAAACCAGAGGAGTGCTTCAAACTAACAACAGTACATAATATCCAACAAAAGAGGGTCGTGCTACAGCAGCAGAATACATGGCTCAGTCTAGATATCAGCACGAATCAAGTTGTGCAGATTTACTGTTGGCATGAACCACATCGCCGCATGTCGGGTTTGCAAAAGCCATCCATCGCATGGAAGCTTGATGCCTTGCACACACTGAACATTATCTGGCAACAAGCTGTGTCGATGAATCTCTGGATATGGTGATTCATGAAACCCATGGTATGATGTGTAAACACAGTCCCCCCTCGCGAATGGAAGTTGCATAGCACGGTAATCATCGCCGGTGATATGATCAATGAATGGTTGGATGATCGGATAATTGAGCCCGAGGAACAAGGAGTGGTTGCCGAGGCTGTATACCCACCTCCAGTTGAATACGCCTGGCCCAACAGAGCTAGGATCTTTCTCGAACACGAAGCATCCATAGCCATCAATGTCACGAATGCCCCACGCATTGTACTACATGTGGTTTGATGTAATGGTTTGGCCAATTTGGTACGTGTGAATGAGCATCAAATGACCGCCATCAGCTGAACGAGCGATAAACCACCACCCATCGGCTGGTATGATTCCAGGTCCTGGAATCATGAAGGCCAGCGCATTTGCGTCTGCTGCAACAATTCAAATTGGAGACCAAAAGGACAAAAATAAACAATCATGTTCAGAGTATGTGTGGAATTAAGATTACTATAACAGTGACACATATCGTAGACAGAGAATTGCAATGCCGTGGTCATGATCATACCCCAGGTTAAAAAAATAAGCCAATGGCTTTCATATTCTAGCAAAATGTCATGGTTCAAAAATCATGTAACAATGAGAGGAAAACAGCTACTCCCTCCGTTCCAAAATAGATGACCCAACTTTATACTAACTTTAGTATAAAGTTGGGTCATCTATTTTGGAACGGAGGGAGTATGACAGAGCCTACTCATATTCTACCATAGCACTTACTACTACTGTTCTCATATCAACTCTTAGCAATAACATGTGTTGTTATCAAATTCTTGTAAACAAGAGTAACATATAGCAATCATGATGTTATGCTCATAATATGTATTCTAACAATCATTAGATGCCAATTGTTCTCATATCAACTCTAACAATAACATGTATGGTCATAAAAATCTAGGAAATGAAAGGAACATATAGCAATGATGTGGTTATAGACATACTATGTATTCTAAATTTGTAACAATGAACAGGCAGTCATATTCATAAGGTAAAGATGAGATGAGATTGAACAATTACACGACGATAGATTCCACCAGTATAGGCAGCCAATCTGTGCATCGACCGTGTAAACGATGCTATCATGCACTATAGCATTAGACAGAAATGTTGCCTCAACAGGATTGATGATGAGCCATAACCATGTATGGCGACTGTTGGGGCTATAACTACTGAGTATAAACCGCCTAGGAGGGGCCGGTTCACCCTCAACTGTATTGAAGCCCATGAAGACCAAGAAGATGGCGCTTTACTGATGAAGCTTAGAGGCCCAGAGCAAAGGCGGATTAGGGCCCGTAGTTGTAAACTGCCATAGTTGTATAGACTTGGATTGTAAGTTAGGAAGGAAGAGACCGAGTCGGACGCTTGTACGAGCCGGCCCTGGGACTTTGTAAACTGCCCGGGCGTCAACCTTGTGTATTTATAAGGATGACCCGGCGGCAGTTCAGGGACAAGAAACAACATCTCGAGAGCCAGGCATAGCGTGTCTGCTCCCCGGCCATCGAGACCCCAATAATCCCATCACAACTAGACATAGGCTTTTACCTTCATCATAAGGGGCCGAGCTAGTATAAAACTCTCATGTCCTTTGTCTGGTTTAACCCCTCTAAGCTAACCCGTCACGATGGCTCCACGACTAAGTCCTTTCAGGAGGACATCTGACGTGTTAATTCGACGACAGTTGGCGCTCACCGTGAGACTATCGCACGATGGTTTCAATTTCTTAGAGGGCAAGTTTGAAGGGCTCAAGGGATATGCAGTGCGTCGGATGACCAAGAGTCATCGCGGAAAACTCTACATCGACCATGCAGGTTGGGGCCCTGACGCTGGCTCAATCAAGTACGGGTACCGGGTCCCCTTTGGAGGAATTCACGTCTTCATCGGCAAGATCGGCGAACCGGGCCCTGAGCCGGACATCTGCACCGACCTCGTCGAAACGGCTCAACAAGCGAGGCCTGCATGGATTCAGCCCGCGATGAAGCATCCGTTCGTAGGATGTGTCCATGGGATCGGATCTGAACTGGTGTCCGAAGGTGAGACGGTCGCTTATTCCGATGGCGAGTCATCTACTGGTGAAACCGAGTCCTTGTATCAAGTTCAAAGTGGTTTGATCAAAGGGTATTCCGATGGCATCAGTATTCCGGAATTTCTTGAACCGCTGAATCGGGTCACAATCTTCATGGCCGGTACACAGGCGACCTTGCAAAACTCAACTGCAGCGGCATTAGGTTCCGGATCAGCAGCTGGGGCAGCAGGCCCCACGCGCCGGCTGGCTCAAGTTCTGTCTGGTTTGTTGGACGCCTGGACAACGTTATTGGCCACAACAGTTACCCGGAGAATCAAGATTGGCACAATGCGGAAGTCACAAAGCTACGGGATCAGATAACTCAGGCCAAGGAGGACTTGGCAGCTGAGGAAACCAGGATGGCTGAGGAACGAGACGCTTCAGATGCCCAGGCGCAGAGGTTTCAGGCCAAAAATTATCAACTTTTGCTGGATCAGAACGCCTCGAATGAAGTATTGAGGAGAAGATATCAATTCCGCTTGTCGGCGGATTACAATGCGATGAATCTCTTCAATACGCCAGGGGCAGGAACCAGTAACCAGACCGCAGTAAACCGGACTATTGTGCCAAGGACCGGAGCGCCGGATCAACCTCAGGTGATGGGTCCACCCCGACGAACAGACAACCCGCCGCGATACCCAACACCCCCGCTGGGTCACTTCTCTACTCCTTTGGACAACATGATAGCAGTAGCATCCCGGTTGGCTGCTATACCGATGGAGGGTGAGTCACCAGCGGCGTTTGAGACACGGCGGGCCAGGGATCTTCTTCAGACTGCTATTGAGGGAGTCCCGGACTAGGGGGTGTCCGGATAGCCGAACTATCATCATCGGCCGGACTCCAAGACTATGAAGATACAAGATTGAAGACTTCATCCCGTGTCCGGATGGGACTTTCCTTGGCGTGGAAGGCAAGCTTGGCGATACGGATATGTAGATCTCCTACCATTGTAACCGACTCTGTGTAACCCTAGCCCTCTCCGGTGTCTATATAAACCGGAGGGTTTTAGTCCATAGGACACAACAACAATCATACCATAGGCTATCTTCTATGGTTTAGCCTCCTTGATCTCATGGTAGATCCACTCTTGTACTACCCATATCATCAATATCAATCAAGCAGGAGTAGGGTTTTACCTCCGTTGAGAGGGCCCGAACCTGGGTAAAAACATCGTGTCCCTTGTCTCCTGTTACCATCCGCCTAGACGCACAGTTCGGGACCCCCTACCCGAGATCCGCCGGTTTTGACACCGACATTGGTGCTTTCATTGAGAGTTCCTCTGTGTCGTCACCGATAGGCTCGATGGCTCCTTCGATCATCAACAACAACGACGCAGTCCAGGGTGAGACTTTTCTCCCCAGACAGATCTTCATATTCGGCGGCTTTGCACTGCGGGCCAATTCATCCGGCCATCTGGACCAGATCGAAAGCTACGCCCCTGGCCGTCAGGTCAGATTTGGAAGTCTGAACTTCACGGCTGACATCCGCGGAGACTTGATCTTCGTTGGATTCGAGCCACAGCCGAGCGCGCCGCACTGTCACGATGGGCATTCTTTAGCTCTGCTGCCGGACAGTGCCCTGGAGGCTGCACACGAGTCCGCTCCGACCCTTAATTCGGAGCCAGCTGCGCAGATCGAGGATGGGTGGCTAGACACCGCCTCGGGGGCTTCAACCTCTACGGCGATGGAGTCGAATACTGACCTTGTCCCTTGTGAAGCTCGTGACTCTGAGGTGCCGGACTCCTCGCCGGACTCCGAACCTCCCGCGCCCCCTCCAATCGAATCCGATTGGGTGCCGATCATGGAGTTCACCACTGCGGACATCTTTCAACACTCACCTTTCGGCGACATCCTGAATTCGCTAAAATATCTCTCATTATCAGGAGAGCCCTGGCCGGACTGCGGTCAGGACGGTTGGGATACGGACAACAAAGAAATTCAAAGCCCACCCACCACCCACTTAGTAGCCACTGTCGACGATCTAACCCACATGCTAGACTTCGACTCTGAAGACATCGACGGTATGGACGACGATGCCGGAGACGACCAAGAACCAGCGCCCACTGGGCACTGGAAAGCCACCTCGTCATATGACATATACATGGTGGATATCCCAAAGGATGGGAATGGCGAGGGAACAACGGAAGAAGACCCCTCCAAGAAATAGCCTAAGCGCCGGCGTCAGCGGCGCCGCTCTAAATCCCGCCACAGCAAGAATGGAGACTCCGGCAACCGAGATAATAACACCCCAGACAGTGCCGAAGACAGCCCCCTTCAGCAAAATTCAGCATAGGAGGACAGAGAAGACATGTGGGGACCCCGACTCATAAGTCGTGATCACCGAATGCACATGTACAGTGATCCCAGAGATCAATGCTCACTGAACACACAGAAGCTGAATAACAAGAGTCTTACATCCATACATACCGTATTACACAAGTAAGACCATTATGGTCGAGTCATGAGTATAAAATCGCAGCGGAAATCTTCGTCGATAACTTGGACCCATGCCATCTGCCTTAACCCTACAGGAATTCTGACTGGGAAGCGTCCTAGCTCGCATGTTCATCGCTGAAGTATTCTTCATCATATCCTGTTCTTTCAAGCTTGGCCAAGTAAATAGCCAGGGACAAGCCAGTGAGTACTTTGAATGTACTCGCAAGCAACCCATGTTTTGGTTCAAGGTACAACAATGCATGACATAGGTAAATTTTGCAGAAAGCTAGTTTTGAGTGCAATGACATGTTCAACATCTTTGTAAGGCATGCATCAAGAGAATTCAAGTAACCATGAGGACAGGTTACAGATATCAACATAAATAGAGTGGGCACCAACCCATCTAACATAAATAGAGTGGGCACCAACCCATCTCAATCATGTCAAGGCCCTTGACTTGACCCAAGTCATTTTTATCAACACACACACTTGGTTTGTAAGAAAGTGGACATAGCCCAAGAGCGGTCACCCAACTGTCCTTGACCGTGGACACGGCTATTCGAATAGTTTTACACTCTGCAGAGGTTGCACAATGTGCCCACAAGATCCGGGGAACTTCCGTGTCATCCACGACCCGCGATACCTCAAGTACCCGGGGTAAGCACCCGATAACTACCTTTCCCTAGACGACACTAACATGGAGTCCACTCGATTGGTAGTAACCCCCGTGCCCAACATTATCACATAACATTTTCGTGGAGCCACGCTCCATAATCATCTCACATCACAAGCACGGGGTACCAACAGTGTGTTCGGTGCCCCATAAAAATGTTCTTGGTCGCCCTACCTGGCACGACCCCATCCCGAGAGAGAGCACCAACTCTCCCCCGTCACTAGTAATGCGGGCTCCAAGCTAGTATCGGTCTAGGTACTCAATAATGCCCTTTCCCATATAAGGGTAGAGTGGTTGCGCATGTAAGGTTGGAATAACGGTCGCAACTTAAACCAATCCGTTTTGAAAACAACACACACATTTGCCCCGGTACACCACTTCGTCATCAAGTGGTTACCCATCTCATCATCTCCCTCGGGCATAAGTGGCACCCGACGGGGTTTTAGAAAAGTCCTTTGAAAATACTTTGTCTCCATCACCATGCATATTCCCGTCCCTTTTTGCGTAGCACTACTTTAGCATCCTATCTACTCCCACCGGCATAACCCTCATAAGAAGGTAGGGCCATGCACAATGCAAGTATCAACAAGGAAGTAACAGAGGCAACCAACCCACGGGGTTCACCATCTCATCATGATTCCGATGCAACAATAATAAAGAGCTATATGACATGCATAAAAAGGGTTTCATAGACATGGTCAAAGGGCTGCTTGCCTGTTTTAACAAAGTCTTCGAGGTCTTCAAATATCTCTGGTCCAACTCCGAGCATTGCGTCTACTTCGTCAACTATCGTTGAAAGCAACCATAATAAGCAACCCAACAAGGCAGGAAATAAAAGTGCTCTAAAAATATGAGTTGGACTTTTCTAGGATACCTCTGGTCATATGAGGGATGACCAAATGGTTTCATTAGGATTTGATCAATGGACATCTCTGAACATTTCAATATGATGGAATCAAGGGGTTTATGGATTTATAAGAAGTGTACAGAAATATATTTTGGAAAAATGAGCAAAGGCACCCATTTAACAAAGGATGATTTTAGAAGCATCTAGGAGTTGGTTTCACTGGGTTTGGAGTTCAAAGGAATTTCCTATGAATTTGCAAAGTTGACAAATATGAAGAAATGGCTCAGTATATTGTGTGGCAAAGAAAGTATTAATAAAAATGTCCATAAACTAAGTTTTGAACTTATAGACATATAGGATTTTGAATCATGGAATTTGGATCACAAATGGGCTCTCTGTGATTTTCTAAAGTTCATCACAGAAATAGGAAAAGTAGGATTTGATAATTATTTGTGAAGAAAAGGTCTCTGGAAAAATGTGCATGTTGCACCAACAGGTAGATCATGATTTATAGAGTCACTAGAAATTTGAATCATAAAATTTGGAGTTAATTTGAATTATTTATGGATTTTAGAAACTCACTGGAAAAGAATAAAAAGAAATATGGGGCATTACCCTTATCCTGCGCACCAGGCGAAGGATAGCAGTGGGCCGGCCAAGTGGCTCAGCTGCGCTGGCGATAGGGGGTGACGTCGAAGGCAGACTAGCACAGGGCGTCTTCACCGCGGGGAAGCGGATCAGGCCGAAGCCGTCTCCACTTAAACGGGCGGGGCCCAGCCGCTGGGTCGCTGACGCGCGGGCCCCAGCGCTTAGGCCGTCGCCTTCAACCTCCCGCGCGCGCTCCGGCCGCGGGGAGAAGCGGCTCCCACCGGCGATTGCCGGGGCTACACAGCGTCTCCGCGACGCTCCGCCCACAGGCGTACTCAGGAGGCCACGCCGCACCCATCCATGTGCTGCACGCACGCCGTGGAGGGCTGCAGCAGCGATGGCTTGGGTGGCCGCGGAGGAGGCTGTCGGCCATCTTTGGCCATGAGCGCGTGGCGTTCCCGGGGATGAACGACGTTGATGGAGGGCCTCGAGGTGGTGGTATGAGGGTACTGGAGTGGTTAGGGAGAGAGGAGAGGCTCGGGATAGCCCGGATTTAGGCGGAGCCCAACGACGGAGCTCCGGCCATTGCGGTGGATGGGGGGCACGGGGAGAGATGTGAGTTGGTCCAGGGGGTGCACGGGAGAGAGGGGGAGCAAATGGAGCAGAGAGGGAGCCCAGGGACTGCCTTAAGTAGGAGGGGGCGAGGTGCACCGTGGCTCGTGCGCCGACGAGCTCCTAGCCATTGTTGGAGGCCACGGGGGCGCGCATAGGCGTGTCTGGGGTGTTCGTGGGGTTGGTCTAGGCTAGAGGAGGGGAGAGAAGGAGCGGGGGAAGGGCCAGGGTGCCGCGCATGTGAGGCGCTCCATTGGCGCGCTCGGGCGGCCTCTGTTCGCTAGCGCGAAGGCGCGGGAGAGGGGAGAGAGAAGGGGGCCGACCGCGTAGCGTGTTGCGGACACCGAGGCGCATCGGCAGGCGTGCGGGGGAGGCCCGAGGTGGACGGGAGTGCGGCGGCAGGGCTCGGCCGCTACTGTAGCGCGCTCCAGAGCAGGCTTTTGGCCGGCATGAGCACGTTTTGCGCGCTCTGCCGTGTCCACTTGCGTCTGGAGTGTGCTGGGTGATGGGCTAAAGCCTGGGGAGAGCCTTGGATGCTCTGGAATGCCAAGGAGGGAGGGAGAAGCTGAGAGAGAGGGAGAATGTTGTTGCCCAGAGAAGAAAAATGGGGTTCTAACCCCCTTAATCATGGCTCCTCGGGCAGGGAAAGATGCAAGTGGTAGAGGGGGACCAGATGAGGCTTTGGGAGAAAGATTAGCTCATGGAGATTAGTGGAAGTGGACAAAACATACATTTTAAGTTTCTGCCAGGAGGTGTTTGATGTAGGTTTGGGCAAGCAAATGAACTCCATTTTCTATGATACTTAACAGGATGGAATGACACTTAGAAATAGGGTGTGCCACCAAACTTGAGCTCATTTGGGCAAAGTAGCCAATGTAACTTTTGTGAACCCTAGAAATCAACAGAAATGGACTTCCCAAGATTTAGTGATGCAAACCTATTCTCCTTGAAGCACCACTTGGTGTAGTGTCATCATTTGAGGTTCTGAACATGTCCACAAAAGTTGAGATCAAAACGAGAAAGTTTCCAATGTAGAGTTGTACAAATTTGGTTCTGGACAGAAAGGGTTTTGGGGCACTTTGATCAATATAACTTGTTCTCCAACTTGTGCCATTTGGTTTAGATGAATGATTAGACCAGTTGAGAGTGTTCACAAGGTTTGAGAACATTTGGAAATGTTTGGCAATGTAAAGTTGCTCAAACTTCAAAATGGACAGAAATGGTTTTGAGAGGATTTGATGATGTTATCTTGTTCTCCAAGACATAAGACTTGGCAAGATCACCAAACATGTCATATGTGACATGATAGAATTTTCTTGGAATTTTTGGATAATATTTCCTTTGTAAATATTTCAAAATCTTGAAATATCCAGAAAGGGTTTTTGAGGGATTTGACCAATATTTTGAACATGACCATGTGTTGAATCTCTTATATATGGACAATATATGTCCACTGAGTTTCCCTGATTTTTGTCAAATATTTTTAAAACAATAAAATAATTTTTCCCTATTAAAGACCATTTCTGGCCTTAAGAAAAAGCTTTTAAATAAAATAGGAATATAACTTTTAAAATTATATTGTTGTGGTTTCTGGGTATCCTATATCTAATAGGAGTCAAATATATTTTTGGAAAGATTTTTACTGCCCTTAATTAAGTACTTGCAGTGCAAACCTCAATTCAGGGGTTTTTGGAAAACTAATTTTTGAAAATACTTTTTGGCCAAATTATTTTTGTAAGAAAATACTATATTTCTCTATACACATGGCATGATCATTGGGAAAAGGTTTTGGATCAAGGAGATGAAGTATAGGAGTTGGAGGATTTATTTGATTTTTAGAGCACTTGCAAACAGCAGACAAACATTCAATCAAAGTAAAGACAAAATACTCAAAAGTTTTTGTCAAACCACATTTTAGCATGATTTAGTGACTTAAGTGTTGTGGCATGAAAATCATGAGAGAGCGGCGGACAAAGAGGTAGAGGATGATAATTACAAGCCTCCCTCCGGAGACGAGGCAAACCTCGACGACGACGAATTCGTCGTGCCTGAGGATCCTTTCGAACAAGAGCGTTTTAAACGCAGGCTCATGGACACGGCAAGCAGCCTCAAGAAAAAGCAGCAACAGCTTAGAGTTGATCAAGATCTGCTAGCCGACAGATGGACCGAAGTCCTTGCGGCCGAAGAACATGAACTCGAATGCCCCTCCAAAAGCTACCCCAAACGCAAGCTGCTCCCCCGATTAGAGGAGGAAGCATACAAACCTGCATCACCAGCGCACAATACGGCTGACCGACCACCCCATGGCCACGACAGAGAGGCCTCTAGGCCCTCCACTAAAACTGTACCCCGACATCGCTTGAAAAACACAAAGCCACAAGGGAACGCTCTGGACTTGCGAGATATATTGGAGGATAAGGCAAAACAATCAAGATCGATCTACAGATTGCGTGGGCGCCCCATGATACGCGAGGACAACCGTCGCGCCGGACACAGCAAGTCCGGCCGGGCCGAACACAGCAGACAAAGCTCGTTTGAGCTACGTCGTGATATAGCCCAATACAGAGGCGCCGCACACCCACTATGCTTCACAGATGAAGTAATGGATCATCAAATCCCCGAAGGGTTTAAACCCATGAATATTGAATCCTACGATGGCACAACAGACCTTGCGGTTTGGATGGAAGACTATCTCCTTCATATCCACATGGCCCGCGGTGATGATCTTCACGCCATCAAATACCTCCCACTCAAGCTTAAAGGACCAGCTCGGCATTGGCTTAACAGCTTGCTAGCAGAATCAATTGGGTGTTGGGAGGACCTGGAAGCCGCATTCCTTGATAACTTCCAGGGCACATATGTGCGACCACCAGATGCTGACAACCTAAGCCATATAATTCAGCAGCCAGACGAATCGGCCAGACAATTCTGGACATGGTTCTTAACTAAGAAAAATCAAATCGTCGACTGTCCGAATGCGGAGGCCCTCGCGGCCTTCAAACATAACATCCGCGACGAGTGGCTTGCCCGGCACCTGGGACAGGAAAAGCCGAAATCCATGGCAGCCCTCACATCACTCATGACTCGCTTCTGCGCGGGAGAGGACAGCTGGCTAGCCCGCAGCAACAACCTCAGCAAAAATTCTGGCAGTCCGGATACCAAGGACCGCAACGGCAGGTCGCGTCACAACAAGCACAAACACCGCATTAACGACGACAATACTGAGGATACGGCAGTCAATGCCGGATTCAGAGGCTCCAAACCCGGTCAGCGGAAAAAACCATTCCAAAGAACTACTCCGGGTCTGTCCAATTTGGACCGAATACTCGACCGCTCGTGCCAGATACACGGCACCCCCGAAATGCCAGCTAATCACACCAACAGGGACTGCTGGGTATTCAAGCAGGCAAGCAAGCTAATTGCCAAAAACAATGACAAGGGGCTGCATAGCGATGACGAGGAAGAGACCCGACCGCCGAACAATAGAGGACAGAAGGGTTTCCCCACACAAGTGTGGACGGTGAACATGATATACGCAACCCACATACCCAAGAGGGAGCGGAAACGTGCACTCAGGGACGTATATGCGATGGAGTCAGTCGCCCCGAAGTTCAACCCATGGTCCTCCTGCCCGATCACTTTTGATCGAAGGGACCACCCCACCAGCATCCGCCACTGCAGATTCGCCGCATTGGTTTTAGACCTAATTGTCGATGGATTTCACCTCACTAGAGTCCTGATGGACGGCGACAACAGCCTGAACCTGCTTTATCAGGATACAGTGCACAAGATGGGCATAGACCCCTCAAGGATTAAACCCACAAAGACGACCTTCAAAGGCGTCATACCAGGTGTAGAGGCCAATTGTATAGGCTCAGTTACACTGGAAGTGGTCTTCGGATCCCCGGATAACTTCCGAAGCGAGGAGTTAATCTTCGACATAGTTCCGTTCCGCAACGGCTATCATGCTCGGACGGTCTGCATTTGCAAAGTTCAACGCGGTGCCGCACTATGCATACCTCCAGCTCAAGATGCCAGGCCCTCGAGGAGTCATCACGGTCAACGGAAACACTAAACGCTCTCTCCGAACGGAGGAACATACAGCGGTTCTCACGTCAGAAGTACAGTGCAGCCTCTTAAGGCAATTCTCGAGTCCGTCCGCTAAGCAACCGGACACGGCTAAACGCGCCCGGAGTAACCTACAACAAGACCACCTGGCATGTTCCGAGCACGCGTAGCAATGCGGCCCCAACCCCAGCCCTTGCAAAATTGCAAGACTGGTCCTTCACGTACATCATTACGCTCTGGAGATACCATGGGCATAGGGGGAGGGGTACGACCACGACAGGCCCAGAATGCGGCTTAACCACACCAGGGGCTCCCAAGTGTGTCATCTTTTTTTTTCTTTTCCTTTTTCCTTTTATCCACAGGACCCCATTCACCGGAGGCCCTGTCCGGCAGTAGACCTGCCGAACTCATGATGCAACAGCCAGGGAAGGAGAAAGGCTACGACGAGTATCCAGGTGGTCTCCATTACAAGCATTAAATCTGTATTATACACCATTCCGCAGCCTACCCCTGGAGGGGGACATGTTTAATAGTCCCATCCCTTGCCTACCGCACTATTTGTATCATTTTGCGTTCATGGCAGTATTTCTTGAATAAACAATGCATCGCTTTTTTGCTTATAATTGCATTCCTTTCTTATACATATGTCCATTTATGACATGTTGCATCCGTACACTTTGGTACGGCCAAATACACTAGGGGCTTAAGTTCCCCACGTTATGGTGTGGTAAGTCTGAACACTTTCACAAGTGCGGCACCCCGAACTTATAGCATTATATGCATCGGCTCCGAATCATATCTTGGGTCAATAGTTGGGTTTGCCCGGGACCCATGTTTTGGTACCTTACGTTCCGTTGTATCGGCTAAGGTAGCACTGGGAGAACCACTACGATTGCGCCCCAGTTGTGCTGGGCGAGCGCCTCAGTGGAGAAAGCTAAAACTGACTGTCATGACGAGGCGAGAGCCAGTCGCTGTTCGAGAGGTTTTTTTTCGAGTCGCTAAAGACTTATGCCGCTTAGAGCGAGGAACCAGCTTTTTCCGGCCAAGGCGTGGATAGCGCCCCGAATTCGGCCTTCCGAACACTAGGGGCTTCGCCAAAATTTAAAATTATAGAATTCTACGTCTAAGTGAGAGTGTTCAAGCATTATAAGTCCGGTTGCCTCGTTCGTTCTATTGAGCGCCTCCCTAGATGGACCCAAAAATGGGAACAAGAGTCTCAAGTTTATCACGAACACCCCAGCACTCGTGGCATGGTGGCTGAAGCCGACGACTTGCCATCTCTCAGATTTGATAAACGGCCGCACAGAAGGTAATATTTTAAATGAACAAGCGTTGCTTAGCGCACATGAACAAAGTTTTCAGTGCACAGGATAACAAAATGCGAGTCTACTCAAATATTACATCTTTGGAGCACTCACCCGCAATCATGCAGGCACCCTTCAAGACACCCTTATAATACATCTCGGGCGTGCGATACTCCTTGCCCGTCGGTGGCGCGTTCGTCACAAGCTTCTCAGCGTCCATCCTACCCCAGTGCACCTTTGCACGGGCAAGGGCCCGACGGGCACCTTCAATGCAGGCGGAGTGCTTGATGACTTCAACCCACAAACAAGCATCCACCAGCCGCCGCACCAGGCCGAAGTAGCTCCCAGGCATGGCCTCCTTGGGCCACAGCCGAACTATGAGGCCCTTCATGGCCTGTTCGGCCACCTTGTGGAGCTCGACCAGCTGCTTCAGCTGGTCGCTAAGGGGCACCTGATGTCTGGCCTCAGCATACTGAGACCAGAAGACCTTCTCCGTCGAGCTCCCTTCCTCAGCCCTGTAGAAAGCGGAAGCACCTGATGTCTGGCCTCCTGCTTCTCTCGCCCAGCATGCTCCGCGGCCGCATTACATTCGGCCGCGGACACTGCCTCCTTCAGGGTCGCCACCTCGTTCGTGGCCCCTGGAGTACCCACGTTATCCTTGTCATTCCTCTTGCAACCAAATCCTTTTCTGTAAGGTACAACTTTAATAAGGTGTTACTCACCTTCCTTGTCCTCGAGCTGCTTCTTGGCACGGACGAGCTCATTCTCGGACCGCTCGAGGCTTTGCTTCAAAGCATTGACCTCCGCAGTCAGTGCGGCAGAGGTCAGCAGCGCAGCCTGCAATCCCATATTGACATATTTTTTAAGACTCCTGCGTATATCTTTTTAGATCCTCAGTCCGGCTTTTCTTTCCGAACACCGAACCGAGCATCAGGGGCTACTTTCTATGCGGTACTATTTTACAAATATTAAAATTCTTACCTCAAAGCCTGTTAGAAGGCTGCTACAGGCCTCGGTCAGCCCGCTTTTGGCGAGCTAAACCTTTTGAATCACCGCACTCATGACAGTGTGGTGTTCCTCTTTGATGGAAGCGCCGTTGAGCGCCTCCAGCAAAGTATCCGACGCCTCCGGTTGGACGGAGGCCGCCGACGTCACAGTCTTGCCCTTCTTACGAAGGGGCCGCCCGCCGGACTCCGGAACCACTGCAGGTTCCAGTGCCGAGTCCGGCACAAAGTCCGGGAGGTTGCCCTGTGGCACCTCCGGGGCCTCCTCCTCCTGGCGGGTCTCTTCCTGGGATCCCACCTTGGCGTCGTCGGCGTCACGAGGGGTTGAGGCCGTCGGAAGTGAAGTACTATCCACATCCGACGGGCCCAAGGACCCGCTCGTCGAAGTGGGAAGATCATCCTTGGGAGGACTGCGGGGTTGTATGCGGTATTAGAAAGACACCATGCGACAAAAAGAAAAATTATGAGGGGGTCCAGACACTTACGATCTCGCCAGGGGCTTGGCCCTTGAGGGCCACTCCTCGTCGCCGTCGCCGATGTTGGCAGAACAGTCCGGGTGAAGGGTCCTTCCTTTCTTGGACCCTTCAGCCTCCCTTGTTGGGGAGGCCTTCCTCTTCCTCTCTCCCCCGCTCGGGGAGAGGCCTCTTTCTTCTCCTCCTCGTCCTCGTGGGAGGAGTCCGCCTCGGAGTCATCGGACGATGAGTCCGATACCACCTGACGCCGGGAACTCCTTCGGGTTACCGCGGCCTTCTTCTTGGCCTTCTTCTCCGGCACTACATAAAGTGCCGGGACCAGCAGCCCTGTCAAACGGGCATCCACTGGGTCTTCTGGAAGGGGAGCCGGACAGTTAACCTGTCCGGACGTGGCCTGCCAGGCCTATTAAAGGTATTGGGAGTATAGATCCCGCATAAAGTCAAAATATGAAAAGCAAGTGTCCCATAAAGGATAACATGGCTTACCTCGCCAGCCGGACGCTGCGAGCTGAATCCGCGATCTTCGGTAGCGGATGCGGGAGCTTCGGCGCCCTTGAACAGCACCCTCCAGGCATCTTCGTACGTAGTGTCGAAGAGCCCGCTCAAGGTCTGGTGCTGTGCCGGATCAAACTCCCACAAATTGAAGTCCCGTTGTTGGCAGGGGAGAATCCGGCGGACGAGCATGACCTGGATTACGTTGACAAGCTTGAGCTTCTTGTTCACCAGGGTTTGGAGACAGGATTGGAGTCCGGTCAGCTCTTCCGAACTACCCCATAGCAGGCCCTTCTCTTTCCAGGAGGTGAGCCGCATGGGGATGCCAGATCTGAATTCGGGGGCCGCTGCCCATTTAGGGTCACGCGGCTCGGTGATGTAGAACCACCCCGATTGCCACCCTTTGATGGTTTCCACGAAGGCGCCCTCGAGCCAAGTGACGTTGGGCATTTTGCCCACCATGGTTCCTCTGCACTCCGCTTGGCTGCCCTTCACAACCTTCGGCTTGACATTGAAGGTCTTTAGCCACAAGCCGAAGTGGGGCTGGATGCAGAGGAAGGCCTCGCACACGACGATAAACGCCGAGATATTGAGGATCAAATTCAGGGCTAGATCGTGGAAATCCAGGCCGTAGTAGAACATGAGCCCCCGGACAAAGGGGTGGAGTGGGAAGCCTAGTCCGCGGAGGAAATGGGGAAGGAATACCACCCTCTCTTGGGGCCCGGGGGTGGGGATGAGCTACCCCTCGTCGGGGAGCCGGTGCGCGATGTCGCTGGACAGATATCCGGCACCGCGCAGCTTCTTGATGTGCCCCTCTGTAATGGAGGAGGCCATCCACTTGCCTCCCGCTCCGGACATGGCTGGAGAAGGTCGAGGTGAGATGTGCGGACTTGGACGCTGGAGCTCGAGTGCACGGAGATGGATAAGCAAAGGAGGAAGAAGGCGTAGGTAAAAAAGGTGGATCCTTATCCCCTTATATATGGGCGGATGAAACTATGCGTCCCCACCGGCCTGGTAAAACTCGCTTATCTCCCAAACGCCGCAATCAATGGCGCGGTTGGGTTACCCACGTCCGTATTGATGGGAATCCCGGAATAAGGGGAACACGATCTCTGCTTCGACAAGACGTGCCAAGGAAACCTCTACGATAAATGCGCTGAGGTGGTATAATAAAAACGATTCGAGTAAAGGCCTAGTTGTGGTGTGACGTCACGCCACAAAATACGTCAGCAGATTGAACTTGTGTAAATATTATTCTCTCTACGGTGGTATGTGGAATTTAATTTACAGAGCCAGACACTGTCCTGGGGTTCACAATCTTCTATAAATTATTCGGAGGAGGAACCCGCCTTGCAATGCCGAAGATAATATGCGCGCCGGACTCGTCGTCATTGAAGCCTGGTTCAGGGGCTACTGAGGGAGTCCCAGACTAGGGGGTGTCCGGATAGCCGAACTATCATCATCGGCCGGACTCCAAGACTATGAAGATACAAGATTGAAGACTTCGTCTCGTGTCCGGATGGGACTTTCCTTGGTGTGGAAGGCAAGCTTGGCGATACAGTTATGTAGATCTCCTACCATTGTAACCGACTCTGTGTAACCCTAGCCCTCTCCGGTGTCTATATAAATCAGAGGCTTTTAGTCCATAGGACACAACAACAAACATACCATAGGCTAGCTTCTAGGGTTTAGCCTCCTTGATCTCGTGGTAGATCCACTCTTGTACTACCCATATCATCAATATCAATCAAGCAGGAGTAGGGTTTTACCTCCGTCGAGAGGGCCCGAACCTGGGTAAAAACATCATGTCCCTTGTCTCCTGTTACCATCCGCCTAGACGCACAGTTCGGGACCCCCTACCCGAGATCCACCGGTTTTGACACCGACAGCTATGGTGCAGCAGCAGGTTTATTCATACAGCCGAGACAGGATCCATTCGACCCCCTGTCCAAGCAAAAGTTATAGCAGGCACATAGATGAACTGGAGGTGTCCAGCAATGCACGGCGCCGCGATGCCCCTCAAGGACCCAATCCGGCGCGTGGTTCGGTAAATGCTCAGGACATGGTGGATAATGGCAGAGCACGAAGGGAGGCCGCTTTAGCGGCATAGTATGCGGGTCATCATGAACCTGCCCCGGTTCAGCTAGCAGCGTGAGTAGACCGAGGCACCGGGCTTGCCTTTAGCTCCTGGGGAGTGTCGTGTCTCATTCCGGCTCTCCGTAATGTGCGACTGCCCATGGATTTCAAGGGTCCACGTAAAAGTGCCTAATTACACCGACGATCAACCACCCATGGCGTGGGTTGAAAGTTATGAGATGGCAATGGAGATGCTGGATGTGGATCAAATGGCATGTGCAAAGTACTTCATGATGATATTGGAAGGGACAGCCCGTACTTCGTTGAAGAACCTGCCAGCTAACTCCATCGAGTCATGAGACCAATTGAAGGCCCAGTTTATAGAAAATTTCAAGGATACATGCAAACAGCCTATGTCCATTGTGTATCTGGATGCTAGTGTTCAAGGAGAGAACGAGTCAACAACTCAATGGGTGCGCCGGGTTTCAGAAGTCTTGCACTCGTCGGACCGCATTAACGCTGGCCAAGCAATCATAACTTTGGAGCGTAATTGCCGGTTTAAGTCACTAAAGATGAAGTTGGGACGGCTCAAGCGCCACTGCAATGATATGGGGACACTTATGGCAGCGTTGGTTAAATATGCCGATTCTGACAGTAGCAAGGATTTCGATCCTGATGAGGAGAAACCGGAGAAGGGAAAGAAGAACGGTGGTGCAAAGGTACAGCATCACAACTAGGGAGGCCATGGGAATAATGGTAAGCGCAAGGCAGATAATTCAGATTTTGTGGCTAACACTAATATGCAGCATCATAAGGGTAAACCGCCCCAGCGCGGTGGCGGTATGAATCTGGAGCGTCTGTTAAACCAACCCTGCCCAAAGCACGGGACCAAGGAGGTTCCAGCAACACATCTATGAAAGGATTGTTTCATTATGAAGGAGTTCAAAAACTCTGATCTCTTCCGGTATGATCAGGGTCCGCCGGGCGGTTCAGGTCCAGGTTTTCATGGTGGCGGCGGTTCAAACTCTAGATTTCAGAATAATCAGGGAAAACAGAGCCATCAAGGTGGTAACAACCAACAGAACAATCAGGGGAATCATCAGCAATCAGGTTTTCAAAGTCACCCAAAGCAGTTGAATGGTGGGCAGTATCATGTGTTCACTACTAGTTTGTGCAAACGTGATCAGAAGCTTCACAAGAGGGCAGTTAATGTTGTTGAACCGGCAGTACCACGTTACTTGCGGTGGTCCGAGCAGCCCATTGTGTGGAGCAGAGAGGATCATCCACCCTGGGTTGACAATCCGGGTCATCTGGCTTTAGTGGTGGCACCTCAGGTGGGAGGCTATAAATTCACCAAAGTACTCATGGACGGAGGGAGCAGCATCAACATCCTGTACTATGAAACCTTTCGTCGTATGGGATTGACTGACAAGAATCTTAAACCATCAAACACTGTCTTTCCCGGAGTAGTGCCAGGTAAATCGGCGTACCCTGCTGGCAAGATAGCTTTGGCGGTTGTGTTTGGTGATGAGCATGATTCCAAAACAGAGACGTTGACCTTTGAAGTGGTGAAAATCCAGAGCCCGTATCATGCCCTTTTTGCTCGGCCGGTTTACGCAAAGTTCATGGCAAGGCCCTTCTATGTCTATCTACAGCTCAAAATGCCGGGTCATAAGGGGACCATCACAGTAAATATTTCAAAAGCTTGAAATATCCAGAAAGGGTTTTTGAGGGATTTGACCAATATTTTGAACATGACCATGTGTTGAATCTCTTATATATGGACAATATATGTCCACTGAGTTTCCCTGATTTTTGTCAAATATTTTTAAAACAATAAAATAATTTTTCCCTATTAAAGACCATTTCTGGCCTTAAGAAAAAGCTTTTAAATAAAATAGGAATATAACTTTTAAAATTATATTGTTGTGGTTTCTGGGTATCCTATATCTAATAGGAGTCAAATATATTTTTGGAAAGATTTTTCCTGCCCTTAATTAAGTACTTGCAGTGCAAACCTCAATTCAGGGGTTTTTGGAAAACTAATTTTTGAAAATACTTTTTGGCCAAATTATTTTTGTAAGAAAATACTATATTTCTCTATACACATGGCATGATCATTGGGAAAAGGTTTTGGATCAAGGAGATGAAGTATAGGAGTTGGAGGATTTATTTGATTTTTAGAGCACTTGCAAACAGCAGACAAACATTCAATCAAAGTAAAGACAAAATACTCAAAAGTTTTTGTCAAACCACATTTTAGCATGATTTAGTGACTTAAGTGTTGTGGCATGAAAATCATGAGAGAGCGGCGGACAAAGAGGTAGAGGATGATAATTACAAGCCTCCCTCCGGAGACGAGGCAAACCTCGACGACGACGAATTCGTCGTGCCTGAGGATCCTTTCGAACAAGAGCGTTTTAAACGCAGGCTCATGGACACGGCAAGCAGCCTCAAGAAAAAGCAGCAACAGCTTAGAGTTGATCAAGATCTGCTAGCCGACAGATGGACCGAAGTCCTTGCGGCCGAAGAACATGAACTCGAATGCCCCTCCAAAAGCTACCCCAAACGCAAGCTGCTCCCCCGATTAGAGGAGGAAGCATACAAACCTACATCACCAGCGCACAATACGGCTGACCGACCACCCCATGGCCACGACAGAGAGGCCTCTAGGCCCTCCACTAAAACTGTACCCCGACATCGCTTGAAAAACACAAAGCCACAAGGGAACGCTCTGGACTTGCGAGATATATTGGAGGATAAGGCAAAACAATCAAGATCGATCTACAGATTGCGTGGGCGCCCCATGATACGCGAGGACAACCGTCGCGCCGGACACAGCAAGTCCGGCCGGGCCGAACACAGCAGACAAAGCTCGTTTGAGCTACGTCGTGATATAGCCCAATACAGAGGTGCCGCACACCCACTATGCTTCACAGATGAAGTAATGGATCATCAAATCCCCGAAGGGTTTAAACCCATGAATATTGAATCCTACGATGGCACAACAGACCTTGCGGTTTGGATGGAAGACTATCTCCTTCATATCCACATGGCCCGCGGTGATGATCTTCACGCCATCAAATACCTCCCACTCAAGCTTAAAGGACCAGCTCGGCATTGGCTTAACAGCTTGCTAGCAGAATCAATTGGGTGTTGGGAGGACCTGGAAGCCGCATTCCTTGATAACTTCCAGGGCACATATGTGCGACCACCAGATGCTGACAACCTAAGCCATATAATTCAGCAGCCAGACGAATCGGCCAGACAATTCTGGACATGGTTCTTAACTAAGAAAAATCAAATCATCGACTGTCCGAATGCGGAGGCCCTCGCGGCCTTCAAACATAACATCCGCGACGAGTGGCTTGCCCGGCACCTGGGACAGGAAAAGCCGAAATCCATGGCAGCCCTCACATCACTCATGACTCGCTTCTGCGCGGGAGAGGATAGCTGGCTAGCCCGCAGCAACAACCTCAGCAAAAATTCTGGCAGTCCGGATACCAAGGACCGCAACGGCAGGTCGCGTCGCAACAAGCACAAACACCGCATTAACGACAACAATACTAAGGATACGGCAGTCAATGCCGGATTCAGAGGCTCCAAACCCGGTCAGCGGAAAAAACCATTCCAAAGAACTACTCCGGGTCTGTCCAATTTGGACCGAATACTCGACCGCTCGTGCCAGATACACGGCACCCCCGAAATGCCAGCTAATCACACCAACAGGGACTGCTGGGTATTCAAGCAGGCAAGCAAGCTAATTGCCAAAAACAATGACAAGGGGCTGCATAGCGATGACGAGGAAGAGACCCGACCGCCGAACAATAGAGGACAGAAGGGTTTCCCCACACAAGTGTGGACGGTGAACATGATATACGCAACCCACATACCCAAGAGGGAGCGGAAACGTGCACTCAGGGACGTATATGCGATGGAGTCAGTCGCCCCGAAGTTCAACCCATGGTCCTCCTGCCCGATCACTTTTGATCGAAGGGACCACCCCACCAACATCCGCCACTGCAGATTCGCCGCATTGGTTTTAGACCTAATTGTCGATGGATTTCACCTCACTAGAGTCCTGATGGACGGCGACAATAGCCTGAACCTGCTTTATCAGGATACAGTGCACAAGATGGGCATAGACCCCTCAAGGATTAAACCCACAAAGACGACCTTCAAAGGCGTCATACCAGGTGTAGAGGCCAATTGTATAGGCTCAGTTACACTGGAAGTGGTCTTCGGATCCCCGGATAACTTCCGAAGCGAGGAGTTAATCTTCGACATAGTTCCGTTCCGCAACGGCTATCATGCTCTGCTCGGACGGACTGCATTTGCAAAGTTCAACGCGGTGCCGCACTATGCATACCTCCAGCTCAAGATGCCAGGCCCTCGAGGAGTCATCACGGTCAACGGAAACACTAAACGCTCTCTCCGAACGGAGGAACATACAGCGGTTCTCACGTCAGAAGTACAGTGCAGCCTCTTAAGGCAATTCTCGAGTCCGTCCGCTAAGCAACCGGACACGGCTAAACGCGCCCGGAGTAACCTACAACAAGACCACCTGGCATGTTCCGAGCACGCGTAGCAATGCGGCCCCAACCCCAGCCCTTGCAAAATTGCAAGACTGGTCCTTCACGTACATCATTACGCTCTGGAGATACCATGGGCATAGGGGGAGGGGTACGACCACGACAGGCCCAGAATGCGGCTTAACCACACCAGGGGCTCCCAAGTGTGTCATCTTTTTTTTTTCTTTTCCTTTTTCCTTTTATCCACAGGACCCCATTCACCGGAGGCCCTGTCCGGCAGTAGACCTGCCGAACTCATGATGCAACAGCCAGGGAAGGAGAAAGGCTACGACGAGTATCCAGGTGGTCTCCATTACAAGCATTAAATCTGTATTATACACCATTCCGCAGCCTACCCGTGGAGGGGGACATGTTTAATAGTCCCATCCCTTGCCTACCGCACTATTTGTATCATTTTGCGTTCATGGCAGTATTTCTTGAATAAACAATGCATCGCTTTTTTGCTTATAATTGCATTCCTTTCTTATACATATGTCCATTTATGACATGTTGCATCCGTACACTTTGGTACGGCCAAATACACTAGGGGCTTAAGTTCCCCACGTTATGGTGTGGTAAGTCTGAACACTTTCACAAGTGCGGCACCCTGAACTTATAGCATTATATGCATCGGCTCCGAATCATATCTTGGGTCAATAGTTGGGTTTGCCCGGGACCCATGTTTTGGTACCTTACGTTCCGTTGTATCGGCTAAGGTAGCACTGGGAGAACCACTACGATTGCGCCCCAGTTGTGCTGGGCGAGCGCCTCAGTGGAGAAAGCTAAAACTGACTGTCATGACGAGGCGAGAGCCAGTCGCTGTTCGAGAGGTTTTTTTTCGAGTCGCTAAAGACTTATGCCGCTTAGAGCGAGGAACCAGCTTTGTCCGGCCAAGGCGTGGATAGCGCCCCGAATTCGGCCTTCCGAACACTAGGGGCTTCGCCAAAATTTAAAATTATAGAATTCTACGGCTAAGTGAGAGTGTTCAAGCATTATAAGTCCGGTTGCCTCGTTCATTCTATTGAGCGCCTCCCTAGATGGACCCAAAAATGGGAACAAGAGTCTCAAGTTTATCACGAACACCCCAGCACTCGTGGCATGGGGGCTGAAGCCGACGACTTGCCATCTCTCAGATTTGATAAACGGCCGCACAGAAGGTAATATTTTAAATGAACAAGCGTTGCTTAGCGCACATGAACAAAGTTTTCAGCGCACAGGATAACAAAATGCGAGTCTACTCAAATATTACATCTTTGGAGCACTCACCCGCAATCATGCAGGCACCCTTCAAGACACCCTTATAATACATCTCGGGCGTGCGATACTCCTTGCCCGTCGGTGGCGCGTTCGTCACAAGCTTCTCAGCGTCCATCCTACCCCAGTGCACCTTTGCACGGGCAAGGGCCCGACGGGCACCTTCAATGCAGGCGGAGTGCTTGATGACTTCAACCCACAAACAAGCATCCACCAGCCGCCGCACCAGGCCGAAGTAGCTCCCAGGCATGGCCTCCTTGGGCCACAGCCGAACTATGAGGCCCTTCATGGCCTGTTCGGCCACCTTGTGGAGCTCGACCAGCTGCTTCAGCTGGTCGCTAAGGGGCACCTGATGTCTGGCCTCAGCATACTAAGACCAGAAGACCTTCTCCGTCGAGCTCCCTTCCTCATCCCTGTAGAAAGCGGAAGCATCGGACACGCTGCGGGGCAGATCTGCGAATGCTCCTGGGGAGCTACGAATTCGGGTAAGTG
Source organism: Triticum dicoccoides (assembly GCF_002162155.2). Taxonomy (NCBI): domain Eukaryota; kingdom Viridiplantae; phylum Streptophyta; class Magnoliopsida; order Poales; family Poaceae; genus Triticum; species Triticum dicoccoides. The sequence continues at coordinate 591,115,336 of NC_041385.1, read as the reverse complement.
ATAGGTAATTCACATTCACATGCTTGCTTTGCATGAAAAATACCTTACCCGCCGCTATTTTCTTCAACGCCTCGATTTCCTGGAGGGCCTTGTGGGCTTCGGCCTTAGTGTCTTTGGCACTCTCAAGAGCCGATGCAAGCTCGGACTCTCGAGTCTTCGAGTCGCGCTCCAAACTCTCATGTTTTTCCATGAGAGCCTGGAGCTCTTGCTATACCTCCGCCACCCGCGCCTCCTGCTTCTCTCGCCCAGCATGCTCCGCGGCCGCATTACATTCGGCCGCGGACACTGCCTCCTTCAGGGTCGCCACCTCGTTCGTGGCCCCTGGAGTACCCACGTTATCCTTGTCATTCCTCTTGCAACCAAATCCTTTTCTGTAAGGTACAACTTTAATAAGGTGTTACTCACCTTCCTTGTCCTCGAGCTGCTTCTTGGCACGGACGAGCTCATTCTCGGACCGCTCGAGGCTTTGCTTCAAAGCATTGACCTCCGCAGTCAGTGCGGCAGAGGTGAGCAGCGCAGCCTGCAATCCCATATTGACATATTTTTTAAGACTCCTGCGTATATCTTTTTAGATCCTCAGTCCGGACACCGAACCGAGCATCAGGGGCTACTTTCTATGCGGTACTATTTTAGAAATATTAAAATTCTTACCTCAAAGCCTGTTAGAAGGCTGCTACAGGCCTCGGTCAGCCCGCTTTTGGCGAGCTAAACCTTTTGAATCACCGCACTCATGACTGTGTGGTGTTCCTCTTTGATGGAAGCGCCGTTGAGCGCCTCCAGCAAAGTATCCGACGCCTCCGGTTGGACGGAGGCCGCCGGCGTCACAGTCTTGCCCTTCTTACGAAGGGGCCGCCCGCCGGACTCCGGAACCACTGCAGGTTCCAGTGCCGAGTCCGGCACAAAGTCCGGGAGGTTGCCCTGTGGCACCTCCGGGGCCTCCTCCTCCTGGCGGGTCTCTTCCTGGGATCCCACCTCGGCGTCGTCGGCGTCACGAGGGGTTGAGGCCGTCGGAAGTGAAGTACTATCCACATCCGACGGGCCCAAGGACCCGCTCGTCGAAGTGGGAAGATCATCCTTGGGAGGACTGCGGGGTTGTATGCGGTATTAGAAAGACACCATGCGACAAAAAGAAAAATTATGAGGGGGTCCAGACACTTACGATCTCGCCAGGGGCTTGGCCCTTGAGGGCCACTCCTCATCGCCATCGCCGATGTTGGCAGAACAGTCCGGGTGAAGGGTCCTTCCTTTCTTGGACCCTTCAGCCTCCCTTGTTGGGGAGGCCTTCCTCTTCCTCTCTCCCCCGCTCGGGGAGAGGCCTCTTTCTTCTCCTCCTCGTCCTCGTGGGAGGAGTCCGCCTCGGAGTCATCGGACGATGAGTCCGATACCACCTGACGCCGGGAACTCCTTCGGGTTCCCGCGGCCTTCTTCTTGGCCTTCTTCTCCGGCACTACATAAAGTGCCGGGACCAGCAGCCCTGTCAAACGGGCATCCACTGGGTCTTCTGGAAGGGGAGCCGGACAGTTAACCTGTCCGGACGTCGCCTGCCAGGCCTGTTAAAGGTATTGGGAGTATAGATCCCGCATAAAGTCAAAATATGAAAAGCAAGTGTCCCATAAAGGATAACATGGCTTACCTCGCCAACCGGACGCTGCGAGCTGAATCCGCGATCTTCGGTAGCGGATGCGGGAGCTTCGGCGCCCTTGAACAGCACCCTCCAGGCATCTTCGTACGTAGTGTCGAAGAGCCCGCTCAAGGTCTGGTGCTGTGCCGGATCAAACTCCCACAAATTGAAGTCCCGTTGTTGGCAGGGGAGAATCCGGCGGACGAGCATGACCTGGATTACGTTGACAAGCTTGAGCTTCTTGTTCACCAGGGTTTGGAGACAGGACTGGAGTCCGGTCAGCTCTTCCGAACTACCCCATAGCAGGCCCTTCTCTTTCCAGGAGGTGAGCCGCATGCGGATGCCAGATCTGAATTCGGGGGCCGCTGCCCATTTAGGGTCACGCGGCTCGGTGATGTAGAACCACCCCGATTGCCACCCTTTGATGGTTTCCACGAAGGCGCCCTCGAGCCAAGTGACGTTGGGCATTTTGCCCACCATGGTGCCTCTGCACTCCGCTTGGCTGCCCTTCACAACCTTCGGCTTGACATTGAAGGTCTTTAGCCACAAGCCGAAGTGGGGCTGGATGCAGAGGAAGGCCTCGCACACGACGATAAACGCCGAGATATTGAGGATCAAATTCAGGGCTAGATCGTGGAAATCCAGGCCGTAGTAGAACATGAGCCCCCGGACAAAGGGGTGGAGTGGGAAGCCTAGTCCGCGGAGGAAATGGGGAAGGAATACCACCCTCTCTTGGGGCCCGGGGGTGGGGATGAGCTACCCCTCGTCGGGGAGCCGGTGCGCGATGTCGCCGGGGGTGGGGTCCGGCACCGCGCAGCTTCTTGATGTGCCCCTCCGTAATGGAGGAGGCCATCCACTTGCCTCCCGCTCCGGACATGGCTGGAGAAGGTCGAGGTGAGATGTGCGGACTTGGACGCTGGAGCTCGAGTGCACGGAGATGGATAAGCAAAGGAGGAAGAAGGCGTAGGTAAAAAAGGTGGATCCTTATCCCCTTATATATGGGCGGATGAAACTATGCGTCCTCACCGGCCTGGTAAAACTCGCTTATCTCCCAAACGCCGCAATCAATGGCGCGGTTGGGTTACCCACGTCCGTATTGATGGGAATCCCGGAATAAGGGGAACACGATCTCTGCTTCGACAAGACGTGCCAAGGAAACCTCTACGATAAATGCGCTGAGGTGGTATAATAAAAACGATTCGAGTAAAGGCCTAGTTGTGGTGTGACGTCACGCCACAAAATACGTCAGCAGATTGAACTTGTGTAAATATTATTCTCTCTACGGTGGTATGTGGAATTTAATTTACAGAGCCGGACACTGTCCTGGGGTTCACAATCTTCTATAAATTATTCGGAGGAGGAACCCGCCTTGCAATGCCGAAGATAATATGCGCGCCGGACTCGTCGTCATTGAAGCCTGGTTCAGGGGCTACTGAGGGAGTCCCAGACTAGGGGGTGTCCGGATAGCCGAACTATCATCATCGGCCGGACTCCAAGACTATGAAGATACAAGATTGAAGACTTCGTCTCGTGTCCGGATGGGACTTTCCTTGGTGTGGAAGGCAAGCTTGGCGATACAGTTATGTAGATCTCCTACCATTGTAACCGACTCTGTGTAACCCTAGCCCTCTCTGGTGTCTATATAAATCAGAGGCTTTTAGTCCATAGGACACAACAACAAACATACCATAGGCTAGCTTCTAGGGTTTAGCCTCCTTGATCTCGTGGTAGATCCACTCTTGTACTACCCATATCATCAATATCAATCAAGCAGGAGTAGGGTTTTACCTCCGTCGAGAGGGCCCGAACCTGGGTAAAAACATCATGTCCCTTGTCTCCTGTTACCATCCGCCTAGACGCACAGTTCGGGACCCCCTACCCGAGATCCACCGGTTTTGACACCGACAACTATGGTGCAGCAGCAGGTTTATTCATACAGCCGAGACAGGATCCATTCGACCCCCTGTCCAAGCAAAAGTTATAGCAGGCACATAGATGAACTGGAGGTGTCCAGCAATGCACGGCGCCGTGATGCCCTCAAGGACCCAATCCGGCGCGTGGTGAGGTAAATGCTCAGGACATGGTGGATAATGGCAGAGCACGAAGGGAGGCCGCTTTAGCGGCATAGTATGCGGGTCATCATGAACCTTCCCCGGTTCAGCTAGCAGCGTGAGTAGACCGAGGCACCGGGCTTGCCTTTAGCTCCTGGGGAGTGTCGTGTCTCATTCCGGCTCTCCGTAATGTGCGACTGCCCATGGATTTCAAGGGTCCACGTAAAAGTGCCTAATTACACCGACGATCAACCACCCATGGCGTGGGTTGAAAGTTATGAGATGGCAATGGAGATGCTGGATGTGGATCAAATGGCATGTGCAAAGTACTTCATGATGATATTGGAAGGGACAGCCCGTACTTCGTTGAAGAACCTGCCAGCTAACTCCATCGAGTCATGAGACCAATTGAAGGCCCAGTTTATAGAAAATTTCAAGGATACATGCAAACAGCCTATGTCCATTGTGTATCTGGATGCTAGTGTTCAAGGAGAGAACGAGTCAACAACTCAATGGGTGCGCCGGGTTTCAGAAGTCTTGCACTCGTCGGACCGCATTAACGCTAGCCAAGCAATCATAACTTTGGAGCGTAATTGCCGGTTTAAGTCACTAAAGATGAAGTTGGGACGGCTCAAGCGCCACTGCAATGATATGGGGACACTTATGGCAGCGTTGGTTAAATATGCCGATTCTGACAGTAGCAAGGATTTCGATCCTGATGAGGAGAAACCGGAGAAGGGAAAGAAGAACGGTGGTGCAAAGGTACAGCATCACAACTAGGGAGGCCATGGGAATAATGGTAAGCGCAAGGCAGATAATTCAGATTTTGTGGCTAACACTAATATGCAGCGTCGTAAGGGTAAACCGCCCCAGCGCGGTGGCGGTATGAATCTGGAGCGTCTGTTAAACCAACCCTGCCCAAAGCACGGGACCAAGGAGGTTCCAGCAACACATCTATGGAAGGATTGTTTCATTATGAAGGAGTTCAAAAACTCTGATCTCTTCCGGTATGATCAGGGTCCGCCGGGCGGTTCAGGTCCAGGTTTTCATGGTGGCGGCGGTTCAAACTCTAGATTTCAGAATAATCAGGGAAAACAGAGCCATCAAGGTGGTAACAACCAACAGAACAATCAGGGGAATCATCAGCAATCAGGTTTTCAAAGTCACCCAAAGCAGTTGAATGGTGGGCAGTATCATCTGTTCACTACTAGTTTGTGCAAACGTGATCAGAAGCTTCACAAGAGGGCAGTTAATGTTGTTGAACCGGCAGTACCACGTTACTTGCGGTGGTCCGAGCAGCCCATTGTGTGGAGCAGAGAGGATCATCCACCCTGGGTTGACAATCCGGGTCATCTGGCTTTAGCGGTGGCATCTCAGGTGGGAGGCTATAAATTCACCAAAGTACTCATGGACGGAGGGAGCAGCATCAACATCCTGTACTATGAAACCTTTCGTCGTATGGGATTGACTGACAAGAATCTTAAACCATCAAACACTGTCTTTCCCGGAGTAGTGCCAGGTAAATCGGCGTGCCCTGCTGGCAAGATAGCTTTGGCGGTTGTGTTTGGTGATGAGCATGATTCCAGAACAGATACGTTGACCTTTGAAGTGGTGAAAATCCAGAGCCCGTATCATGCCCTGTTTGGACGGCCGGTTTACGCAAAGTTCATGGCAAGGCCCTTCTATGTCTATCTACAGCTCAAAATGCCGGGTCATAAGGGGACCATCACAGTACATGGAAGTCGAAAGATCGCTTTGGATTGGGAGGAGGGTGATGCGGCTTATGCTGAGTCGGTTTGTGCCACAGAGGAATTCAAGTTCTACAAAGCCAATGTTGATCCGGCAGACATGACCCCTATGAAGAAACCCACCACTGAGCATGACCCGACCCTGAAGTTCAAATCGGCTGATGAGACTAAACTTGTTGATTTTGTTCCTGGCGATTCATCCAAAAAGTTTAGCATCAGCACCAATCTGGATCCGAAATAGGAAAGCGCGCTCATCGGGTTCATCCATGAGAACCGGAACATTTTTTCATGGAAGCCTTCTAACATGCCAGGTGTACCGAGGGAACTCGCTGAGCACACTCTCAATATTGATCCCAAGTTTAAACCGGTCAAGCAGTTTCTTTGCAGCTTTAACGAGGAAAGACGCAAGGCCATTTGTTAGGAGGTTGCCCGGCTGTTGGTTGCTGGGTTTATCATCAAAGTGTTTCACCCTGAGTGGTTAGCTAATCCGGTGCTGGTTCTTAAGAAAAACGGTACTTGGCGCATGTGTGTGGACTATACAGATTTGAACAAAGCTAGTCTGGTAGATCCTTTTGCTCTCCTGCGTATTGATTAGATCATTGATGCGACGGCGGGTTGTGAGCGTTTGAGTTTCTTGGATGCTTATTCTGGTTATCATCAGATCAAAATGGCAGTTAAGGACCAGGAGAAGACAACCTTCATCACTCCCTTTGGATCCTTCTGCTATGTTTCTATGCCCTTTGGGCTCAAGAGTGCCGAGGCGACTTATCAGCGTTGTGTGCATAACTGTCTTCATACTCAGATTGGGAGCAATGTTCATGCATATGTGGATGATATTGTGGTAAAACCCAGGAAGAAGGAAACATTTATAGATGATCTCAAGAAGACCTTTGACAATCTTCGGGTTTATAAGATGATGCTCAATCCGGACAAGTGTGTTTTCGGTGTTTCGGCGGGCAAGCTTTTAGGTTTTCTGGTGTCCAACAGAGGCATTGAAGCTAATCCGGAAAAGATCAAAGCGATTACGTCTTTGGCTAAACTGGCGTGTATTAATGATGTTCAACGTCTGGTGGGTCGAATTGCAGCCCTAAGCCGGTTCATCAGCCGCTTCGGCGAGAAAGCGATCCCTCTATATCAGATGTTGAAGAAAACAAACACTTTTGTCTGGATTGATGCCTGCTGATGTGGCGTTTGAAGACTTGAAGCGGCAGTTGGCTGAACCGCCGGTCCTTGCTGCTCCGGTTGACAAGGAGCCCTTGTTATTGTACGTGGCTGCTAATGCCCGTGCTGTCAGTGTGGCAATTGTGGTTGAGCGCAAGGAGGCGGGGAAGGAATATCCGGTTCAAAGGCCGGTTTACTATATCAATGAGGTGCTCATCGAGTCAAAGCAACGATATCGGCATTGGCAGAAGCTGGTATATGGGGTTTTTATGGTGAGTCGGAAGCTCAAGCAATATTTTCAAGGCCATCCCATTACAGTGGTCAGTTCAGCTCCTTTGGCGATATAATTCAAAACAAGGAGGCAACTGGCCGGGTTGCAAAGTGGGCAATTGAGCTTGGTCCACATGGGTTGAAGTATATGCCTCAGACATCTATCAAGTCACAGGCACTTGTTGACTTCATCAATGATTGGACTAAGTTACAGGCACCAGAGGACAAACCGGATAACACATACTGGACTATTCACTTTGATGGATCCAGATAATTGGAGGGCTCGGGGGCTGGAGTTGTCCTTACTTCCCCTCGAGGTGATAAAATTCGTTATGTTCTCCATTTAATGTTTCCTTGTACTAACAATGCAGCTGAGTACGAGGATTTACTCCATGGTCTCTGTGTGGCTAAGGAAATGAATTTAAGTCGGGTGTGATGCTTTGGAGACTCTGATCTGGTAGCCCAGCAAGTTTCTGGCACTTGGGATTCTAAGGATCCACTCATGGAGGCTTACAGACGCGAGGTGGACACTGTGGCGGGTCACTTCAAAGGTTATCAAGTTGATCACATTGATCGGCGCAAAAACAAAGCAGCAGATGCTTTAAGCCGGGTGGGATCTCAACGTAAACCGGTACCACCCAATGCCTTTTTGGATATTTTGCATAACCCGTCTATTAAGTTGCCTACAGAGGAGGATTTAGCTGTTCCTGATCCAGAGACCCAATTGGTAGCCGCTTTACATGTCATTCAAGATTGTACGGTAACATATTTGGCGTATATGAACCGGGGCAAGTTACCAGACGATGAAGTTCTAGCCCGACAGATAATCCAGCGATCCAACTCCATGGTTATTCACAATGGCGAGTTACACCACTGCAGCGTTTCAGGCGTATTCCAGCATTGTGCTTCTCCTGAAGAAGGCCAAGAGATTTTATGTGAGATCCATGAAGGGGATTGTGGTCACCATGCCGGTTCAAAGTCCCTGGTGGCTAAAGCTTTTCGTCATGGGTTCTATTGGTTGACAGCTCATGCTGATAATGAGGATCTGGTAAAGCGGTGTGACGCCTCTCAGAAGTTTTCACGCCGAGCTCATGTTCCGTCTCAAGAGCTATGGATGATTCCCATCACTTGGCCTTTTGCTACTTGGGGGATTGATATGGTGGGACCTTTTAAGCGATCCAAGGATAAGAAGACCCACCTGTTGGTGGCAGTTGACAAGTTCACTAAATGGGTCGAAGCAGAGCCCGTAAGCAAGTGTGACGCAGCTACGGTGGTTCAATTTCTCAAGAGGATCATCTTCCGTTTTGGGTTTCCACATAGCATCATCACGGATAATGGCACAAACCTTTCTAAAGGTGAGATGGAAGACTTCTGCCAAAGATAGCACATCCGGCTTGATATAGCATCTGTGTCTCACCCCCAGTCTAATGGTCAAGCTGAAAGAGCTAATCAAGAAATCTTGAAGGGTATCAAGCCCCGGCTTATGGTTCCTTTGAAGCGGACGCCGGGTTGCTGGGTGGAAGAATTACCATCTGTGTTATGGAGCATCAACACCACCCCCAATAGATCAATGGGTTATACACCTTTCTTCATGGTTTATGGAGCAGAGGCGGTCCTCCCAAGTGATATTGGTCATGATTCGCCCCGGGTTGCTAATTATGTTGAAGCGGACAATGAGCAAGCACGCCAGGAGGCGCTGGACCTGTAAGATGAGAAGCGGGACATGGCTTTGGCTCGTTCGGCGGTTTATCAGCAAGACATGCGATGTTATCATAGCCGCCGGGTTAAAACAAGAACCTTTCAGGAAGGTGACTTGGTGCTTCGGCTCATCCAGGATCATACCGATATACACAAGCTATCCCCACCTTGGGAAGGACCCTTTGTGGTCAGCAAGAATCTGCACAATGGATCATACTACCTCATTGATTTTCGAGAGCACACAGACTCACGCAAAACTGAGGACGAGACCCGGTGGCCTTGGAACATAGCTCTCCTTCGGTCTTACTACACCTAACCCATAGGCTTCTTTTGTGTACACATTTTGACAATGTATATATTATGATCAATATAATAAACCGGCATCCTAGCTATAAGCAGCGCCTCTGCCATTATCTTCAAATATCTTTTGGTTACATGGGGGCTTCACCTGACAAAGCGGAGTTCTGCTTGTTAAACCGGCTATCAGCTCACAATACAGCTTGGGAGCTTCACACCCAAGGGGCCAAAGAGAGTCTGGATGCTATGCACAGCTCAAACATAGGCACCCATTGAGCACAGCGCATAACATTACTTGGGGGCTCTTTGTGCACTGCAACAAAGAGTTTGAAAGGACCCTTGTAATATGCCATCAAGCACAGCTTAGAAGCCTGGTGTATTCACCTAAAACCCCGGGTTAACCTGCCTTCATCAAATAAGCCACTCCTATCCAGGTAATCCCGGCACGACCCGCCGAACGTTTGACAATTCAATCTTAAGCAGACCCTGAACTTGTCAAAATTAAAACGACGATTGGTTAGTTGGAGGCTCATCTTAAAAAGCTTTGCAAAATGGTTTAACTCAGCAGCCTGGCAGCCCATGAAAAGCCTCGAATTTGGGCCTGGCAGCCCTTGAAAAGCCTCGACTACATGATTTTTATTTGCTTTTGCCAAGTTTTAAACCTTTGATAAAGTCTATGTTAAACCGGTGTTTATTAACCCAGCAGGGCTTTCAGTCATCCTCATAACCTGGTGTTTAACAACCCGGGCTGGCTTTGACTACATGTCACCAGTATGATCCTCCGATGTTTATGACAACCCGGTATGGTTTATCATATACACCAGCATTGCATGGTGAAAGTTATCAATACTCAAGATTTGGGTTCTTACCTTTACTATAATGCAAGTTGGTAAACCAACTAAAGTTATTTAATATCACAGGTATGATTTATTTCATATTTTGATTCAGCTTTGGTCATTAACCGGGCTTTGTATTGGGCATTATGACCCGTCCGGCAGTAAACCGCCAGGACAGATTCTTTTTATGCAGACACAAGGATCGTGTGAAATTATCAAATATAAGCAAGCTCAGCAAATATCATGGCGGATCACACAACCATATATCAGTGCAGCAGATAAAAGTATTTCAACTAGCCTATTACAAGGCGCTTTGAGGCCGAAAATAATGATTGTTCTTCACACAAAACATAGTCTGTGAACATTAAGGCAATTGCCGGATTAAGACTCGTCACCAGGTTGACGTGAGGTTGATGGATCTTCCGGCGTCGGTTCAACCTCCTCCTCCCCACCAAGTGGCTGGAAGTCAATGGTGGTCCAGTCAATCCGGGTTAAAGCTTCAAATACAGCCTCTTCACTTATAAGATTGGACGGTTCAACGTCAGGGGCATAAGTGTGCTTACGAATTGGCGGAATAAGGTTATGTACTTATTTCACAGTAGTGTCAACTCGATGGCTGTCGGCATCATAGAAGGACCGATCAGTACTCAAGTTCACCTCTTCAGCCAACCGACTGGCCAGTGGACGCATCTCCCTGGTCAGGGCTTTAAGGCCTTCATTATCAAATGTTGATCCGTCTGCCTGTCCACCAGGATAACCCTTTGCAATATCAACCGGATCAAGGTCAGCTATCCAAGCTTTAGCATGAGTTAGCGCTGATAACCCGCCCGCCCTAGCAGCATATCGCTTCACCTCCTCTATTTGAGCGGGAGTCATTGATAGCCTGGCCAGAGTGTCCTTGATTAAAATTGGTGCCGGTTTGTTATAAGAAGCCGCGCAGATAACTCGTTGAGCACCAGTATATAGTTGCTCAATCAATGTATAGGGTGCCTTCAACTTCATTCACATATATGCGCCCAAATGAGCAATACAGCTACCTACAATGTTTCAAGAATTTAAGGTTAAACCGACAGCTTCAAAGATGGATATGAAAACTCTTTACACGAGGTGCTTACCAAATATTGCAGAAGTCATAGTATTCACTTGATGCTTCAGCCCGGTTAACTCTTCTGCCACCGGTTTAAGAGCTGCTTCGGTGTCTTCTGCCCGCTTCACCAAAGCGGCCTTCTTAGTTTCCCAGTTGGCACGTTCACTTTTGAAGCCATCCTTCAATTGTTCCATGGCTATTAAAGCGCCCTTTAGCTCCTCTTTGGCTTTAGAGGTCTCTTCCTGCTGGGATTTTATATTTTCTTGAAGATCGGCGATTTGGGAATTTTTGGTGTTTATATTGGCCTGAAACAGTCAGATAATAAAGCTGATAATATGTCTGTCAAAAGTCCCAAGCACATAACAGGCACTTGGAACTTAGGGGCTAATGCGGATTGCTTCTTAAACCGGATATTTTAAAGTCCCAAGGCTCAATACAAGTATTAAGCTTGGCACTTGGGGGCTAATGCCTAATTGATCAGTCAAATCAAAGGTGGAGTCAGTTAATAAGGACAAAATGTTTAAACATAAAGTCCCAGTTCATCTTGATAAGGTAAACCCGCCCTTGGGGGCTACTTTGTTGAAGTAATTCTTGATCTTACAAGTCCCGGATTATCTTCAAGAGATAAACCGGCCCTTGGGGGCTACAATGGAGTTGATATACAGAACAAGACAGTTTAACAAAGTTTGAAGATTACCTCATAGCGCTCCTTCATCAAGTTCACCAAACCGGCTTCATAATGCCGGCTTGTGTATAGGCGGTTTAAGAATCCAGAGTGGAGCTCCTCGGCACTAAGATTAACAAAGCTGGACAAATCAGTCTTCCCTTTCCCATTGCCCATAGAAGCAAATTCCTCCTTGGCAGTATGTTTTGATAAGACAACTGGATTGCCAGGGATGGTGTAACCAGATCCGGTGATAACAACATCATCGTCAACACTTTTTGATGGGTTTGGCGGATTGGCTGTATTCCTGAACGGGCTTGAAAGGTCTATGTCTTTGGCTGGGCTGGGCGGATCAGCATGAAGGCTAGCCGGGTTAACTTCTGGCGGATTAGCATGAGGACTAGCCGGGTTAGCTTCCGGCGGATCAGCATAAGTATCTTGATCTTGAGGTGCAGGATCATCCATGGCAGTGTGAGTGTTCCCACCAGCGCCTTCTGGGATCCTTTCCGGTTCAACATCTTCTGCAGAAGCATCTGTCCTTGCTTTTTTGTTGAGCCGGCCTTTGGCACTGCAAAATAACAAGTAAATATTAGTATCATATATCAGGTGCGAGAAGGATAACTAAACCTTCAACATACTTACCCAGGGACGGTTTTAAGGGGAGGCATTTGGGTGGTTGATGAATCACCGGAAGAAGAGTTGGAAGTCACCTGGTAATTCAAATCAGACAGATTAAGTGGATATTGGAAACAACCCGCCAAAGGATAAGATTTTTTGGAATAACAAGGAACCTCTGGACGACACTTCCGGGTTGGTGTATCCGGTAAACCAGAGGAAGTGACATGTTGGCCGCTATGACGGGTTGTGCGACGACCTTCATGTTGCTGTGTCTTCAAAGAAAATTGTGGATCCAAATGAGGAAGAGGGTGAGAGTGTTTTACTTTCCGAACTGCACGGCGAAGTTTTTGAACCGGCACATGTTCTGAATCAGAGGAAAGGGAGATTACCTCAACATGTTCCGCACGACTGGCTTCCGCATCATCCTGGTAATAGTCATTGTCAATAAGGTATACCAAAAATGAGCCAAGGGAGTCAAGTTCTACCTCGTTTTCTGATTCATCGACATCTTCAGGCAGATCAGAAGACTTGGCACTTTTCTTCTTTGCTGCTTTCTTTATGACTTTGATTTTTGCACGAGGAATCCTCACCGGTTTGTCCGAAGCTTTCCTATTCCAGAAAGAATCTTTGGCCTATCAACTCAAACAAAGGGTTATCGGAACAATGTTAAAGCGGAGATGGATCAAAAAAAGGCAAAAAAGGTAAACTTCTTACTGCTGGTGTCGGTGTTCTGGAAATGGGGGTCCCCAGACTTGCCTACCTACGGCCTGCGGCGTGGCTCAAGCAGTGGCCCAGTGGGGCCCATCTTCGTCAACTCAAGCTCAAGACCCTCGTGAGGGGCCAGGCCTCGCAGGGCGGATGATAGGAAGCTTCCTCAAGAGTATCCTCGTCAGGCTGGCTCGCGAGGAGGCAGAGAGATCAACGCAGGGGTACCTCATGAGGTGCCCGTGACGCAAGCCATGACGATCGAGGCCAGGCGGGCGCCGGCCTGCGCAGGGTCCTTGTTTCCCCTTTGGTGCAAAGGAAGCAAGCACAGGCCAAGGTATCAGGCAAAGGCTACCATTTCGGTGCAACAAGACCAAGACTAGCGGAACGACACGATGGAGGTCACCGTGGAGCCCAAGATGGCATCATCGTCAGAGTCTTTGGCAGGCGAGGACCAACTTTAGTCAGGATAAGTGTACTAGATGTTCCTCTTCAAAATGGCCAATTGTTGGCGCCCTTCCTGCTCAATATTTGGGAAGAGGACCAGGGCCTCTTACTCTATATATATGACTAGCCACCATAGTATAGAGGCATCTGGAATCGACCCCTCCAAAGGGACAACACCACCATAAGAACATCCCTCGTGAGGCTGTTCTTCCCTTGTACTATTCATCATCAGCCCCAGAGGCAATCCACCACACCACAAACTAGAGTAGGGTATTACACCACAACGGTGGCCCGAACTAGTAAAAACCTTGCGTCCCTTGTGTTGTTCATCGTGTAGGCTAGATCCCTTGCGAGGAGACGAGACGCGAGTTGGTAGAGGAGAGATCTTGATGCGCACCCCAGAGTTCGAACCTCAAGGGTCTGCCGGAACCCGCAATCCGACATTTAGCACAACAGGTAGGGGTGCGCTGGAGCTCTCCCCATCAGCAGCCGCTCTCCATCAACCTTGCACTTCACCCTCATGGCCGGCGACGCAACGTCCGCTCTGGCTGCGAAGGCTGGCCTGGGGCCCCGGGGGCTCCGGGCTCTGACCCCCGCCTTGCGACGGGTGCAGTGGCCAAACAAGTTCAAGCCGGAGGTGCCGCCGCGCTATGACGGCATGACAGATCCGCTAGCCTTCTTACTGGCATATGAGGAGGCCGTCCTCAAGGTCGGAGGCGACGGTCGGGTCATGGCCAACTGGCTGCCCATGGCGCTCGCCGGTGTCCCACGCATGTGGTTGCTCCATCTGCCAGCATCTTCAATGGGCTCTTGGGAGGAACTGCACGGCCTCTTCCTCGCCCAACACGCGGCCACAGCGCTCCCAATCGTCGCAAATCTCCTAGGGGGTTTGCAAGTACCACCCACGCGCCGCCACGTCAAGCCGTTCGTCCGCCAGGTTGGCGCTGCCCAGACTCGCTGCCCAGGTCCTCCAGGATGGGCGTCACCCAAGGCTGACTTGACCTTCGGCTTGGATGATCACCCCGCCAACACTGCTTGCTCAGGAGCACTCCCGATGTTGTGTACTCCTACTATCTGCTAGGTGGCCGCCACCAGGACCCTCATCGACGGCGGGGCCGGCCTCAATGTGCTCTCGATCGAGGCCCTCAGCCTCCTCCACGTGCCGCTGGACCGACTCCGACCCACCCAGCCCTTTTCGGGCGTCGGGGGCATCCCCTCCGGCTCCCTGGGGCAGATACGCCTCACGGTGACGTTCGGCACCCAAGCCAACTTCCGCACGGAGCTGGTCGACTTTGACGTCACCCGCATTAGCCTCCCATACAACGCCATCCTCGGCTACCCGACTTTGGCCAGCTTCATGGCAGCAACCCACCCGGCTTACAATCTGATGAAAATGCCCGAGAGCAGTGGTGTTCTCACCATAGTCAAAGACGCAAAGGATGCTCTGCATGCGCTCAAGGTCACCTTCAAGACTGCCACAGCGGCGCAGCCCGCCGATGCCGACCCCCTCAAGGCTAAGGGGGCTGCGCCCACCAAGAAGAAGCAGCTGTTCACCCAAGACAAGGCAGAAACCAAGCAAATACCAATTGACAAGGACGGGTCCTCCGGAGCCACCTTCACCATAGGCGCCAATCAGGATCGCGAACAAGAGGAGACCCTGGTGAAGTTCCTGCGCGCGAACAAGGAGGTATTCGCGTGGGAGCCTAAGCAACTAGTGGGGGTCCCCAGACAGGTGATCGAGCACCACCTGAACGTATGTCCCAACGTACGCCTAGTAAAGCAAAAGGCGAGGTGGCAATCCACCGAGAAGCAAGCTTTCATCGTCCAGGAAACCCGCAAGTTGGAGGCCGCGGGAGTCATTCGCGAGGTCCGATACCCGGAGTGGCTGGTGAACCCAGTCGTTGTGCCGAAGAAAGGGGGGAAGGAGCGCATGTGTGTCGACTTTACCAACCTCAAAAAGGCCTGCCCACAGGATCCATTCCCACTCCCCCGCATCGACCAGATCATCGACTCTACTACTGAGTGCGACCTGTTGTGCTTCTTGGATGCCTTCTCAGGCTATGATCAAATCAAAATGGCGGTCGAAGACGGCTTTCCTGTCCCCGTGCAGGGTGTACTGCTACACCTGCATACCGTTCGGATTGCGCAACACGGGCGCAACCTTCCGGCGGCTGATGCACATCGCGTTAGGCCGGCAGCTCGGGAGGAACGCTGAGGCGTATGTCGATGACATAGTAGTAAAGTCTCGGGAGGTGAAGACCCTGATACAAGACCTGGAAGAAACCATCGCGAGCCTGCGTGAAGTGGACTTGCGGCTCAACCCAGAGAAGTGCGTATTTGGTGTACCCTCTAGCAAGCTCCTAGGTTTCCTCGTATCACATAGAGGGATCGAGGCTAACCTAGAGAAGGTCAAGGCAATTGAAGACATGAGTCCGCCGCAAACTCTTAGGGAAATGCAGAAGCTTGCGGGGCGGGTAACTGCGCTAGGGCACTTCATCTCCAAGCTAGGGGAACGCACTCTGCCCTTCTTCGAGCTGATGAAGAAGAAGGGCCCGTTTGAATGGAGTAAGGAGGCCGACGAAGCGTTCCAAGACCTCAAGAGGTACCTGACCAGCCCCCCGGTGATGATAGCGCCGCGCTCACAGGAGCCCATGTTACTTTACCTCGCCGCCATACCATACTCCGCCAGCGCCGCTCTGGTGGCCATACGGGAGGAGCACTGGACCAAGGCTGCACCAGCTGCAGCAACCCCAGGGCAGTAAGGCCCCTCGGGAGTCACGCCTGCAGCAGATACAAGTCAGCCTCAGCGAGGAGGCATCCTCGAGGCTGAGAAGGCTCCGCAGGTTTGTCAAGGGCCGAGGGCTCTCGCGCCCCAGGATTGCTCGACTCCCTAGAGGATGCTGACTCCGTCGCTGCGCCTGCCCTCATTGAGCACCCCGTGTATTTCGTCGGCACGGTGCTGAGGGACGCCAGGGCGCGGTACCCCATGCCTCAGAAGCTCTTGCTCGCGCTGTTAGTGGCCTCACGGAAGCTGCAACACTACTTTCAGGGTCATCCGATCAAGGTCGTCTCAGCATACCCATTGGAAAGGGTGCTCAGGAGTCCCAACTCGACAGGAAGGGTCACTGAATGGAACATCGAGCTACAAGCGTTTCAGCTAGAGTTCAGCACGACTAGGGTCGTTAAGGGAGCTGCACTTGCAGATTTTGTAGCAGAATGGACAGAGGCGCCAGGGCTCGGGGCAGGTGAGGATCGTTCACTTTCCCTAGGAAGTGAGGCGCCGGACGGCTGGGTTATGTACTTCGATGGAGCTTTCTCGCGGCATGGTGCGGGAGCCGGTGCAGTGCTCATATCAACCACTCAGGACAAGCTCTACTACACCGTGCAACTCTGTTTCCAGCATGGGGAAAAGGTGTCCAACAATATAGCAGAATACGAGGGGCTGATAGCAGGCCTAAAAGCTGTTGTGGCCCTGGGGGTAAAGCGCCTCGTCATCAAGGGCGATTCTCAACTCCTCGTCAACTTCTCCAACAAGGTGTACGAGCCGAGAGATGAGCACATGGAGGCTTATCTAGAAGAGGTTCGCAAAATTGAGAAACTATTTTGGTGTTTCGAATTGCAGCATGTGCCGCGTGGCACCAACCAGGAAGCTGACAACATCGCGAAGAGGGTGTCTAGATGGCTACCTCAGGAGCCCGGAGTCTTCAAAGATAGGCTCTTTAAGCCCTCGGTAACGCCACCACAGTCGGGTGGAGCGCAACCTCAAGCGAAGCTCCCCCATGCGCCTGCCTCGGGAGCCCCGGCCTGTGGACCGATCTCGGGAGCATGCTTGCTCCTGGCGTTGGAGCCTCACGAGGGGTGTTGGACCCTGGAGCTCAAGAGCTACTTGACGGAAGGGACCCTGCCAGAGAAGGAGGAAGTGGCGGAACGCGTGGCGTGGCAAGCCACGGCATACTGCATTCAAGATGGGGAGCTTTACCGAAAGAGGCCGAACAACATGTCCCTACGTTGCATTTCCAGGGAGCAGGGGAAGGAGCTGTTGGCAGACATACACGGTGGAGACTGTGGCACCACTCATCATCACGAACTCTCGTTGGCAAGGTGTTTCGCAGCGTGTTCTAATGGCCTACAGCACTCAACGACGCCGTCGAGCTGGTAAAGGCCTGCGAAGCCTGCCAATTCCACGCCAAGCAAATCCATCAGCCGGCTCAGGGCCTGCAGACTATACCCCTCTTGTGGCCATTCACGGATTGGGGGCTGGACATTCTGGGCCCGTTTCCTCAGGCGCTAGGGGGCTATCGCTACCTCTACGTCGCCATCGACAAGTTCACCAAATGGGTTGAGGTGGAAGCCATCCGTACCATCCCAGCAGGCTCCGCAGTCAAGTTCATCAAGGGCCTCGTGAGCCGATTCGGGGTGCCTAACCACATTATCACCGACAACGGTCCCCAATTCACCAGCAATCTCTTTAAAACATACTGTGCTAATCTTGGAACGCAGATATGCTACGCTTTAGTGGCGCATCCTCGAAGCAACGGCCAGGCTGAGCGAGCCAACGCGGAGGTAATGAAAGGCCTCAAGACCAGGACCTTCAAGAAGAAGCTAGAGGCCTGCACCAGGGGCTGGTATGATGAGCTCCAGTCTGTGCTATGGTATATCAGCACGACCGCAACCAAGTCAACTGGAGAAACTCCATTCTTCCTCGTCTACGGAGCTGAAGCCGTCCTCCCTCACGAGGTCAAGCATCGCTTCGCGCGGGTCCTGGCATTCGACGAATCGCAACAGGACGCCATGCAGGGGACGGATCTCGTGCTAGGGGAGGAACGTCGTCGGGAGGCCACGCTGCGAGCGGCAAGATATCCACAGGCGTTGCGACGGTAGCACTGCCGCAACATCCTCCCCAGGACCCTTGAGGTAGGAGACCTCGTGCTCAGACGGGTCCTCTCCAGGGAAGGGCTGCACAAGCTCTCTCCCATGTGGGAGGGCCCGTTCAAGGTTGTTCATGTTTCCAGGCCCGGCTCCGCGCGCTTGGAGACCTAGGAGGAGGTGCCCATCCCGAACGGATGGAATTCAGCACCTCTGGAGGTTCTACCCTTGAGCGAGGCCCAGAGCCTATGAGAAGGCCCGGTGCCTGTGAACAAGCCAATGCCTGTGAAGCTAGCCGCTTTGGAAAAGGCCCGGTGCCTGTGAAGAAGGCCAATGCCTGTGAAGCTAGCCGCTCTGGAAAAGGCCCGGTGTCTGTGAACAAGGCCAATGCCTATGAAGCTAGCCGCTCTGGAAAAGGCCCGGTGCCTGTGAAGAAGGCCAATGCCTGTGAAGCTCGCCGCCAGTGACACTCTCACGTAATAATGAGTGGGGCTGTATACGCCCCGGAGTCTACGGAATGCCGCCCGTGGGCCTCGGGGGCTCCCGCCCACACCCAGTGGCAACACTTAGCTCTCCGCTGTTGAGAAGACGTCGAAGACTAGATTAGGTGCCGGACGCGGCTTTTCATTTGCTTTCTGCAGTTGATTAGTTCATCTTTGTTTGAAGCTTTAGTTGAAGTTGCTTTCAGTGTTGTGCGGCGCCCAGCCGGTGTTTCCCGTCTTTGATCTTCGCTTGGACTTGTTTTCCTTTCGCAACCCTCGCGAGGGAGGCTGCGTAGGCACCCTCGCGAGCGTTACTTGGTTTAATGTCGAGAGGTCCGCTGGCCTAAGTTCGCTGCGGGAGCACCCCTCCCCCTCAATGTCCCACGGCCATCACAACGCAAGCAATAGGCCCGAGCTGGTCGCCCTAGCGGCGGAGGACTGAAACTTAATCCCCCGACAGGTTTCTTTTTGCAGGACCCAAGACCCGTTGCTACAAGTCCCCCAACTGATCCAGGTTATTCCTACGCATGAGCACGCGGCGACATTGCACAACACAGGAGTAGCGGGAACAACATGGTAATTAAAGGCGATAGTGTAGCACGCCCCCGCGGGGCTCCATACATCTTTTTTCATGCAGATAAAGCAAAATAGGCGTGGCTCGACCAGCGACGACCCGAAGGAGAATATCTGCACCGCCCTCTGAGGCTCAGGCGGTCTCCTCTTCATGCTTCACCTGGGCGCGGTGGTGAGACAACCCCCCTCCCCCCTCGAAGCGAGCACGGCAGCGCGGTGGCTGGTCATGGCCGCCACTGGAGGAGCTGCCATCAGAAGGGGCCGCTGAAGCTTGGGGAGCTGCGGGCACCGCAGGGCGCGTGCCTATTATCGTCCTTGCCGCTTCCGTCGCCAAGGCTGAGCAGCCGTCCATTGTCATCACCTTCGGGGCAGCACCCAACACGGCGGCCGTCTCCCCCGAACACCCTCATGAAGAGGGTGGCTTCGCCGTCGAACTTGAAGTGGAGGGAGCATCGCTGGCTGAGGCCACGCGCGCGGGCAAATGTCTGCCAGCCGCGAGTCAACGCCATGTTCCCAGCAGCGGAAACTTCCACTGCCACCCAAGAGGCCCTGCTACAGCACCCATCCGCTGGAAGCCATAGCCCGCTCGTGGGACCAGCCGGCAGCTCGCCGGCAAAGAAACATGGGAGCTGCAGCCAGGTCCCGGCCAGATCCTCCGACAAGACGACGAACTCAGGTAGCACCTCCGTAGAGTGGAATCGAGGGCGGGGAGGCTGAGCAACCACGGTGCGTTCTCCCTTCTAATCGAGTGACTTCCACCGAGGCCCCGAGTAGCCTTAGCGGGGCTCGCGGGATGCTTGCGAGGGCGGCCCCGGCCGCGCTTGGCTGGAGGAGAGTCAGGCCCCTCCCGGCGGGCCTTCCCCTTCTCCGCGGCCGAAAACCTGTTTGTGGGCGCCATGGGACGCGACGAACCAAGTTGGAGGAGGAGTGAAGAAGGAGGGGTGGAGCAAGGGAAAGATGGACTGGAAGGGCTCGCACCACTCCATACTTAAAGCCGGAGAAGGCCAACCGTCAGGCTCCGCGATCCAAGGTAATCATGACCCGATTTAGCATGTAGGGACTTGTCTTATCGAAAGGTTGCCGAGGCGTCATGGGGAAGCGGAGACGCCCACGTCCAATCACCCGCCACCCGGCGCCCAAGGCCGCAGGCTGTTGGGGCCCACGGGGCTTCGCACTTGCCCCTTCGCTTCTCTGCTAAGCCAAGTCCGGGTGCGCCTTGGGCTCGGGGGCTAGTGTCGGCGTTCTGGGAACGGAGGTCCCCAGACTTGCCTGCCTGCGGCCTACGGCGTGGCTCAAGCAATGGCCCAGTGCGGCCGATCTTCATCAACTCAAGCTCAAGACCCTCGCGAGGGGCCAGGCCTCGCGGGGCGGACGACAGGAAGCTTCCTCAGGAGTAGCCTCGTCAGGCTGGCTCGCGAGAAGGTGGAGAGATCAAGGTAGGGGTACCTCGTGTGGTGCCCATGACGCAAGCCATGACGATCGAGGCCAGGCCGGCGCCAGGAGGGTGCCGGCCTGCGCAAGTTCCTTGTTTTCCCCTTCGGTGCAAAGGGAACAAGCACATGCCAAGGCATCAGGCAAAGGCTACCATTTCAGTGCAACGAGACCAAGACCAGCAGAACGCAGGATGGAGGTCACCATGGAGCCCAGGACGGCGTCATCGTCAAAGTCTTTGGCAGGCGAGGACCAACTTTAGTCAGGATAAGTGTACTAGATGTTCCCCTTCAAAATGGCCAATTGTTGGTGCCCTTCCCGCTCAATATTTGGGAAGAGGACCAGGGCCTCTTACTCTATATATAGGACTAGCCACCATAGTATAGAGGCATCTGGAATCGACCCCTCCAAAGGGACAACACCACCACAAGAACTTCCCTCGCGAGGCTGTTCTTCCCTTGTACTATTCATCATCAGCGCTAGAGGCAATCCACCACACCACAAACTAGAGTAGCGATTACACCACAACGGTGGCCCGAACTAGTATAAACCTTGCGTCCCTTGTGTTGTTCATCGTGTAGCCTAGATCCTTTGCGAGGCAACGAGACGCGAGTTTGTAGAGGAGAGATCTTCGCGCGCACCCCAGAGTTCGAACCTCAAGGGTCTGCCAAAACCCGCAATCCGACAGCTGGCGGTTTGTTAGAGGTATAAAAGGGGGCCAATCCGGTCTTGCTGCATTCAGCGACCGGTTCATCCAGCATTTTCTTCACGAACTCAGTGACTTCCTCATCAGTCATTTCTATTTCATGATACTGTTGAGGGTCTTTGATGTTCCCAGTATGCTCATGCATCAAACTGGTGCGGCGGCTTAAGGGCATGATACCCCAGGAAACCCAGCAGCGGACGAGATCAATACAAGTTAAACCGTTTGCTAGGAGGGCCTGGAGCTTAATAATTTGAGGTGCATAAACTTGTCATTATTTAGAAGTGAGCCGTTGAGGCAGCGAATGGCCATTACTAAGCCGGTGAGCACAGTAACCCGGCAAAGGGTTTCCATCAACAGGCGCGGTGTTTTGACAGTAGAACCATGTTTGATTCCAGTCTTCCGGATGGATGTGATGTTTATCATGAGGAAATTTACTTCCTTCCTCTTATGAATCGACACTCTGCCAAGTTCAGTATTGGGGCCGTCAGATAATTCGGTTCAGCGGTTTAAGTGGAAATAATCTCGGAAGAGCTCAACAGTTGGTTCCTCTTGAAGGTAAACTTCGCAGAACACTTGAAAATTGCATATGTTGGACACAGAGTTTGGTCCAATATCCTGAGGATGGAGTTGGAAGCTAGCAAGCATGTCCCAGAAAAACTTTGAACCGGGAGGGCTAAAACCTCGGTCAAGATGCTGCATGAATACAATCACTTCCCCATCTTGACGTTCTGGAGGGCACTCAGGGCTAGGAACTCGCCAATGAAGGACATATTTTTTGGCCAAAGCGCAAGTTAAAACATACCCATTGAGCTATGTTTCTGTGATCCGGGAGGGAACCCATTTGCAAGCGGCGAATTGCTTGGTCATTGTGGAAGAAAAACTGAAAAGGAAGTGCGAAGGCCGGTTTATGATTTAAGATTGATGTGCACAAACCGGTGTTAAACCATGGAATTTGATCAAGGTATATATACATGTTAAACTGGCTATTTTTGCTCAAGTCAGGTTGGCGGTTTAAGTGAGGGCCAATGGTACCAGGCGTATTATGATTTTCTATGAAATTAAACCGCCTATAGTGGAAGCAGCAGAGCTGAAATTCACTTAGTGTTGCGCAAACAGGTTTCACAAAATGCTGATATAATTTTGGATCTACCGTGGTTCAGTAAAGAAAATTTTCTGAGTCCTACAATGGCGTTAAGCAGAACAGAGAAGGGCCAGATGGGATTTATCCAGGAGCGGCAAGATGCGGTAGTATGGCAGATTAAAGCCATGGATCTAGCGGCAAAAGGAGGTTATAAGGCCTAGCTAGATTCAGAAAGATGCTAAGGGAAAAACAGATGAGTACTGATGAATATCGATGAACACGGATAAGCACCAAGCTCTAATGGAGATCTAGGGTTAAAGGAAGAAAGCTTACGGGATTCTCAGAAGCAACAGAGGAGTTTTCTAGAGTGTTCAGGTTGATGCAGCGTCCTGAGACGACGCAGAACTTCGAAGTTGACGGCGGCGGCGATGATGAGTTCTTCGGGTCGCAAGGAGGAAGACGAGGCGAAGAGGCAAGGGGAGAAAATGGAAGGCCCCCTTGGTCTCATTTATAAAGGTCAAGGACATAAGAAACAGGTGCAAGAATCGAGGAGCCCAAAGCGGCAATGGGCGCGGCTGTCGCCTTGATTTTCGGATGTTAATTAAATGAAGGGAATCTTTTTATCTTTTTACACAGAGATGATGTCATGATGATTCACCACAATATTCGGAAGATGACGTCATGGAGGTTTAACAAAGTTTACAGGAGAAGACATCATGGCGGTTGACGAGAATCATAAAAAGATGTTCACAGAATTTTTCTAAGTATTGAAGATTGACATGAACAGGTTCAAATCAACCTGGGGCCTAATGTCGGGGCTATAACTACTGAGTATAAACCGCCCAGGAGGGGCCGGTTCACCCTCAACTGTATTGAAGCCCATGAAGACCAAGAAGATGGTGCTTTACTGATGAAGCTTAGAGGCCCAGAGCCCAAAGGCGGATTAGGGCCTGTAGTTGTAGACCGCCATAGTTGTATAAACTTGGATTGTAAGTTAGGAAGGCAGAGACCGAGCCGGACGCTTGTATGAGCCTGCCCCGGGACTCTGTAAATCGGCCGGGCGTCAACCTTGTGTATTTATAAGGACAACCCGGTGGCGGTTCAGGGACAAGAAACAACATCTCGAGAGCCAGGCATAGCGTGTTTGCTCCGTGGACATCGAGACCCCAATAATCCCATCACAACTAGACGTAGGCTTTTACCTTCATCATAAGGGGCCGAACTAGTATAAAACTCTCATGTCCTTTGTCTGGTTTAACCCCTCTAAGCTAACCCTTCGCGATGGCTCCATGACTAAGTCCTTTCATGAGGACATCTAACGTGTTAATTCCATGACAGCGACCGGATTCCAGATAGACTAATCCCATGTTGAGCAAGGCAATGAGCTTGTAATCCATGTAGTCTTCTGATGGTGTGGGCACTTTGCAGATTACAACTTTCAGCAAACAGAGGTTGAGCCAAAAGCTTGATGCGAGTCGTGCGTAGTAGGCACGAGTGTCCGGCGGGCCGCGAGGATCGATGGCGGCGGTATCCAATGATGGAAGTGTGATCTCTCGCTGGGTGTAGATATCCACGAGACGCCACAGACTACTGGATTGGTGGATGAGGACGATCCAGTTGGCCTTCATGACTGCCCAGTAGTGGCCGCGCATGAAGGACAGGTGGACGGGTAGTGGTAGCATGTCGAGGGGCACCACGGCAACCTCCGTAGGATCGTCAAGTCGGTGTCTGGGCCACCTGCTAGGATCGGACATCAACAAGCAGGGTATCTTGAAAATAGCCGGCTGGTTGCAGACGAGTAGACGGTACAAACACACCGAGCATGCGGCCAGACGGACGGTGCTGAGTAGGTCCATACGATTACAGATCTGCTCCAAGAGAACATCGGGGAGGGAATTCCAATCACGGCTCTGCATGTCAGTCGGTTCTGCCATTGGGATTTTCGGTGCCTGCGAGCCAGCGGGAAAGTGGATTCGAGCGGGCGAGCGAAGAAGCTTCTCCTTGCGTGGCCGAGCAGTGAGTGGGGAGATATGGTACGCGCGAGCTACCAAGGAAGATGGCGCAGGCAGACGAGCAGTGAGTGGGGGTAAATGGTGTGCGGCCAACGATGGGGAAGAGTGGAGGAAGAAGAAGAGAGGAGGAAGAAGAGTGGAAGACGGGGGAAGAAAGTGCATTAAATCTCAATTCTACTAGTACTACTACCAGGATATACCGTCCTTCGGAGTGTAAATAGTTACACCGATGACATGTGGGTCTACCACAAGAGGGCCCATATGTCAGTTAATGGAGGACAGAGGTGCGTAGTCGTATTTGCGGAAGCGTGCTCTACTGGCAAACATGATGGCAGTACTGGCTAAGGCTGATTTAGTAACACCAACACGCTGGTTCAACTTATTAATTACGTGTCCCATCTGCTGCAGCGTGTATTGTCACTTCACTGTGAAGACTAGTTGAATAGTTCTCTCTGAACGAGATGGGGAATAATGGATCGGGAGGACTTCCTTTCTATAGTATCCCTATGTACATGCTGGATAGCAGTCGATGTGTGGAGTAATAGTAGTAGATGCAGGTAGGAGTCGGTCTACTTGTCACGGACGTGATGCGTATATACATGGTCATGCCTAGATAATCTCATAATTATTCGCTTTTCTATCAATTGCTCGACAGTAATTTGTTCACCCACCGTAATACTTATGCTATCTTGAGAGAAGCCACTAGTGAAACCTATGCCCCCCGGGTCAATATTTTATCATATAAGCTTTATATATACTTTTATTTGCATCTTTACTTTTCCTATCTAGATTATAAAATACCAAAAATATATTTATCTTATCATATTATCTCTATCAGATCTCACTTTTGCAAGTGGCCGTGAAGGTATTGACAACCCCTTTATTGCGTTGGTTGCGAGTTCTTGTTTGTTTGTGTAGGTGCGTGGGAATTTTGAGGAGCCTCCTACAGGATTGATAGCTTGGTTCTCAAAAACTGACGGAAATACTTACGCTACTATTGCTGCATCACCCTTTCCTCTTCAAGGAAAACCAACGCAAGCTCAAGACGTAGCAAGAAGGATTTCTGGCACCGTTGCCGGGGAGGTCTTTGCTCAAGTCAAGACATACCAAGTACCCATCACAAACTCATCTCCCTCGCATTTACATTATTTGCCATTTGCCTCTCGTTTTCCTCTCCCCCACTTCACCCTTGCCGTTTTTATTCACCCTCTCTTTCCCAATCTCCTCTCTCTTTCGCTTGCCTTTTTGTTTGCTTGTGTGTTGGATTACTTGTCGCGATGGCGCAAGATAAAACAAAATTGTGTGATTTCTCCAATACCAATAATAATGATTTCCTTAGTACTCCGATTGCTCCTCTTAATGATGTTGATTCTTGTGAAATCAATGCTGCTTTGTTGAATCTTGTTATGAAAGATCAATTCTCCGGCCTTCCTAGTGAAGATGCCTCTACCCATCTAAACAACTTTGTTGATTTGTGTGAGATGCAAAAGAAGAAAGATACGGATAATGATATTGTTAAATTGAAGTTATTTCCGTTTTCACTTAGAGATCGTGCCAAAGTTTGGTTTTCGTCTTTGCCTAAGAATAGTATCGATTCATGGAATAAGTGCAAAGATGCTTTTATCTCTATGCATTTTCCTCCCACTAAGATTATCTCTCTTAGGAATGATATTATGAATTTTAAACAACTTGATCATGAGCATGTTGCCCAATCTTGGGAAAGATTGAAACTGATGATTTTCAATTGCCCTACTCATGGTTTGAATTTATGGATGATCATACAAAAATTTTATGTCGGATTGAATTTTGCTTCTAGAAATCTTTTAGATTCGGTCGCGGGAGGCACGTTTATGGAAATCACCTTAGGAGAAGCTACAAACTCCTTGATAATATTATGGATAATTATTCTCAATGGCACATCGAAAGATCTACTAGTAAAAAAGTGCATGCTAGAGAATAAATTAATGTTTTAAGTGGAAAGATGGATGAACTTATGAAATTGTTTGCTACTAAGAGTGCTTCTATTGATCCCAATGATATGCCTTTGTCTACTTTGATTGAGAATAATAATGAATCTATGGATGTGAATTTTGTTGGTAGGAATAATTTTGGTAACAATGCCTATAGAGGAAACTTTAATCCTAGACCATTCCCTAGTGATTCCTCTAATAATTATGGAAATTCCTACAATAATTAGTATGGATATTTTAATAAGATGCCCTCTGATTTTGAGAATAGTTTAAAAGAATTTATAATCTCTCAAAAGAATTTTAATGCCATGAAGAAAAATTGCTTAAAGTTGATGATTTGGCTAGGAACATTGATGGACTTTCGCTTCATGTTGATTCTTTGAAACTTAGATCTACTCCTCCTAAGCATGATATCAATGAGTCTCTCAAAGCTATGAGAATTTCCATTGATGAGTGCAAAGAAAGAACCGCTAGATTGTGCACTAAGAAAGATTACTTTGTAAAGGCGTGTTCTTCTAGTTTCCATGAAAATAATGATGAAGATCTTAAAGATATTGATGTGTCCCCTATTAAATCTTTGTTTTGCAATATGAATTATAATAATGATGGGACTGGAGATGAGTCAACTTGAGTTAAAAGGCGTCCCAATGATTCGGTGTTTTTAGATCTTGATGCTAAATTTGGTAAAAGTGGGATTGGAGAGGTCAAGACTTTAAATAGCATTGAACCCACTATCTTGGATTTCAAGGAATTTAATTATGATAATTGTTATTTAGAAGGTTGTATTTCCTTGTTGCAATATTTTGTGAATTCTCCCCATGCTTATAGTCAAAATAAAGCTTTTACCAAACATATTGTTGATGCCTTGATGCAATCTTATGATGAAAATCTTAATTTGGAAGTTTCTATACCTAGAAAACTTTACGATGAGTGGGAACCTACTATAAAGATTAAAATTGAAGATCATGAGTGTTATGCTTTGTGTGATTTGGGTGCTAGTGTTTCCACGATTCCGAAAACTTCATGTGATATTCTAGGTTTCCATGATCTTGATGATTGCTCTTTAAATTTGCACCTTGAGGATTCCACCATTGAAAAGCCTATGGGAAGTATCAATTATGTTCTCATTATTGCAAATAGTAATTTGGTGCCCATAGATTCTATCGTTCTTGATATAGATTGCAATCTTTCTTGTCCTATTATTCTTGGTAGACCTTTCCTTAGAATGATTGGTGCCATTATTGATATGAAGGAAGGGAATATTAGATTCCAATTTCCATTAAGGAAAGGCATGGAACACTTTGCAAGAAAGGAAGTTAAATTACCTTATGAATCTATCATGCGAGCTACTTATAAATTGAGTGCCAAATATGGCACTACTTAGATCTATCCTCGCTTTTATGCCTAGCTAGGGGCGTTAAACAATAGCGCTAGTTGGGAGGCAACCCAATTTTATTTTAATTTATTTGTTTTTGTTTCTGTTTAGTAATAAATTTATCATCTACCTTCTGCTTAGATGTGTTTTTATGTTTTAATTAGTGTTTGTGCCAAGTAGAACCTATAGGATAACCTATGGTGATAGTTAATTTGATTCTGCTGAAAAACAGAAACTTTGCGCGCACCAAAATAATTTTAGTAATTCACAGAAACGTGCTTTTGCGTTTATTCTTTTTTATGTAGATCAATAGACAAATTTCCCAGGACTTCCTATTTTGGTAGGAGTTTTAGAGTTCCAGAAGTATTGGATAGTTACATATTTCTACAGACTGTTCTGTTTTTGACAGATTCTGTTTTTTGTGTGTTGTTTGCTTATTTTGATGCATCTATGGCTAGTATGTAAGGGTATGAACCATAAAGAACTTGGAATACAGTAGGTTTAACACCAATATAAATAAAGAATGAGTTCATTACAGTACCTTATGTGGTGGTTTTTCTTACTTGCACTAACGGAGCTTATGAGATTTCCTATTGAGTTTTGTGTTGTGAAGTTTTCAAGTTTTGGGTAAAGATATGATGGACTATGGAATAAGGAGTAGCAAGAGCCTAAGCTTGGGGATACCCATGGCGCCCCAAGATATTCAATAATAGCCAAAAGCCTAATCTTGGGGATGCCCCCGGAAGGCATTCCCTCTTTCGTCTTCGTTTATTGGTAACTTTACTTGGAGCTATATTTTTATTCGCCACATGATATGTGTTTTACTTGGAGTGTCTTGAATGATATAAGTCTTTGCTTTTTAGTTTACCACAATCATACTTTCTGTACACACCTTTTGGGAGAAACCCACTTGATTGGAATTTATTAGAATAATCTATGTGCTTCACTTATATCTTTTGAGCTAGATAGTTTTTACTCTATATGCTTCACTTATATCTTTTGAGCTAGATAGTTTTTGCTCTAGTGCTTCACTTATATCTTTTAGAGCACGGAGCTGGTTTAATTTTGAAGAAATTGTTAGTCTCTCATGCTTCACTTATATCATTTTGAGAGTGTCTTAGAACCAGCATGGTATTTGCTATGCTTTTAAAATTGGTTCTAGAATGATGGGCATCCCAGTTGGGTATAATAAAAACTATCATAGGAAGTGAATTGGATGCTATGATCAATTTGATACTTGATTATTGTTTTGAGATATGGAGGTGGTGATATTAGAGTCATGCTAGTTGGGTGATTATGAATTTATATAATGGTTGTGATGAAGTTAGCAAGTCCCGTAGCATGCATGTATGGTGAAAGTTGTGTAACAAATTTGAAACATGAGGTGTTCTTAGATTGTGCATCCTTATGAGTGGCGGTCGGGGATGAGCGATGGTCTTTTCCTACCAATCTATCCCCCTAGGAGCATGCGTGTAGTGCTTGGTTTTTGATGACTTATAGATTTTTGCAATAAGTATATGAGTTCTTTTTTGACTAATGTTGAGTCCATGGATTATATGCACTCTCACCTTTCCATCATTGCTAGCCTCTTCGGTACCGTGCATTGCCCTTTCTCACCTTGAGAGTTGGTGCAAACTTCGCCGGTGCATCCAAACCCCGTGATACGCTACGCTCTACCTATTAGTATATACCTATTATCTACCTATTATGGCATTTCCATAGCCATTCCGAGATATATTGCCATGCAACTTTCCACCGTTCTGTTTATCATCATGACATGCATCATTATTGTCATATTGCCTAGCATGATCATGTAGTTGACATCATATTTGTGGGAAAGCCATCAGGCATAATTTTTCATACATGTCACTCTTGATTCATTGCCCATCCCGGTACACCACCGGAGGCATTCATATAGAGTCATATCTTGTTCTAGTTTTGGGTTGTAATTCATGAGTTTTGAATAAATAAAAGTGTGATGATCATCATTATTAGAGCATTGTCACCAAATAAAAAAAGAAAGGCCAAAATGAAAAAAAGAAAGGCCAAAAAAAGGCCCAAAGAAAAAAAAGAAAAAAAAAGAAAAAGAAAATAAAAAGGGGGCAATGTTACTATCCTTTTCCACACTTGTGCTTCAAAGTAGCACCATGTTCTTCACGTAGCGAGTCTCATATGTTGTCACCTTCATATACTACTTGGAATTTTTCATTATAGAACTTGGCTTGTATATTCCTACGATGGGCTTCCTCAAAATGCCCTAGGTCTTCGTGAGCAAGCAAGTTGGATGCACGCCCACGTAGTTTCTTTTGTTGAGCTTTCGTACATTTATAGCTCCAATGCATCCGTTGCAAGGCAATCCCTACTACTCATGTTGACATCAATTGATGGGCATCTCCATAGCCCGTTGATTATCCTCGTCAATGTGAGGCTTTCTCGTTTTTTGTCTTCTCCACGCAATCCCCATCATCATATTTTATTCCACCCATAGTGCTATATCCATGGCTCACGCTCATGTATTGCGTGAAAGTTGAAAAAGTTTGAGATTATTTAAGTACGAAACAATTGCTTGGCTTGTTATCGGGGGTGTATAAGATGGGAGCATTTTTGTGTGATGAAAATGAAGCATTGCCTAATTATATGATTTTGTAGGGATGAACTTTCTTTAGCCATGTTATTTTGAGAAGACATGATTGTTTTGATTAGTATTCTTGAAGTATTACTATTTCTTATGTCAATACGAACTTTTATTTTGAATCATTTGGATCTAAACATTCATGCCACAATAAAGAAAATTACATTGAGAATTATGCTAGGTAGCATTCCACATCAAAAATTCTGTTTTTATCATTTACCTACTCGAGGACGAGCAGGAATTAAGCTTGGGGATGCTTTATACATCTCAAACGTATCTATAATTTTTGATTGTTCCATGCTATTATATTACCCGTTTTGGATGTTTATGGGCTTTACTTTACACATTTATATAATTCTGGACTAACCTACTAACCGGTGGCCCAGCCCGTATTGCTGATTTTTGCCTATTTCAGTGTTTCGAAGAAAAGGAATACCAAATGGAGTCCCAACGGAATGAAACCTTCGGGAG
This sequence comes from Triticum dicoccoides, assembly GCF_002162155.2. Classification (NCBI taxonomy): domain Eukaryota; kingdom Viridiplantae; phylum Streptophyta; class Magnoliopsida; order Poales; family Poaceae; genus Triticum; species Triticum dicoccoides. The sequence goes on along the minus strand of NC_041385.1, from coordinate 591,084,534 downwards.
AGTGATTTTTGGAATGAACGTGATACAGAGGACTTGGAGTGGAAGTCAAGAAACGGCCGAGGCGGACACGAGGGTGGAGGGCGCCCCCCCTACTGGGTGCGCCCCCCTATCTCGTGGGCCCCTCGGGCATCCAACGACCTACTTCTTCCTCCTATATATACCCATGTACCCCGAAAACATCAGAAGCGACCACGAAAACCAAGTTCCACCGCCGTAACCTTCTGTATCCGCGAGATCCCATCTTGGAGACTTTGCTGGCACTCCACCGGAGGGGGAATCGATCACGGAGGGCCTCTACATCGTCTCCAAGGCCTCTCCGATGAGTTGTGAGTAGTTTACCACAGACCTTTGGGTCCATAGTTATTAGCTAGATGGCTTCTACTCTCTCTTTGAATCTCAATACCATGTTCTCCTCGATCTTCTTGGAGATCTATTCGATGTAACTCTTTTTGTGGTGTGTTTGTCGAGATCCGATGAATTGTGTGTTTATGATCAAGTTTATCTATGAGAAATATTTGAATCTCCTCTAAATTCTTTTATGTGTGATTAAGTTATCTTTGCAAGTCTCTAAGAATTATCAGTTGGTTTGGCCTACTAGATTGATCTTTCTTGCAATGGGAGAAGTGCTTAGCTTTGGGTTCAATCTTGCGGTGTCCTTTCCCAGTGACAGCAGGGGCAGCAAGGCATGTATTGTATTGTTGCCATCGAGGATAAAAAGATGGGGTTTATACCATATTGCATGAGTTTATCCCTCTACATCATGTCATCTTTCTTAATGCGTTACTCTGTTCTTTATGAACTTAATACTCTAGATGCATGTTGTATAGCGGTCGATGTGTGGAGTAATAGTAGTAGATGTAGGCAGGAGTCGGTCTACTTGTCACAGACATGATGCCTATATACATGATCATGCCTAGATAATCTCAAAATTATTCACTTTTCTATCAATTGCTCGACAGTAATTTGTTCACCCACCATAATACTTATGCTATCTTGAGAGAATCCACTAGTGAAACCTATGGCCCCCAGGTCTATCTTTTATCATATAAGCTTTCAATCTACTTTTATTTGCATCTTTACTTTTCCAATCTATATCATAAAATACCAAAAATATATTTATATTATCATATTATCTCTATCAGATATCACTTTATTGGCCGTGAGGGGATTGACAACCCCTTTATTGCGTTGCTTGCGAGTTCTTTGTTTGTTTGTGTAGGTGTGTGGGACTTTTGAGGAGCCTCCTACTGGATTGATACCTTGGTTCTCAAAAACTGAGGGAAATACTTACGCTACTATTGCTGCATCACCCTTTCCTCTTCAAGGAAAACCAACGCGAGCTTAAGACGTAGCAGCAGGGCGAGTGACAGGCGCGTGGAATATGGGAAGACGCGTGCGTGGGTCGATACCCACGCGCCTTCAATTGGGTGAGGAGGGCGGTCGACGGCCTCGCCTGCTGCCATCTTAATGAGCTGGATTGGCTGAGAGGGGCGATCGGGCCCCGATCCCGCACCTTTATAAGGTGGGGAGGGAGAGGGACGGCACCCCTCAATCTTTCACCATTCGCTTCCTTTCATCTTGGCTTTTTCCTCCCTTCTGTTGTGGCGAGAGGGCGCACTGATGCTTGAACGGTGGCAGTGAGGGTCTTTGCTCGACAATACGTCCCTCCTCCCCAAGAGTTCGTGGCAGCGGAGATGGTCGCGAGGGGAAGGGGGAGGGGATGAGGCCGAGGTAGCCGTGGCACTCGGGGCATAGGAGGACGGGGTGGCGCATCGGCCTCGCCTCCGCCGGAGTCCCTCCCCCAATGGAGGGCCACGTCGGTGACCGGCCTTGCGAATTCTTCATCAGGCTGCGCCAGCCGATGCGTCGTCATCTCCGTCTCCCTACTCCATTTGCTCAGGAGATGGAGCTCGACCCGCCGCAGGCTCTTATACTGCATATGAGGGGCTGCGGGAATAGCGGCACAAGGGCCGGCGTTGATTTCCCAGCCCCTCATGTCATGTATCTTCGTCGCAGCTGGAAGACCTTCGCTCACATCCACAACCTGACGGCGAGGCTTGTTCTCTATTTCAAACTAGTGGAGAACAGCCTGATCTCCGTCAAGGTCTTTGGAGACTTTGGGACTCGCCTAAAGTGTTGCGTGGAGAGCTCCTCTGATGACGAAGACTCTTCCTCAAGCGAGAGTGACGAGGAGGACAGCGACAGCGACGACGAGGGTAGCAGGCAGGAGGATGACAGCTCTGACTAGGCATCGAACCCGCCATCCCCGGCTGGTGCCGGAAGGAGCAGCATATGCACCGGGCCCCTTCTCCCGATGGGGACGGCTCCTTGAACTCCTCGGGGCGACTCCTTCGGCGGCTGGCGTGGGAAGGCCAGAGAAGGCGAAGAAGGCGGGTGGCGGACCATCAAGTCAGAGTACGATGGCACCGACGCCTTCGTAGCGTATTGATGAATCGCTGCCTCATCTTCCAGCCCTTCTCCCGGCACCATCATCACTAGCTCTCCCCTAGGCGGCCGCCGACATGTTCTCCTGGTTCCTTCTGCTACTCGTACCTCGCCTTGGCGCTTCTTCTACCCCTTGCCTTCTTGTTCCATTTCCCGAGGAGAGGGACAAGAAAGGGATTACGGGTACCTTATCTCTTTTTAGTTTGTAAGCCTACGGGACTTAGTTAAATTTAAAACTTGTAATCCCCTTGCTCATATTTACATTCCGTATGAACTGTACCTGTATGGGGTGTATTAATGAAAAAGGGTGCTTGCCGGGTCCTTTATGTGTGAGTGAAGCCGATACCAAGGAACGAATCCTTGTTATTTTCAACATAAACATCGTCACCCGGCAACGGGCCTTGCCGCTCCCTTACTTCATTCGACCACACTCACGCTCTCGGCGGAGGTAGGGGTGAAGTAGGGTTAGGCCGTACGCTTGTTTCCTTGCCGCTGCGACTACAACTGAATTCCGAACCAAGAAAATCTTCTCGGGTAGCAGGAAAAAGGGAGCACGGCAGCCTTGGAATAAAAAGAGGCTTCATACGTCCCAATCCTATACGGAAATACATAACCGGGGGTAAGAGACTTATCTAATTCTGCAGCCCCCGGCGACTTTGGCTTGCCATTGGTGGACCCTTGTGTCTTCAGCCACGGGCAACCTTTGCTTGCCGGGGCCGGAGCGCCAGCTCATTCTCTTCCTTTCATATAGCTCGGCAGAAACATTCATCTACCATGCGAACCAAAGTGGACAGAAAGGAACAGAGAGACGCAGACTCGACCTCTATGCTAGGGGTTAGTCGCCGCTGAGCACTATCAACCCTAACCGAGGGAGAGACTCAACCTAGCATGCATGCTATGACTTAGGGCGCCAGCGCTTCATTTATTTATGCTCAGGGTCTGCACCTGGGTTTGTACAGAGGGTTACATGCCTTGCCGACAAGGCTTGTACAAAAGGTGGCTTGCCGGGAGGCCGGGCAACCACGCCCTATGGGTAAAACTTGCGAAGATGCTCGATGTTCCAGGAGTTGCTCACTAGGATGGCATCTTCGGTCTCCAGGCGGACTGCGCCGGGCCTGGTGACTCGTATTACCCGATAAGGGCCTTCCCACTTCGGCACCAACTTGTTGGAATTCTTGGCGGACTGAACTCGCCGAAGAACAAGGTCGCCTTGCGGCTATGGTAGCGGCGCAAGGCTTGCTGGTAGCGCGCTGCTCTCACAGCTGCCCCGAAGACGATCTTCCTCGAGGAGCGTCACATCATCTTGCCGCAATTGCTCTTCACTACAAAAAAAGACACATCCGTGACATTTTGGGCCGGATGAAAAAAATTCTGTCATACATATGACACTTCTGTGACGATAATTGTGACAAAACCCAGTATCATCATAGATGTGGTGGGCTCCTACTTCTGTGACAAAAAATCATGATAGAAAATGGGCTTTTCGTCCTGGGCGGGCCAGAGACGCAGCTGCATGACATTCTTTGGGTCATCCATGACGGAAAAAAGCATGGTAGAAGCAAGGGGGAGGAAAATTTCGGGGAGTTGCCGGTTACGGTGGGGAGGTTGGGGGCCAAGCGATGCGCGTTTCTCTCATACGTACGCGCGTGTGTGCGAGGCGTTGGCTCTAACAGAAACCGAGCAAGGCGTTGGGCTCTAACTGAACCCGAGCGATTGCACTGCAAGCTACGTGTTACTGAACCCGAGCGATCGATCGATGGCTGTTAACTGAACCCGATGGAGCGATTCCTTCGCTACTGCTGCTAACTGAAGCCGATCGATGCTTCCTCTGGGATGAGCAGTGAGTGTCGCAGGGGGGTTTGGATGAACAGTGAGCAGTGGCGTTTTTCTGGATGAACAGGAACCCGTGGTGTGGAGGGCTGGATGAAAACTAGACGGTGGAGGGGTGGCCGTGGAGGGGTGGTTGAATAGGACCCCGTGGTGTGGAGGGCTGGATGAACAGTAGATGGTGGAGGGGTGCCCGTGGAGGGGTGGTTGAACAGTAGCCGATGGAGCAGCGCGCGGTGGAGGCTGGATGAACAGGAGCCCGTGGAGGCTGGAGGAGGTCGACGGTAGCCCGTGGAGGCTGGAGGAGGTCGACGGTAGCCCGTGGAGGCTGGAGGAGGTCGACGGTGGAGATGAACGGTATCCCGTGGAGTCCCGTTTTGCGGTACGCCACACCCCTCCCGATGAACAGGACCCCTATTTCAACCGTAGGAGGTCCGTTTCAGCCGTTTTGCGGTACGCCACACCCCTCCCGATCAATAGGACCCCCGTTTCGACCGTAGGAGGTCCGTTTCGTCCATTCTGCGGTACGCCACACCCCTCCCGATCAACAGGAGCGCCGTTTCGACCGTAGGAGGTCCGTTTCCTCCGTTTTGCGATACGCCAGGCCCCTCCCGATCAACAGGACCCCGTATCGAACGTGGCCGGTCGAACACAAGGCCGTTTCCTCCGTTTTGCGGTATGCCAGGCCTCGTTTCCATCGCCTGTTCCGTCCAAGCCCTCCCGATGAACACGACCATGCATTCCGTTCCGACCCAGCCGGTTGGCTCCCCGTGAACACGACGACGATGTTGTTTCTCCGTTCTGACCTAGCCATGTACGTATGCGCGAGTAGGCGTTCGAGACCCTGCCCGTATGTACGTACGTGGCTGTATTTTCTTTCTTGCACCCTCACCGCTGTACGTACGTGTACGTGCGCGCCTCTACTACGACCAGTATGTATGTACATGTTCGCGACCAGAATGACAACGCTACGTACGCTTCGACCAAGTGGGTCCCGACTGTTAGGCACTTCCTTGCCTGCAAAGATGTAGCAGGTGGGTCCCAGCAGTCAGGGGGGCGAATCATTTTTTTTGCCCGGACACACTTCCTTGCGTGTGAAGATGTAGCTGGTAGGTCCTAGCAGTCAGGGGGCAAATAGGTTTTTTTCCCGGACGCACTTCCTTGCGTGTGAAGATGTAGCTGGTGGGTCCCAGCAGTCAGGGGAAACGTTTTTTTCGTGAAATACGGTGTCCCGTCCGGTGGGTCCCTGCTGTCAGGTGGAGGAATAATTATTTTGCGTGTAATAAGGAGGCACTTCCTTGCGGCCGCCGTGGACCCAGCTGTCAGCTTCTCCATGCACAATACTCTTCCGATGGAAGTTGGTCGTTGACCACATTGACCACGCTGCGCTGAGATAACCACAACAGTGGATGACGGCGAGGCCTAGGAAGGGGACGGTGTGGATCCGGGGAAGACACAACAGTGGATGCCCACGCGAAGAGGAGTACGAGGGTGAGGTTCCCATCGCCGCAGAATAACAGGGGGTGTGGGTGAGTAGATGGATGGCCTAGCTAGCGGTGGGAGTAGTAGGGGGCGGTGAGGCCTCCGCGGCATCACAGCCGGCCATGGGAGGCAGGAGCACGCGGCACGACGGACGCTACTTTGGGCGGCTGGAGCACGAAGACCAGAGGTTCAAGAAGCACTATGGCCGTTGGATGGACATCATATGGTCACTAGAGCTAGAGTCGTTCATATTGACTAAATTGACAAAGCCCTCCGTCCCCGTAAACTTAGTAGGCCCACAAGTCAGCCTCCCACTAAGGTGAGTCCCAGCTAGCAGGGGGAGTATTCATTTTTTTTGCGTAATAAGGAGGCATTTCTAGTGGGTCCGAGTTGACAGCGGGGGGAACCTTTTTTCACGAAATACAAAGACCCTTCTGGTGGGTCCCAGCTATCAGGTGGAGGAATCATTATTTTGCGCGTAATAAGGAGGCATTTTCCTGTGTGGGCCCCTACTGTCAGCCTCTTTCGATGGCTGTTGTTTGTTGACCGTGTTGACCTCGCCGCGCCGAGAGCACAAACGCGGTGGACGAGGGCGGGGCCCAGGAAGAGAACCACCCAGAGCCGACGAAGCCACCGCAGCGGATGCCCATGCTGAGGGGAGAACAAGGACTGACTGGTCGGCTGCGGGGTGAGGCTGACGTCGCTGGAAAATAACAGGATGTGTGGGTGGTTAGAGGGATGGCCTGGCGGCAGCACAGCCAGCCACGAGAGGAGGGAGCAGGCAGTCGCACCGGCGCTGGTTTGGGCGGCTGGAGCAGGAAGATCAGAGATTGAAGAAGCACGGCGGCCATTGGATGAAGATCCAACAGTCACTGTTGTGTGTTGACTAAGTTGACAAAGCCTTGCGTACGCGTCAAAAAAAATTTAGGACAGCGTCATCGTCAACCTAGTAGGCCCAGAAGTCAGCCTCCAAATCTGTGGAAAACAGCATTCAGCCCATTAGCCATTATTTTCAATAATTTACAGCCCATTTGCTAATTCTTAAAGATATTTGAAGCTCATATTCTTTTTATTAGCATTATAGACCATATATTTTGAGCACTGCTAAAAAATTCAACGAAATTTTGCATATTTCAGTGGGGCCCGAACTCTTTTAATCATGAAATTTTGAGTCACGTTAAAAATAGTTTTCAAAAAATTATATTAAAATAAAATTCAAAAAACAATTCTCCGCAAAAAAAATGAATGCAATTTACAATCTTAACTAGCAAGATGCCCATTCGTTGCACGGAACATGAAGATGCATTTGTATGAGTAGTTTATCTTGTGGGTGAAAAGATGATATTTTAATGTGATTGCCAGTTGGCTTTGGTTTAAAAATGTACAGCCCGTTTTCTGGGGAAGCCCATTTCATATCCCTCCTCGTCTTGAAAGACTTGCAGCCCAGCAGGGCTGATAAAAGCAAATAGGCCTCGTTTTTGGTATTTTCCAAAAAAAAAGAATTGGGCTAGCCAATTTCAGAAACAAAAAAATATCAACTTGGCTCGACATGTGCTTAATAAAAGCGTAAGCATGGGCTAGACGGGCCACAGCCCCGGCACAGCGCGCAATTGAGCTCCGTCTCTGAAACTAAAAAAGAACTGGGCAAGCTGCTGGGTCCCTGGTGTTATCCGCTCGTTGTGTAATTTTCTCGTTTATTGACTACATTGACAATGGCGTGGAACCTAGTTGTCAAACAATTAGGAGGAAGTATTGTTTTGGTTTGTAATAACGAGGCACCTGCTTGCGAAATGCAATGACCCTGGTGGGTCCCTACTGTGAGCCTCTCCACATACAGTCATCTCCTGATTCCTCTTGGTTGTTGACCATGTTGACAACACCAGACGGCGGCGAGCACAGCGAGCTAACCAAGGCGGAGAACGACGGCAAGGCCTCGAACGGGAATGAACAGCAGCCATGGAAGATGCTGCAGTGTAGTGGCAGGTCGAGGGGAGTACGAGGGCAACAACATGCAAGTGAAGCATACAAATGGTACAAAAAGCCCAAGGATTAATTGTTCATCAAATTTTTAGACAATACCCAGATTGAACATGACAGTAACATCTAACCCAACCACTCTTTTTTGCAGTCACAAACAAATGGATCAGTCTGATCCATAAAATCAACATCCTGTGCAAAAGAAAATATTTTAGGATGTCTACAACTTGTTGTAAATAGAAGCCGAGCACGTTTAGAAGCCCATTTATCCACCTGAAACTTCTTTTTTTGCTGTTCCACATGTTCATCCTTGAGAAATCTCTTGCTGTAAAAATTAAGCCTCATGGACAATAGTAACCTCGCACTCAACAGGAAGAATGTGACAGAGCTTTTGTTTGCCTGGTTGGATGCATATCGTCCCATCGTTATTGTCCTCAAACGAATGTCATGAGAACTGAGAAAATCCTTGTGCTTATTACACCAACGATTGGTTATATGTTTTTGTCCATGTGGTTCTGCCTAAGTAGACATGAAGATTGAAAACAGTTAAGGTCTAAAAAAGAGTATGTCGAAAGAACGACAGCTGAACAGTTCATTCTAGTACAATATATACGGGCTTTCAATGTGCATGAAATCATCACCTCTATGTATAAATTCTCTAGAGATCGAAAGCATCGCAGCAAGCCAATAATTATGTCCAGATCAAAACTATACATTCTGATATATATGATCTTGACAGAATCCAGCAGCATTGATAGGCTATCAGTGGATGAACTCTTCATTGAGCATATAACATAATATTAGTACCCAAAGTGTACACCAAGATGATATAAAACTTATGCGCATAAATGAAGAATGCAGCATATGATTACAAATGTGTAGATGATAATATACGGTACCTGAAATGGTGAGGAGCCAAACACCAACTCCTTGTGATTATTAAACAGGTCACGAATTACACCCAAGGTATCCAGTTTGGGTGCAGAGACGACAGTTATTTCTGAAGGTGTATAACAATTATGAAGGAGCAACCTTTCAAGTGAAGGGGCATCTTCGATGATGAGCTGTTGTCCTTCAAAACAAATTCCAATGCTTTTAAGGTGAGGCGACTTTATTTGGAGACAACTGATACCGATTTCTATTCCCAAAACAATCAGCAAGCGCTCCAGGGCAGGGCAACTAGAGTGGATGATGTTGTGCAGTGAGGCCTCCGACAGATAAACCACCACAAGCGAAAGTTTTTTTAGCAGTGGGAGTCGAAGCATTTGTACCAGATCGTCTGGTAGATGGCACCGGGCAAAGGTGGCGGTGTGGAGACAGGAGGAAAACCGCGAGATGGACAACGGTGGTGTGGGCACGAATTCTTGGTATGTTTGTGGTATGAAACTTTCGTGGTAATGGTAGAACTCAAACTGCTGGAGTTTTTCGAATTTAGGGGATGTGCAAAGCGTCCACCTTGTCGGGTATGGACAGAAGGTAGCTTGTCGGGATGCAGAGGCGTTGAACGGGGCCCTGCTGGTGAGAAGAGACGATGGCTCTGATGAGATCAAATTCAGGAAGGACAGATATCTGATGACAGTCGAGATTGAGAGGCGCGGTGCGCCATAGAGGGCGCCGCCGAGTTGACACGACTTGTGTGTAGCAGCAATCCTTGGTGGGGATAAGCGAGATGATCTCCTCAAGGATGACGTCCGGGAGATCGCTGATGCGGTCCACCGGAGATTCTACCG
>NC_041385.1:591071088-591074746 GCF_002162155.2 Triticum dicoccoides | reverse complement strand
GCCGCTAGCGGGAGCCTCATCTTCTTGGCACTGGGGCCAGCCGACTCCATTTTCCTTGTGGGTGTCGCGCCGAGCTCACGGGTTTGAGTAGAGTAGCCAGAGACGAGCCTAGTGCCAGTGCGAGTGGGGAAGAAGGAGGGCTGGGGGTTTCTGTAGGAGTGGAAGAAGAGGAGCAGGCATTTTCTGTACGAGTGAGGAAGAAGGTGAGCGGGGTTTTTTGGACGAGTGAGGAAGATTGGGGAGCGGGGGGAATTGGGTGGAGAGACGGAAGCAGGAGAGGGAGCTATTCGTGTTTATAAGGCACGCTGCACTAACTACTCGCTTTTTCCCAAGAACCGCTCTCTTCTTTTGCATTGTCGCATGACTGGCCATGCATGCAGGATGCATGTGCCCGTCGGCCACTGCATGCGCCTGGTTTGTTACTAGGCCTATTTAATAGGGTGGTTATGGAGTAAATTAAGGAGATTTATTTTCTCTGTGTGCATCCACCAAATTAGAGGATGCGGTACTGGATGCAGACACTCACATTAAACTAACATTCAGAAGAACAAAAGTTCAGCATGTCTATGCATCTCAATGATTCACCATACTATAACCAATATACAAAGCTGTGAGAAGGTGTGGAAATAAAGAAAATCGGTCAATGCTTCTCTGAGCAAAGGGCCTCTCTACGCACGCATTAATTTCCTGGGCATGCTTGTTTCTTCTCAATGTCGCGAGCACTTTGAGCATGTTGGCAACTCCACAACTATCTAGCTGCCTCATCTTGCAATTGATGCTGACACATTTGCAGCAAACACATGAGGCAATAGAGATGACTGAACATGGGTCCATATTGTGCAGTTCCCCTAATATCCTATTCATTGTCCTGAATCTGAAAAGATAGGAAAATAGTAGCTATACTTAAACGGTGTTGCAAAACAGTAGCACATATCAATAGCTCGGCATGACAAAACACGATCATCTGGACGAAGGGGATACTGACCTGCCTGAGAAAGATTACATATAATTTCATAAGTCCTTGGTTGATTTCCACCTTCGGCTGCACTGCTTGTTTGCTCCTCCAGACATGACATGATCGTTCCGCACTACATTCAGCAAGTCGACGTACGAATAAGCTAATTTCATCTTGGGGTGGTCATTGTACCTAGTTACGAATGTAGGAGTACCTGGAGCACCATGAGGTTAGCTGACAGCAAGTAGATGCAGCGATATAAATTTTGTGCGGTGCTACCAAAATTGAGGTTTGTATCCCTTCCCGTTATGAGAATTCTTCTTGAAGTTGGTAGAATGTGATGGCTTGTTCTTTGCATCAAACTTGCCTTTCCCCTGAGATTTGTTCTTGTTGTTTTGGGGCTGGTTGGGCTGGAAGTTCTTCTCGTGTACCATGTGGCCACTAGAAGCTCCCTCGGCGACCCGAGCACGTGTGTCTTTTGCTCTCTCCTTCTCCTCAAAATCACGAGTGCTAATGAGATCCAAAACAGAAAACTCATGTCTCTTGTTTTTCAGAGAAGTAGCAAAATCGTTCCACAAAGGTGGAAGCTTGGCAATGATGGTCCCAGCAACAAATTTGGCCGGCAACACACACTTAAAGTACTCAAGTTCCCTAGAGAGTGACTGTATCTCATGAGTCTTCCGAACAACAGAGCGCTCATCAGTCATCTTGTAGTCATAGAATTGCTCCATGACATACAACTCGTTGCCAGCGCCCGAGGGCCCAAACGTGGCCTCGAGCGCAGCCCACATGTCTTTGCCGCTGTCAAACAACATATAGGAATCCACAATGGAATCGTCAAGAACACTCAGCAGGGCGACTTTGAAGAGGGTATCCATGTTCTGAAAAGCTTCCTGCTATGTAGGATTAAGATCACCCTCAAGCTTACCCTTAGTGGCGTCATAGCAGCACATGATCTGAAACCAATATACTGCTCTTGGGCGCCACCTTTTATATTGCACCACCTTAAAAGTAGGCGGCTTCAAAAGCACAGCAAAACAACTCGGAGTAAATTGCCTGTGATCAGGTTTTTCAATTGGATTGTTGAATATATGAGCAATTTAGTATGAGATTTAATCCGAATTAGCAGTAAATAGATCATGACGACAATTGCAAACATCAAAGTAATGATGCGGACTGAACCAGGAGTACAGAATCACATACTGTATAGCGGGAGCAGAACCGATGTGGTTGATGTTGTCACTCATGTCGTTGATGAAGAGGTTACCGAGGTCGGGGAAGAAGGCTGTCGTTGAGGAAGTCGTTGCTGGCAGCAGTCACAGGAGTGTGCTCCCCAAAAACCTGATCGCCCCTCTCCCGTACAGGATCACGAAAGGCGGGGTTCGGAGGACTGCTGTCCCTTCTCGCGGTGCATGCCGGAAGGAGGGCTGGAGTAGAATTGCGTGGTGGCGCTAAGATCTGGAACGGTGCGAAACCATATGATACAGCGGCGGCTAGGGTAGAGCATGTCAGGTCGGAGTATAATAGTAGGCCTTTGGCCCCCAAACCCCATGTCCAAGTCAATAATAGCTCAAAACAAAGTCAATAATAGCCCCAACAAGGTTTGTCTCAAAAAAAATTGGAGTAATTAAGGCGTTTGTTAGTCTGTTTAGTATAAATACAATATCACTAATAATGGCCCCACCTTTTTTCTCACAAAGTAGAGTATGTTGGAGTACAACCGGCCACACGTTTAAAATCCGCTTCTCTTCTCTCTCCTCTTCTCTCTCCTTCAACTAAGCACAAATACTATATTTAAATCCTTATAGCCTGCTTATGTCATGTAATTATAGTAGTACTTGCTCTAAAAGTTACTATCCACTATGTAGTCTGAAATGCCGGGCGTGTAGCGGGCGGTGCCCTTGGTCGGCGACTGGGGATGCACCACCACCACGTCGTGGGCACTCCGTATGTGCTCGTGTGCGTGCACCGTGCGTGTTTTTCCATCGGTGCTAGCTCTAAGGCCAAGGCTACGGTCGTCTTCGTCTCCGACTAGTGGTTGAGCAACGACGGCAAAGAGGTGCTACAAGAGATGCGTATGCGCCGTTGCGTGCGAGCTTCGCCATAGCACGACGAACCGGACGTCGCCGCGGATGGCGCACGCCTCCATGCAGCCGAGTGTGTGCTCATGCATGTGTTATTCACATGCATTCTGCGGCCGAGCGTGTGTGCATGCACGTCTTCTGTACGTGCGTTGTGTGCTCCATGCTGTGCGCGTATGTGCATGAGTTGGATCGGATGGAGTTAGTGCGTTCGCTTGTGTACATATTTTAGAGTGTAGATTCACTAATTTTGTTTCGTATGTAGTCCCTTACTGAAATATCTAAAAAGACTTATATTTGGGAACAGAGGGAGTATAAAACATCTTCAACTTAGCATCCTGATGTACCGTTTCTAGTGGTTAGCAAAAAGTTCATGTTCTTTTAGTTGTTTATAGGTGGGCAGGCGGCAAAAAATAGGGGGAAACGCGCAAGGTTCCTTGCAGACGCTCCACCACGAGGTTCCTTGCTCCTCCTCGGTCGTCGGGAATCTATGCTCTTCAACTCTTTTCTTTTACGTGAGCTTTGTTCATCCTTTTCCCAACACGCAAGACATCTAGCATCAAGGTGCACGTGTCATGCAAGAAAATGGAGATAATCAGATAAGCAGTGCGTAAGTGAATCG
>NC_041385.1:591047501-591070834 GCF_002162155.2 Triticum dicoccoides | reverse complement strand
GGGAAACCCTTTTCCGTAAGTGAGTCGTGCACTTCGATGGCACCTACGCAATATTTTTCTCCTCGATGGCACGTGAATGGCACATGAATAGTGCACGTACTCAACGACGGAGCACGGGATGGTAGCAATGACATGATCAGCCCTTTTTTGGAGAGAGTACGTACTACTAGTAAATAACTTTGATGTGTCCCGTCAACTCGTAGAATGACGAGAAGCTTGATTACGCCTTCTCCCTCACCAACGCGAGCGCGGTGGCTCACAGCACGAAGAGAAACTTTTGCTTACAAGCGGTGGACGTGCAAGTGTTCATTTGGTGTCAGATTGCCAAAAGCACTACTGTAGAACCATGGACTTCCGGAAGAGGCGAAGAGCCAAGCGCAAGGTCACCTACTAACCTTAGGCTAGGCATAGTGGGAGTAACATAAGTAGAGGTAACTCCTTTTTTTTATTCTAGAAACAACCACACGCGAATATCAAGGTGCTGGTTACGTAGAATAAATTTCCTGCAGTCCGTGCTCAGCACTCCTCTATCTCTCTTCTCAGCCAGCCAGCGGACGCTCAGAGCCCATCGTTTGTTTGCTCACATGCGGCCCCACATGTCAGTGAAAATGCAAGAGGACCCACTGAACCTGCACATCTTTCACCTCGATGTGCTGGTGATGAAAAACAAATCCAAGAAAGATCTTCGATGGCCGCTTTTGGAGTTAATCAAGAGTAGTAAGATTCTATTTACAGTTTAACCCAAGATGCACATCTCGTGGCTTCAACTTATCAACTATCACTCTATTTTCTTTCATGACACGACCTAGATGCTGGATGTCCCACGTGTCGGCAAAAGGAGGAAGAACCCGACCAAATCTTCGGTTGTGCTCTCGGATTAGACTAGTTGTGCTAACTTAAAAAATTTATTGTGTAGTCCCTCCGTTCCAAAATACTTGACTTACATTTGTCCAAAAATGGATGTGCCTATATACTAAAACATGTCTAGATACATATATATATTGACAAATACTACCTCCGTCCGGGTTTATTGGTCCCCATTATATTTCGTGCCAAATTTTGACCATAGATTAAACTAACAAAATGTTTACGCATGTCACCAAACATTATATTTTTGAAAACTATGTTCAAATACGAATCCAATGAGATAATTTTTCTTGACATGCATTAACATTTTGTTAGGTAAATCTTTAGTCAAATTTTGACACAAACTACAAAGGGGACCTATAAAGCAGGACGGAGGTAGTAGAACTAAGGAAGTAGAATGGATGCAAGTTTTTGTATTGGGAAGAAGAGTACATCCATATATTGATAGAGCGTTGGAGTTGGCCTTACAAGTGGGATCACAGTTGAGGAAACCGACTATTGGCAAACCCCCACCTCGCCCGCCGCGCGATGGCTGAGTTAGAGAAATGATGAGGTTGAAGAGATTGCTCTAGCATGGACTCCAAGAAATATGGTGTGAAATGGAAGTCGTGCTGGTGGCGTGTGCCATACTCCTGGACGTGAATGCTTGTTCTGGCCCATGCCACCCTACTACTCCTACTACTAGTATCGAGGATTCGAGGTGCTGGTTGTGTAGTACAATATGGATACAGTAAAAACACCCGCACGACGCACGAAGCATGTGAAGCTAGTACAAATAGTGTGCTACTATTGTTGATGATTGGCCTCATCCGATAACCTATTCCAACGCACGTACAATTATGTATTCGGAAAATATTTTTTTGCCTCGTCGCACCACTCACTCACAGAAGCAACTCGAAAGCCATTCATAAATTTAGTAAGTTTTTCACAGGCGTATCTTTTTATTACATACAACGGGTCATCAACCCACATCGACAACGAGGATACATTATAAATACTAAAATTTTTACCACACAACAAATAACAAGCAATGAAATAAATTCAACTCAACCATTCCTCGGCATTGGGAACGCTTGCTTTGAACCACAAGTGATTCTCTGGGACGGGGCATCTATTGTCGATCTCGACACCAACACAGGACTGATCATCCAGGCTGAAGCGGCCTAGTATATCAGTACTAGGGTAGACATAGTTGCTTCTCATAAATGGTGCTAGTAACGTTGTGTCAACAGCAGTTGGATCGCCTTTCACCATCATCGGATACTTTTGTCCAAGGAAGAGCGAGTTTTCTCCAAGACTATCAATTCTGTACTAGGGAGAAGGTGTTGGTGCTAGCACACCAGTATCCATCCCGAATACCATGCAACGGGTGTTGGAATAGGTCCGGAGAGTGCGACCATGGGAGACTACACCTGCTTCCTTAGCAGTAACATCATCAGTGGGCTGTATACACACGAGAAGAGGTGATCCATCGGAATTAGTTGCCAGGCGCCAACGAGTATATGGGCACTGCTCGTCCTCATGCTCGTGATCATCACCATCGTCATCTCCCCCTTGGTTATAAAAATTTTCAACTATAGGTGGTGGAATTTTCACAGGACCTTGGAAACACAAGAAGAAGGTTAATTAGTAAAGGGAAACTTGCTAACCCGCATGCATGTGGATGAAACAATTATAATTACGGTGGAAGACAAACGTACCGAAATCATAACGATTCCATGCAAAAACAGTGCCACGAGTGGTGGCAGCAAACACAAGGCCCTCGTATTCAATTGCATCACAGTACTCATCCGGTGTACAGAAATTGATTTTTGACCAATGTCCATCGAGTCAAACTAGCAATGATGGCAACAAGCTTGTCGAAGATAGCAACAACTTCATAGTTGTTGTAATTCCAAGAGCGGGTGGGAACTCGAGAAATTGGTATCTTCCGTAGAAGACAGTCACCATGATTGTATTTGAACATGCGTACAATACTGGTGTGCTCAACCTCTGGGCAGTCTGCTGAGATTTTTGGAAGTGGAACCCGGTCACGAGTGTACACATTCAAAATTTCCCACTCGCAGTTGGACCCAATGTAAACAACCCAATCTCCATTTGCGCCTGCCCAGGCCTTGCCCTCAAGCGATGGCATCTTAACATCATACGTATCATTATCAAGCGGCATCAACTTGCACAGGGCGAGGCCTCCATCGTGACGTCGCCGGTCATCAGGGTCACGGCGAAGAAGATAGGGGAGATCAAACCGTTCCTTGACTCTTGGGTTCCTTGTAATGATGTTATTAGTTGAGTCAAGAATGGGCTTGAACGAACCTGCCATGCTAGCTGAGGTGATGACGTCGCACCGATCAATGAGTTCCTCCACCACGTCATCTTTCAGATCGGGGCAAGAATAACGGGGTCGTTTCTGTCTTGTTCCCTCCATGGAGAAGATGATCGAACAATGGCAGAAGAAAGCGTGAAGGGCTGAAGGAAAATTGAGGAGGGAGAGGAAGAGCGTGCGACATCATTTCCAAATCGAGAGGGAAAGGCGAAGCGTCGGTGGACGGTTGCCAGTTTGCCACGGTTCACGAATGGGCGCCCAGGCCTACACGTCGGTTCGGAAATACTCCTACTACTCGCCATCGTCTCACTGATATGTTGGAACGGGACCACATGTCAATGAAACATGGTGTGTAATTTCTCGTGCAAAATGTGATCTGGCCGCGTTGGCCCGAGGTTCCGCATTCGTTTTTTTGAAAGTTTGCCGCATTAGTTATCAACCTTTATTTTTTTAACATGCAATCTGAATGGATAGCTCCTGTGGTCATCACACGTGAGCGGATATAGTGATGGTTGAGTCGCCCGAGCAACTTTACTGTGGGAATATGGGAGTACCAGTGGATTCAAGGAACAGAGAAATGATGGTTGCTTCGTCCGAGCAACTTACTGTGGCGAAGGTGGGGCTCTGTGATTTGACTACTCACAAGTCATTACTACTGCGGCGCAACGACCGGGGTGAATCTTTCCCTGAAGTTGTCTTGTGCACTCAATATTGTTGCATGGCAGGTGGAGCCGGATGAAGGATGTCCGACATGTCGGTGAAACGAAGTTGAATTGTTTCTGGCATTGCTATCAATCCTTCAGGATTTGTTTATATGTATGCATAATTTTGATGAAATTGTACCGTGATGCTATGAAGGTTTCAACTCTGGTTCCCGCAGGAAAAAAAGGTTTCAACTTAGGATTCATGTGTCTTTCCTCGAAATTATCTCGTTACAACATTACATTAAATACAAATGAAACTACCATGGCTAATGCATCTCAATGGTTCGCAGAGCAGCGCCAATATGCACATCACAACTGAAGACAAAGTTGTGAGAAGGTGTACAAATAAAGAAAAAAATATAATTGATCGATGATGTTCGTAGGCATGGCTGCATTTCCTTGGCACAGTGTTCATTGCTTGGCAGCTAGTTTCACCCGGCTCTATAGCCAAAAAAGAGGTGTATGAAGGACACCACAATCCGATCATTTTGTGAAGCTCCACTAAAATCGGGCGGACCATCCCTATTTGCAAAGATATCCAGTCAGTGTGATTACAACAATAGTGGAACTAGATGATGAAACATAACACACATAAATAGAAGCCGATCACCTCTACGATCTCTCTTTAGGACTAACTTTTTGTCGGAGAAGATTAGGGACGGAGTTGGATGAGGAGGATAGCAAAACCAATCTCCCTTTCCGTAGTCCCACAAAAATGTAAAAACGTTGTCCGTGTGACATTTTGGCGGAACTGCACAAAACACTCATCAGAAAAGTGATTTGTGCAGTTCACCAAAAGGTCGCAATAGCAATGAGGTGAAAATGGATAGCCCTGTTTGCAAAAGGAGGTCGAAAGGAAACAATTACTGCCCAATAACACGAGTTGAAGACACATACGCCGACAAAAAGAAGCATGCTCCATGTAAAAAGGGAAAGATAGCACATGGTGGTTTATCAAAAATGGTTTGAGGACGAGATTGCAAGATGGAAAGTACCACTACAAGAAATATGCTAATTTATGACCTTCTCGTAGTGACCGTGGGTGAATTAGTCATAAATCTATGACCATTTCAGACCAATTGGTCAAAAGCTGTTCGGGGGGCTCCAAACGCTGAACAATAACGATCATTTTGGTCAGAAAGGTCATAATTTCCTTACACGAAATGGTCATAAACCAGATAACACTGGTCTGCTGCCTTATTTCTAGCTGATCATGACCAATAGAGATGGTCATAACCTTGTAAATTATGGTGGGTTGCTATGACTAGGCGCCACCTCATCAGTTTTGCCTATGTGTCATGTCCATGTGTCAATTTTTGCCCTAGGTTGTGAAGCAACCTATATTTCTGTCATTCCCAAAATTCCCAAAAAAAACTCATAAATTCTTTGGGTCATATATTCATCAAATATGTAAAAAAAACTTCCTTGCCTAGTTCAAAAATAATTCAACAATATTCATTTTTCTATTCTGTTCAGAACAACACTTTGTGAAGGAAATGCTATTTATATATTCTTGATTGCCCTCAAAAATTTTGGGCACTATTTCCTATCCAAATCATTGCCTCATGACAAATTCTGCTCCATTTTCCCAGTAAATCTTCCTTCGCAAATTTCCAAAGTTTTTGTCCACCTAGAACCTTTGTGAAAGAAGTACTAGCTATGCATATCCTAATGAGTTGAATTTTTGCCACATATTCTATATGCCTATGTAACTTACCTACACCAAATTTGAGTTCAGTTCATTTAGCCAAATTCTCTCACTAATTTTCCGAAGTTTTTGTCCAGAGAAGAGCATTGTGAAGGAAGTGCTATATATATATATTCTTGGTTGCCCTCAAAATTTTTGGGCACTCTTTCCTATCCAAATCATTGCCTCATGACAAAATTCAGCTCCATTTACCCAGTAAATCTTCCTCCACAAATTTCCAAAGTTTTTGTCCACTTATAACCTTTGTGAAAAAAGTACTAGCTATGCATATCCTAATGAGTTGGATTTTTTCCAAATATTCTATATGCCTATGTAACTTACCTACACCAAATTTGAGCACATTTCATTTAGCCAATTTCTCTCACTAATTTTCCGAAGTTTCTGTCTAGAGAAGAGCATTGTGAAGGAAGTACCACCTTGGCATGTCCAAATGGTATCAATTTTCTACAGTGCTTTCCTATGCCCAAATAACCATCCTCCACCAAATTTCAGCTCAATCCATTCATTATTCTTAGCCCAGCTTCAACATTCGTATTTATGTTCAGTGTGGTACTTTGCAAAGCAAGTACCACCTAGGCTCCTCCTTTTGAGCTGAAAATTTGTGAAGACAGTCTTCTTCGTAACTGATCATCCTGAGCCGAAACTCACGCCCATTAGACATGTGCATTTTTCGTACCGTTAATCAAACACTTGGCTGCTAATTCATGTTTGAGCATAGATCGGTCTCCTCGTGAGAATCTTATGTTGTAATTTTCTTCCTAGCACCTACCTTGGGAGTGCCCAACCCACTAGACATGACTAGGCCGCCCAGAACGCATGGCACCACCACGGTCGCGCGGTGACCACGCGGCGGGCATGCGAGTTTACGCGCTCTAGAGTTGGGGCCCTCAGCCACCGTCCAAACCTCGATGTATCACCACAAAACCATGTATTTTTGATTAAATAGGTACTTATGTAACTAGAAATGATTTTTGTAAAAAATAAATAGCAAACGATAAGGCAGCTGCAGTTCAAATTTGACCCGCTTCCAGCTGAATCGACAGAAATTTGTCTTTTTCACGAGAGGTGGATCAAAACTTTTGAAACCCACCCATTTTGTCAATTGTGCATTAAATATGTCCTAGTATTTTAGAAAATTGATTTGGTCCAATTTTGCAACAAATATATGGTAGGTCCTTCACAAAAAAATCATTTTGGGCACTCAAAAAATGGAAAATGAATTTTTCGTCCAAAGAAAATGAAAACTTCCTTACCCAACATTGTTTGCCATTCTAATATGCATCCTTGTGCACAATATGAGATCATTTGAATAAACTATGCCAAGAATGTGGTCATAAGATTGATCATTTGGGTTGAAGGCCATGAATCTTCACACATGATAGCTCATTTCTGAGAACACTTTTTTTAAATAATTGCCGTATTACAAGTTTATTATTTGTCCTAGTAACTTGGCCACATATAATGACACAATGCGAAGGTTTTCTAATATTTTGATTTTCTTTTTGAATTTTTCATACCCGTTTCAAAATGCGGTCAAAACGGCGGGCATGACCGTTCATAGGTAGTGGTTGAGTCTTGGAAAACTTTTGGTGTTTCTCTGATGAAATAGATACTTTTGTACCTACAAATGATTTTTGTGAAAAATAAAGAGCAAACTATGAGGTAGCTGCAATTAAAATTTGACCCGCTTCCAGCTGAATCGGCGGAAATTTGTCTTTTTCAAGAGAGGTGGATCAAACCTTTTGACACCCAAACATTTGGTCAATTGCGTATTAAATATGTCCTAGTATTTTAGAAAATTGATTTGGTCCACTTTTTTAACAAATATATGGTAGGTCCTTCACCAAAAACCTCATTTTGGGCACTCGAAAAATGGAAAATGGTTTTTTCGTCCAAAGAAAATGAAAACTTCCTTAGGCAACATTGTTTGCCATTCCAATATGCACCCTTGTGCACAATATGAGATCATTTGAACAAACTATGCCATGAATGTGACCATAAGATTGATCATTTGGTTTGAACGCCATTGATCTGCACACATGATAGCTCGTTTCTGAGACCACCTTTTTAAAATAATTGCAGTATTACAAGTTTATTATTTTTCCCGGTAACTTGGCCACATATAATGATACAATGCGAAGGTTTTCTAATTTTTTGAATTTTTTTGAATTTTTCATGTCCGTTTCAAAATGCGGTCAAAACGGCGGGCATGACTGTTCATAGCTAGTGGTTGAGTCTTGGAAAACTTCAGTGTTTCTCTGATGAAATAGATAATTTGGTACCTACAAATGATTTTTGGGAAAAATAAAGAGCAAACTATGAGGCAGCTACAGTTCAAATTTGACCCGCTTCCACCTACATCGACAGAAATTTGTATTTTTCATGAGAGGTGGGTCAAAACTTTTGAAACCGAACCATTTTGTCTATTGTGCATTAAATATGTCATAATATTTTAGAAAAATGGTTTGGTCCAATTTTGTAACAACTATTTGCTAGGTCCTTCACAAAAAACCGGATTATTGGGACTCCAAAAATTAAAAAATGATTTTTTGTGCAAAGAAATAAAACCCCCATCCCAATATACACACATGTACACAATATTGGATCATTTTCACAAAATATGATCCAATTTTCTATCAAAGATTTCATATGTTCTTAAAAAACCATTTTTACAAACAGAAAATAAAATTAAATTTTCATTGGTGGAAATGTGTGTGCCATGGATCGATGACATGGCACACATCCATCCATCCATCCATCCATCCACATCCATCCATCCATCCCACACCATCCCTCCCTCCGCTCCTTCCTCCCAAACCCTAACTCCCACTCCCCTGATTCAGATCGAATCGATCGCAATGCCGCACTCCCTTCCGCCGCCGTCACTCCGCTCTCGATCCAGATCCCCTTTGCAGCCGCACCTCTCCCTCTCTGCCACACCTCTCCCCTCGCTGCCGCCTCCCTCTCAGCCACCCACCTCTCCCCTCGCCGCCGGTCTGCCACATCCGGCAACGTCGAGGCCAGTGGGCGCTGGATCCGACACCGGCGTGGCCCCTCCATCAGCAACTCGATCAGGTGGGCGGCGGCGCCATGGCTTCCCCAACCCCACGCCGTGGGCCTGAGCCACCCGCTGGCTTCGGCTGGGTCCCGAACGAGCAGCCGCGTGGGATAATGCTGATGGTGCTGCATCCGAGGCACCCGGCCATCCCGCCGGCGCTGCGGCCCGCGGAGGTGGCTGCCCGTGAGGTCCTGCTGCGACTACACCCAACGGAGGAGGCAGAGCGGTGCCGACACAGGGTCCAGATCGAGGCGGGGTCCTTCCTTCCTCCGTCTGCTTCTGCTCGGACGCCATGGGGGTGCTAGAGACGTCACGACACAACTTCTCCCACCAAGTTCCAAAAGAGCTTCTGCATCAAGAACAGTCAGTATATAAGTATAAGTTAGTTAGTAAATGGCTTGGCTTTTTATACTTCATCATGCTCAACTAGATTTTGGCACTAGCTAGCACCTGATGATGATGATGATGGTGAATGAATGTGCAGGGAATTTCGTGGTTGTTGATGCTAGTGGGAGGGACGAGGCTCTCGAATCTGGAAGCAAGATGGCATGTGTCGTGTTGCGCATCCTCTTTCACGACCAGGTTCGTGCGCTCGAGAAATATGGCGAATGGTGAGTCCCTTGCTGTCTCACAATTGTTCCTGATACTGACAAAGGAAGAATTGGAATTAGGGGTACTATTATACAAGCTTTATTGTAATGTTGCTCTGTGGACTAATGACCAGTAGGCCCAGGCTTTTCTTTCATCACACCACACATGCTACTGTATGTTGCAACATGATTACTATTAGGTTGCCACAAATTGTGACACAAGGAAGAAGAGTCCATTAGTTTTCAGTGTTATATACCACTTGTAGACAACTCAAGGCTTCCCTTCCCTTTAGTTGCCAGGAGATTGGTAAAAATACACCCTCCCTTGCAATATACTACATACATATAGATTTTCTTGTGATTTCACTTTTATTCAAGTTGTAGTATATGCTTCTTTCTAGTGTGATTTATCTCACCCATCTTCTCCCCATCCCTTCCATTCCCTTCGCTGATGCGTTTGGTTTCCAAGGGAGTAGCTCGGGCGCTGGGGCATGTGTTGAGTTGTGGCTCATGCGCAATTGTGACACGTTTGGTTTCCACGGCTCGTGCGCTGGGGCACGTGGATGCATGCCTTTTTGTCGTTTGTAATTTTGATGACTGCCTGTAAGCTCATGTCGTGGCCTTGATCTGTAGGTTTTAACTGTTTCTGTTACCGATTCGGTCTCGCAAGATGTTCCTGAATCATGTCCGTGCTTTGTTGCATGTGTTGTTGGATGGATTCGTGTAGTACTTTTGGTTCTGTAGGATCTATGAGTTCTCAATGAGAGTTGACAGCATGAACTTCATCATGTACTTATATGGTGAATTGATTAGATTTGTATGTTGTTAGCGTAATTACTGCAGTAATTCGTAGATCTAACAAGTACCTGCAGTCTTCTACGGATGGTGCGCCCCTTCCCATGCCTTCTCTCCTTTCCTTGGATGGATGGATGGATCTCTGGTTTCTTGGTTCGTCTGACCAGTTCGGATCTCATTGGTTGGCAGGGCGCAGGTGCTGTACTACGCGGTGACGGCGCTGCTGGGGGGCGGCCATGAGGGCGTCTATGCCGCCGTCGAGCGCCCGCTGCAGCTCGCGCAGACCGCTGCCGTCATAGAGGTCGGCTTCTCTTCTCTTCTCTTCTTCCCCCCCTCTCCCACCTCTTCGACTCTTAGCTTCAGAATTCTACTTGCTGAAAACATAAATTTTGGTCAAACTATGTAGTCATATTTAGCTTCTTTTTAAAGTGGGGGTTGGACATACTGATCAAGTAGGACTACTGTTGTGAACTGAGTTAAGGAAGACACAAAATGGAGTTGAAGCTAAACACAGTCTGAATGTAGAACCGCAAACCAACAGAGTACCGCTAAAAGGGACTTGTGAAAACACCGCGATGATGATTTGACTCCATTGTTATTTCTGTCCTTATTAAAATTTTGTTCTGAATTTACTATGGTGTCCTGGTTCTTTCTGAGTCTTGTTCTGAGTTTGAGAGGTTCTGACAATCTTGTGTTTGCCTGGCCCTGGTGTTGATGCTGCTGGTGGTGGTGGTGGTGGTGGTGCAGATTCCTCATGGGCTTGTAGGGTTGGTGAGGTCTCCGGTCTCTGCCACTCTTCCACAAAGAGGATCAAGATTGTTTCTTACATGGGGCATCTTGTGGAGCTTTCCTGAGGTACCAACCTTGATCACTTGCAAGTTGTATCTTTTCACATTGGATAGATGATGAAAGTAAAAATTGCTTTACCAATGTTGATTAATCACTATGTACATCTATCTTGCAGACACAATCTCATATTCTTGTAACTTCTTTGGTCATAAGATGTAATGTAACTCATCTTGTCTCTGGTGTAGGGTGCATGAATGCCACTTCTTCCACCAGCAACCCTCCCCTCTACGCCCAGCATGTGGAACACTTCGACGCCACCTTTGGAGCCGCCAATGCCTTCCTGCAGGTAGCACCTCCTTGTCCCTCTCCATCCTCCATTCCCCTGCAGTTCCATTTTTTTCTTGAAGTCATCCTACATACCTTCATAATTAGGCACATATGCTAAAGTGAAACTAGTGCTATATTGCATCAGATGGTTATTTCTGGATTTGGTACCAGTTTATTGTTGTCCTGGCTGTGCTTCATACCTTGCTTTGGTTTTCAGTAGAAAGTAGTGCCTTAGTACCTTTTCTATCATCTGGTGTCCATGGATCGAAATTTTGGCTGTTATGTATTTATTGTAGTATCGAGAATGGCTCAAAACTGAAGTTCTTAGGCTGTACATATGTCTATGCTCCATTCTTTTGGGCATTTTAATTCAGTGTTGGCGTTGATTTAATGCCCATGTTTAGAAACAAATTACAGTAGGCTAAACATGTTAATCTTTTTGGTTTGTTCGCGTGCAGATGACTGATGAGCTGATATTCTTCCACCAGTGTTAGCGGGAGGTGATGCTGGAGCAGTACATCGATCAGCAGATGGCAGGGAGAAGCTGGGACAGCCCTAATGCAGTAACATCACCATGTGGGAAATCCAGTAGATTGACACAACATTGGTGCTTGGGTGATGGGACAAAGTATGTGTACTAGTGATGGTACATGATATTCGTGGTTCTCATTGATGTTATGTGTGATCAGCTAAAATTTGTGCTTCTCGTCCAATTTATGTGGATGTGCGCTTGTGCACTTGTTGGGCCTTGAACCTTGCTGTGTAGAGGAGTCGATTGATGATGTATTGTATTTCATGTGATGTGTTACTGAAATGAAATATATGAAATATTGTATTATGTTGTATTTGTTTTCTAATGGGCCTATCCTTAAATGTGCATGCTTTTGACAAAATAATGCATCAGCCAAAATAAATCAAACCAATTCAATTAAGAAAATAGGTATTGGGCTGGGCACATGTCGGCTAGATTGATGGATTGGCTGTGAAATTTACGATGATTGGGTCAGGCCCATGTAGGCTAGATTGGTGGACTGGGCTATGAAATTTATGATGATTCCATTTGGTCACTAACACCGCCACGTCAGCTCTGCCACGTCAGATCCTACGTGGCTCAGGCAAATGGGTAGTGACCTTTCTGAAATTTTGGTCGTTGGTCTAGCTATGACAAAAATTCCAAAAAGGTCAAGTTTGTTCGTTCTTGACGGCCAACTGTTGACCATCTAAATATGGTCAAAAAAAGGTCAATAACGGATAAATATGACGAATCAACGACCAAAATGGGGAGTCATAATTGACCATATTTCTTGTAGTGTACGTCGGTCGAGATACGATTTAAGCAAACAACTAAAGAAGATCCACATGCAGCAACGTGGGAAGATGGGTAGTGGAGCAAGACCGGAGGAAGCTGTACCTGAGGGTCGTCGGGATGTTACTAGGAGGGCGCCGGCGGCCGGGAACTGCCCATACTACGGCAGCGAGCAAGTGGCGAAGGCCCTACCGCGCCGGAGCTTGGTCAGAGAGAACGGCGGGTGAGGGAGTCCTGGATTAGGGGGTGTCCGGATAGCCGGACTATCATCATCGGCCGGACTCCAAGACTATGAAGATACAAGATTGAAGACTCCGTCCCGTGTCTGGAAGGGACTTTCCTTGGCGTGGAAGGCAAGCTTGGCAATACGGATATGTAGATCTCCTACCATTGTAACCGACTCTGTGTAACCCTAGCCCTCTCCGGTGTCTATATAAACCGGAGGGTTTTAGTCCGTAGGACAACAACCATAACAACAATCATACCATAGGCTAGCTTCTGGGTTTAGCCTCCTTGATCTCGTGGTAGATCCACTCTTGTACTACCCATATCATCAATATCAATCAAGCAGGAGTAGGGTTTTACCTCCATCGAGAGGGCCCGAACCTGGGTAAAAACATCGTGTCCCTTGTCTCCTGTTACCATCCACCTAGACGCACAGTTCCGGACCCCCTACCCGAGATCCGCCGGTTTGGACACCGACATTGATGCTTTCATTGAGAGTTCCTCTGTGCCGTCACCGATAGGAAGGGTGCCTCTTCCCGTCTTCAAGGACGGTATCTTCGCCAAGGGAGCCTTGGCCGCCGGCCAAACTATCCGGCTAGGTGGTTTTCTCATGACCGCCTGTTCGGCCACCGCTTCGACAATGACCTCTCAGGTCGTCAAAGGCAATCTTCACGTCAGCTCGGGATTCGCCGAGCGGCTGGATCCAATGGAGCTCTCATCCGTAAACGAGCTCTTGGATCACATCGCCGCCCTGGGAGTCGCTACAGACTACAATCAGGTTGGGCTTAAAACCGATCTAAGAGAGATTAACTCTCCCCAGGTCACCCACCACGTTGCAGTGGTAGAGGAACAACGCGGCGATTCCTCTCCTGTATTGAAAACTAGTCATGTCCGGGCTCCCAAACCCTCCATGCCGGATTCCCGCGGAGGGACGTACTTCGATCAAGCACTGAACCTTAAGTCAGGCATCAGACCGGACTCGTTGGACAACATCCAGCAATCGAAGCTTCCAAATTCGAAAACTTCTCGACCCTTGAGCCTCGAGATGGGTAGGGTTCCGGACTTAATTCCACCCACCCGCCCAGACATATGCGATCTATCTCTAATCCGGCAAGAGCCCGCTGAAATAGTACATCATTACTGGGCCAGATTCCTCCTGGTTATGGACAGGATAAAGGACTGCCGAGAGGAAAACGCAATCTCAATCTTTTGCAGTAATTGCACGGACGAGGGAATCTTGAACGCTGTCAGCCGTCGTGAAATCACACGCTTCCCCAACATGGCGTCCATAGTACGAAAGTACTATGCGATGGAGATTTCCGGAAAACCGAAAATAAGTTTTGGGACAATCCGGCCCCGAATACAACCCTAGTCCGCAACAAAAGGGTGCATTACACTCAGGCACCAGGTACAAAAACCAAAAAGCACAAACCCCATAAAGGGCATGGAACCGTAATGGAGGGATGGCTTAGCGGACCCTATAAAATTCACAGTACAGAGGGCGCCACCCCAACACATAGCCTTCGAGCATGTTGGATATTACGGCAGGTGGCCAAAAGTGGCGAGGAGCTTCTAGCCCCGGAAAACCACTCCAACAATACCGGTACGGTATCAACAGTCTTCGAGACTTTCGCATCAAACAATATGCGGAAACGAATAATCCGCAGCCTTGCCGAAGTCTACCAAGTAGCAACAAAAAATCCTTGGAGAGACACGGCCATCACCTTCAACGCCAGTGAGGAACCTAAATTCTGAACAGCCCGAGCACCAGCCGCACTGGTCCTTAGTCCAATAGTGGACGGCTTTCGACTTATCAAGGTACTCATGGATGGCGGCAGCGGATTAAACCTCATCTACGAGGAAACTCTTCAAAAAATGGAAATAGACTGGAGCCGCATTGAGCGAAGCAGCACAACCTTCAGAGGAATAATCCCTAGCCGGGAAGTGCGCTGCACAGGAAAAATCACACTTGATGTGGTCTTCAGCTCGCCGGACAATTACAGGTCCGAAGAAGTCATGTTCCAAGTGGCCCCGTTCAGCAGCGGATATCACGCTATATTAGGACGAGAGGCATTCACAATTTTTCAAGCCGTACCTCATTACGGGTACATGAAGCTCAAAATGCCTGGGCCCGGCGGAATAATCACTCTCGTTAGTGATCCGGACATAGCACTCCGCGCCGAAAACAAGACAGACGCATTAGCCCTTGAGGCACTATCTGAAGCCCTAGCGGCAGAAGAACTCACCACGCTGCGCTCTACGGTGAATAGGGATGATGTGATACTCAATAAGAGATCCAAGTCCACCTCCTTTAAACCAGCGGACGAAATAATAAATTCCAGGTCCATCCAACGGACCGGACAAAAACTTCCTCCATCGGGGCACAGTTGGACCCTGATGTAGACGCCGCACTGCGAGAATTCCTCCGGGAAAATTGGGACATTTTCGCCTGGCACCCTTCAGATATGCCGGGAATCCCACGCAGATTGGCAGAACATAGCCTAAATATCCTAAAAGGGTTCAAGCCAGTCAAACAGGCTCTTCGACGATTTTCCGAACCCAAAAGACAGGCAATGGGAGAAGAACTAGCCAAACTATTGGAAGCCGGATTCATCAGAGACATCAAACATCCGGATTGGCTAGAACACCTAGTAATGGTACCAAAGAAGGACAAATCCTAGCGCCTATGTGTTGATTTTAAAGACCTCAACAAGGCCTGCCCAAAGGATCCCTTCCCACTCCCCCGCATCGACCAAATAATCGATGCTACCGCAGGGCACGATTCATTGTGCTTCCTGGACGCATACTCCGGCTACCATCAAATCAAGATGGTGGAAGCAGACCAAGCCGCAACGGCATTCATTACTCCATATGGACCATTCTGCATCAACATGATGCCCTTCGGACTTAAAAACGCCGGCGCAACATATCAGCGCATGATTCAGACATGTCTGGCTACCTAGATCGGCAAAACAGTAGAGGCATACATAGACGACGTAGTCATCAAAACCAAACACGTCGAAACCCTAGTAGACGATTTGAGGCTCACATTCGACAACCTCCAAGCATATGACATCAAGCTGAATCTGGAAAAATGCGTTTTCGGCGTACCAGCCGGAAAGCTCCTGAACTTCATTGTATCCGGTAGAGGAATTGAAGTAAACCCAGCCAAGATCCGAGCTCTGTCGCAGCTAGATATTCCAAAGGACCTCAAACAAATACAAAAATTGACTGGATGCATTGCCCCTCTATCGCCTCCTCAGGCGCACCGAACACTTCGAGTGGACGGATGCTGCCACCGCCGGACTCGAAGAAATAAAAGCCATATTGGCAACAAATCCGGTCCTGTCTGCGC
This sequence comes from Triticum dicoccoides, assembly GCF_002162155.2. Classification (NCBI taxonomy): domain Eukaryota; kingdom Viridiplantae; phylum Streptophyta; class Magnoliopsida; order Poales; family Poaceae; genus Triticum; species Triticum dicoccoides. The sequence goes on along the minus strand of NC_041385.1, from coordinate 591,054,787 downwards.
CTAACCTGGGCGAACCAATGTTGTTATACATCGCGGCAACACATCAAGTTGTAAGCGCGGTACTCGTCGTAGAACGAGAGACAGAAGGACATAAATTCCCTCTTCAAAAACCAGTGTACTACGTATCCACTGTGTTAACTCCCTGCAAGTCCCGTTACCTGCACTACCAAAAGATAGCGTAGGCGGTGTTCATGGCATCCTGGAAGCTCCGACACTACTTTCAAGAGTGTTCGATAACAGTGGCTTCCGAAGTACCCCTCAACGACATTATAAACAACCGCGACGCGACGGGCAGGATTGCAAAATGGGCCATTGAGCTCTTACCATTCGATATAACTTACAAACCTCGGCAAGCTATAAAGTCGCAAGTTTTGGCTGACTTTGTCGCTGAGTGGGCGGAAGCCGAACTCCCTAAAGAGTACGGCGCATACTCCAATTGGATTATGCACTTCGACGGCTCGAAAATGTTGGCCGGATTGGGGGCTGGCGTCGTATTGACGTCCCCAACCGGGGACATAGTCCAATACGTACTTCAGATAATGTACACGGACTCCAACAACACAGCCGAATACGAGGCCCTTTTACATGGCCTCCGGATGGCAATCTCCATGGGCATTCAACGCCTAGAGGTGCGTGGGGACTCAAACCTTGCAATATCCCAAGTAAACGGAGACTTTGACGCCAAGGATCCGAAAATGTCAGCCTATCGTAATGCTGTCCTCAAAATGTCAGCTCGGTTCGAAGGACTTGAATTCCACCACGTAGCCCGGGATAATAACCAAGCAGCTGACGTACTGGCACGCATCGGCGCAAAACGTGACGCTGTCCCTCCAAACATCTTCCTGGAACGGCTCTTTAAGCCATCCGTACTATGGGAAGAGGAGTCCGGAAATAACAAACCGGAAGCAGTTGCACCAACCGACATAGAACAATCGGACATAATCGGCGATTCAGCCAATGAAATAACACCTTCAGCCCACGACATAATGGCAGTAATCGCCCCGTGGACAGAGCCATTCCTAGCCTACTTGCTTAGGCAGGAACTTCCTAAAGACCAAAATGAGGCCCGCTGCATAGTTCGGCGATCTAAAGCCTACAAGGTCTATGAGGGAGAACTCTATAAGAAAAGTACAACCGGAGTCCTTCAAAGGTGCATCTCCGAAGAGGATGGGCGAAACCTTCGGGCTGAAATTCATGCCGGACTAGGCGGACACCACGCTGCAGCTCGGGCCCTTGTAGGAAAGGCATTCCGTACAGGATTTTATTGGCCGACGGCCCGGGCAGATGCTCAGGACTTAGTCCAAAGATGCGTCGGTTGTCAGCTCTTTGCTAATCAGAGCCATATGCCACCCACCGCCCTACCTGGCCGTTCGCGGTCTGGGGGCTTGACATGGTTGGAGCCCTTAAAGGGGGAACCCACAAGCAAAGTTACCTATTGGTCATGGTGGATAAATTCACCAAATGGATAGAGGCGAAGCCGGTTAAAACGGCAGAGTCCGGACCGGTGATAGAATTCATATCCGGGATAGTACACCATTATGGTGTCCCCCATAGCATCATCACCGATAACGACACGAACTTCACGGCCGACGAGGTTAAATCATGGTGCAAAAATATGGGCATTAAGCTCGATTACGCTTCAGTCTATCATCCTCAAACCAACGGTCAAGTTGAACGAGCAAATGGTCTAATAATGAGCGGCATCAAACCCAGACTAGTGCGGTCCCTTACGAAATCTGACACGCACTGGGTAGAGGAGCTCGACTCCGTACTCTGGGGGCTGCGGACAACGCCCAACCGTATTACCGGATTCACACCATTTTTTATGGTATACGGCGCAGAAGCAGTTTTGCCCTGCGACATCATTCATGACTCACCTCGAGTGCGCATGTACGAAGAAAGAGAAGCCGAGCTGGATCGGCAGGATAGCTTGGACGCATTGGAGGAAGAACGCGACGTCTCCAAGGCCCGTTCCGCATTCTATCAGCAGCAGGCTCGAAGATATCAAAGCAGAGAAGTACGGGCCAAGACTTACAACGTTGGCGAACTAGTTCTATGCCTGCCGGACAAGAAAAAGGACAAGCTCAAGCCCAAATGGGAAGGCCCCTTCATCATCGATCAAGTCTTGACCGGCGGAGCGTACCGTCTATGAAATGCGTCGGATAACCGACTCGAGCCGAACCCATGGAACGCAGCCCGCCTCCGAAGATTCTATGCCTAGCGCCGGACTAAGAGTTCGTCCCCTTCCCCCGTCCAAATTTTTTTACACCTCAGCTGTCTTTTGTTTCTCTTTTTTCTCTCACCCCTATTCATCAAAGCCTTAAAAGGCTTACTTGCGCATCTTTCACACACAATTGATGTGCTATCAGCACTCATTATACCTGGGGGCTTCCTTACCAGAAGCTTAATTATAAGGGCTTCATGCCCAGCACGCGTGTCAAACTTCCACGTGTACCTTTTATTCACCACTATATGCATCGATATGACTTAAGTTTTGGCCAAGCTGGGTTGCCTGGCTCCTGTGCTTACCCCTACGTTCCCGATTGTTCGGCTAGGAGGTAAAGGGAGCACCTCTGCGATTGTTACTGTCGGGTCAGCCGGATGTGTACCTCAGACTGGGTGAAGCCGAAAGCTAGCGTTCTTAAGGGAATATTCGGTCGGTGACTTGAAAGATGATTTTTTATCAATTTATTTATCTGCCCCCAGATGTTATCCTGCTCTTTTCGCAGTCCGGACATGCACTTTAGGGCATGCCTCCCAGGGAAAGGAACCCTTAACGGAACTATTCTCCCTGGAAGATGTTTCTTACTAACCATGTAATATAACGAAACTAGTTGGGCACTTGTCTGATAAAGCACTAATGACCCCTACGCCTGGTCTCCATGCATGCACCGGTTGTTTCTTAACCGAGAAGGTATTCGGACACACTCCGGACTCTAGGGTCCCGAGGTTGAAGCGAAAAGGTCGGCAAACACAAACGATCTACAATCCGGCTAGAAGGCATTTTACATGTCATTTTAAAATACATTGTCGAATCGGCTGACTGTATTCCTCCTCAATCCCGTCTAACAGGCTGTCTAATTTACAGTCCCGTTGGGAAAATTTAGCGGCCAATTCTACTTGGCCATATACTAAACTCACAGGGATCTCCTTCCCATCGGGCCCCACAGGTCCAACCTCGGCCATGTGGTTGGGATCCGCCTTCTTCTACCGCGTCTTCACCATGGCCCAGGCCTCCCTGGCACCTTGGCGGCAGGCCGAAATCTTCCATAAACGGAAGCGCTGCCGCACTCCCTGAAGCTTCTCCGCAAGCTCTCCAAGGCCCTCGGGTAGGGAGAGGGATGTCCATAAAGCCTGGACGACGCCGCTCATTGCCTGTCGAACTCGTTCCAGCAGTTGCACAAGCTCGGGAAGTTGATCACCCGTCGATACGGGCATCTCCTCCGCAGGGCGACCTGTGAGTACACCTACAGACATATTTTGTCGATTGACTTCCTCGCCAAACTCTTCTTTTCAAAGGAGTTCGCTCAAGCACTTACTATAGATGCCGCGACGAAGCCGTTGATTCTCCTTAACGGAGCCAGACAGCTCGGCCCGAACACCTTTTAGCTCTTCTCCAAGCTGGGCATGGGCATCCTGGAGCTTGTTCCTTTCCTGCTGCACCCTCGTCAGCACCCTCTCGCCGGCCTTCAGCTGGCGCAGAAGTTCTTGCCTGTCCAGATCCTGTCCGGCAGCACCTGCAATGTCATTATTAGACTTGCACGCACGCGCACACCACTTATCTTTTTTAAAAAATAATGTCTTACCAGGAGGGGTCCCTGCGTGTCCTCCTGTGGCAGCCTGTGCGGCCTCAAGTTGGGCCTTACACTCTTGCAGCTCCTGAGACAGTTGGGTATTCTTCTTTGTAAGATCCTGCATTTCAAATGATCCTTAAATCAGTTAATATAACTACTTTAAGTCTTGGGGGCTACTGGCATATACAACTATTAAATCTCTTACCCGTATGTCTTTTACATACTGCTCCGTGGCTCTGGTCAAACCATCTTGAGCAGCACGGAGGTGCGCGTCCCCAGCGTTAAAGGCATTCAACGCCTCAGGGGAGAAGCACGCATCACGAAAAACTATCCGTCGGCGCCTGTGGTTCATGGCGCTCTCCACCTCAGACTTGGTGGCGGACAGTCTGTCAGCATCCTCCGTTGGAGGAGTATCCGGCTCGCGCCATGCGCTCGCCTCCCCCTCCAAACCCGGTGCTGGAGCCTGGCTGGTAGAGGTTGGGTTGGCAACCTCTACGCCCGCAGTCCGGCGGGCGCTTTTTCTCCTACAAAAGTCATGAGCATTCATATGTTTCCTAGGAACGTTGCTCTAAATAACGAACCGTGAGCTATACCTTTGCGGCGACGTTTCAATCCACGTCGCGCTCCTCTTCCGCCTGCTGGGCCGGACTGACCCTTGTTGGTCAGCCGCCGCGGGCTCGGCTTCCCGCCTTGAAGGCGCCTCCTGCAAAGCGCCATCGTATACGGTGGTCAGAAATGAGCAAGGAAGAAATAATGGTGTCAGGACTTCGGTCACAATCACCTGGGAAGCCGGATATATTCCGGGGTAGTCAGCCGTAATGTCGACTAAATCGTTATCCATGCTGAGCTGGTGGAACACCCCTTCGATTAGCTCCACCTTTATGTCCGGGTCCTCTTCGGAGGCCGGATCCTGGGATCTCTCTGGATCCTCGGGTTGCAGAGCTGGACTAAGCATGCCCTCCACAACCCAACGCAACTCCTGCGTCGAAAGCATAATATGAGAAACTTAAACTTTGAAATCATGGGTCGGGCACACAAAGTTTTCGCTTACCCAACACCGAGGGTTACTCATGGAGAACCCATTCAATGGGCTCGTCTGGAGGAAATCCTCCTTCTCCCCCTTGTACAGGCCGGACAGGATCTTCGCCAGGTCTTCAGCCGATCCCGGCCATTTGCGGCCATGACGGGTGGCATCGTCCTCCCCGTTGAAATCCCACATAGGGTGGCCCCTGTATTGCAGCAGCTGCACCCCCCGCATAATGCACGTTGCCATGACTCCAATCATGGTCAACCCGGAATGGGCCAGTAACCTTATCCGGCCCATCAAATAATGGACGCTCTTGTCTTCCGCCAGCTGGGGGCTCCGTGGGCGCCAGCTAAGGCGTTTCTTCAGAGGAGCACTACTGAACTCCAGGAGGCCGATCCGAATAGGGTCCGGCAGCAGAGCGTCTTCTACGTAAAACCATTCTGAAGGCCAGTCTTCGGATGCCTTCTTAGGGGTTCCGGATGGATATCCGGTCCCAGCGATGCGCCATATTTCGGCACCGCCCACTTGATATATGGACCCCTCGTGAGAGCGGGGTACAAGGCAGAACAACCTCTTCCACAGTGCAAAATGGGGCTCGACGCCCAGAAATAGCTCACAAAGAGCTATGTAACCCGCGATATGCAGGATAGAGGCGGGCGTGAGGTGATGGAGCTGGAGTTCGTAGAACTCCAGGAGCCCGCAGAGGAACAGATGTATAGGAAATCCGAGCCCCCTTATTAGATAGGGGACGAAGCATACCCGCTCCCCTTTGTTGGGACTTGGGGTAGCCTCCGCTTGCTTCCCACCTATGTAGGTGGCCAGCCCGGCTCGAACCGGAACCATGAAGGCCGGAGGGAGATATCCCTCCGCTTGGAGCGTCACCACCTCGTTGTGCGGGACAAAACATCTCCTCCAATCTCGTGGTAGAGGGCTGGGAGCGCGAGAAGAGGAGCCGCGTCGACGGTCCATGATGGAATGGATTCTTGGTTAGAGGCGCTCCGATGAGTACTCGAGGAAGGAGGATGGTGTGATTTGGATCTGAATTCTTGCCCTCTTATAGGCAGATTATTTTCATAGCTAGGGGGTAAAACATAAAAGGTACCCTGGCTTTTCGCATTCGTGCGACGCGTGGAAGAAGGCCATTATTGGGCATGGAAGCCAAGAAGCGCGACATTGATAAGGAAGCCGGACACTATTCAGCAGGTACATGGAACTTAAAGGAGAACCCGCCTTGCAACGCCGAAGACTACATACGCGTTGGACTTATCATCATTGAAGCCTGGTTTGGGGGCTACTGAGGGAGTCCTGGATTATGAAGTGTCCGGATAGCCGGACTATCATCATCGGCCGGACTCCAAGACTATGAAGATACAAGATTGAAGACTCCGTCCCGTGTCCGGATGGGACTTTCCTTGGCGTGGAAGGCAAGCTTGGCAATACGGATATGTAGATCTCCTACCATTGTAACCGACTCTGTGTAACCCTAGCCCTCTCCGGTGTCTATATAAATCGGAGGGTTTTAGTCCGTAGGACAACAACCATAACAACAATCATACCATATGCTAGCTTCTAGGATTTAGCCTCCTTGATCTCGTGGTAGATCCACTCTTGTACTACCCATATCGTCAATATCAATCAAGCAGGAGTAGGGTTTTACCTCCATCGAGAGGGCCCGAACCTGGGTAAAAACATCGTGTCCCTTGTCTCCTGTTACCATCTGCCTAGACGCACAGTTCGGGACCCCCTACCTGAGATCCGCTGGTTTTGACACCGACAGCGGGTACCGCAGATCGGGACGAGCTGCCTCAACACCGTCGAACAAAGAGACGATGCAAATCCTCCCTTTCCGCCGGCGGACGGGATGCAGCCGGATCACTGACCAACGCTGAGAGAGAGAGACCACGGTGGCCTTGTGTGAGACTGTGTGACGAGACTCATGAGAGACAAACCCATTTTTCCATTTTCCCCACGACAATTGTTTTATATTCTAGGTGTGGTACCCAACTCTCCTTCGAGTAAACAACTGCTACACGCGTCAAATTATCACATGGTCTGCCTTTTCGTACAGAAATGAACTCCATCGTGTACCCGCGCGGGTGTGGCCGGGAACGAGACGTGAGTACGTGCGTCCTGCGTGCACTTCTTCTTTAGGTGCAGGTACATACGTGGGTGGGTGTGAGAGAGATGGTTTGTGCGAAACAGAGGCAATGTGTTGATGATATCTCAATCAGAAAAACGTAACATATGCAATGTGTGTGAAATGGAGTCATGGACGTGAGATATCGATAGAATTGAAAATAGGTATGAAGTGTGTGGCTGCGCGATCGATAAAGAGTGCCATCGAATTTGTGTTTGCCCACGTCAAAGATACAGGGCGGCTGGCCTACTGGAATTTGAGAGGGCAGAGGTGCAGTTCTTCTCCGTGGCATGGATACCTACCAACAACGTTCGACTATCGGTGTGTG
>NC_041385.1:591035671-591047131 GCF_002162155.2 Triticum dicoccoides | reverse complement strand
CGGTCGACTAGTATATGTCTGGGGAAGGAGAGAGACCTAGCTATGTATTGAGGGAGATTGATCGACATCCGTGGATATGTGTAGCAGAGGAATAAGGTTGGGAAAAAGACAAAGGTACATCGTCGGAGGGTTGGTGGGTGGAGTGGCGTCTCACAAATGGTTGGAGAGGCCTGCTAGACAAATGGAGGGTATGAGTGCAATATCAATAAGAGAGGGCGGGGGATGTCTGTCTGTCTATGCATGTGCGTGTGAGAGACGGGTCGGGAGGTATTCAAGGATGATGAGGGGAGAAGATATGGTTGTGGTAAGCATGCGTAACTACATAGGAAGATCAACCATCGTGTGTCTGAGAAAAGGAGAGACATAACTAGCGAGGTAAGTGTATCGGTGCTTGGTGAAAACGAATTATAGTCGACCTAGCTATATGTAGGGAGACCAGTTCATATACACGCCTGCATGTGTTAGAAGCAAATAAGGTCCAGAGAGGCAGACAGGGGGAGAGAGTGTGGCTAGGAGGTGGTGCGAGAGGCCTACCATGTCGAGGGGGGAGGAGTGTGCGAGCATGTGACTAATGAAAAGAGGGGCGGGAGTGTGCACCTGCGTGGAATCGTATTGGACATATGGGGGCATGGACGGTGAGAAGAGAAGAGGGGAAGTATATATGTGTTTGTTGTAGGCACACTTGGCTAGAGAGGTATATCGACCGGTGTGTGCCATAAAGAAGGAGTCGGGGCTTACACACACCGCTGGTGGACAACCTAAAGAGACATAATGAACGTGCGCGATGGAGGGGACGCTAAGGGTGTGTGAGGAGGGCGAGCGTGTGCATGCATGATAGAAAGTTAGCGCTAGCTAGCTAGAAATAGAAGAGGATCGTGAAGATGTAAAAGACAAACAAAGATCATAATTCATAATAAAAAGGTGGATACGGATACTTGAAGAAGATATCATAATGTACAACATTGATTATAATTTGGGCTAATGTGTGGGTTTTGCAACTCATGTCTAAATACTTGTCATAATGTAGGGGGCGGGGCACTATACTTTGTGTGATAAACACGGTGTACGTATGGAACATGGTTTAGATTATGAATATATAGTTAGTACATCAAATGTACTATTATTTGGAATCAACATCAAGTGTATTCAAAAAATAGAATTCGAGTTCATGTAGTACACATAGTTCATATCTATCTCTATAGTAATCATGTGGTGTGTTATAAAGGTAATACACGAATGATGGTTGAAGTTGGCAACAATCATGATTGTAGATTCTTATTGAAATAGAGAAACGAATTCAAATTTAGTTCGAATTGCAGCGGTAGTATAGACATTTGGAATGCACTAAAATGTTGGTATGAGTAGGTTACATGCATTATACAACAAAGCAAAAAAAATTAGTCGGACATAACATGGATTCATACTCCCTCCTTCCATCTATATAGGGCGTAATGAAATTTTTAAGACCGCCTTTGACTATTGACAAGATTAATAGTACATGACATGCACAATGTGAAAATTATTATCATTGAAAGAACCTTTCACAGACGAAGTTAACGGTGTGCTTTGTGTAAGTTGCATGTCATATATCATTGCTCTAATATTTGGTCAAAGTTAGCATCGAAAAACGCATTAGGCCCTATATAGATGGAAGGAGGGAGTAGCTTTGAATAGCATTTGTATAGTAAAACGGGGCAAGACTCTCTCTTTGTGTGGTGTCAATAGTTTTATTTTTTTCGTTTTCTTTTTGGTTGAGGGAAGTGTGAATTGATTTGGTACGTACAAGTACAATATTACTACACGTTAGGCTTGTCCCTAAAATTCAACCCGCGTCTTGTTATATCCCGAAAATTCAGATATCGTGCTCCATAACTGGCGCCTTCACAACCCGCGCCTTGCTATCCCGAAATTACAACGTGCGCATGTCACACCTTATTTTCATGCCACAACACTTAAGCTAATAAATCATGATAAAATGTGGTTTGACAAAAACTTTTGAGTGTTTTGGACCTTGCCTTGATTGGATTGTGTGTGTTGTTTGCAAGTGCTCTAACAATCAAATAAATCCTCCAACTCCTATACTTCATCTCCTTGCTCCAAACTCTTGAACCAATGATCATGCCATGTGTATAGGACATAAAAATATTTCCTTACAAAAATAAATTGGCCAAATAGTATTTTCAAAAATTAGTTTTCCAAAACCCCCCTGAATTGAGGTTTGCACTTCAAGTACCTAATTAAGGGCAGTAAAAAACTTTCCAAAATTATATTTGACTGCTATTAGATATAGGATACCCAAGAACCACAAAAATATAATTTTAGAAGTTAGTTTCCTATTTTATTTAAAGGCTTTTTCTTTAGGCCATGGTCTTTAATAGGTTAAAATTATTGAAAAGCTTCAAAAATATTTGATAAAAATCAGGGAAACTCAGTGGACATATATTGTCCATATATAAGAGTTTCAACACATGGTCATGTTCAAATTATTGGTCAAACCCCTCAATAACCCTTTTTGGATATTTCAAGATTTTGAAATATGTAGAAAGGAAATATTCCCCAACAATTCCAAGAAAATTCTAGCATGTCACATATGACATGGTTGATGATCTTGCCAAGTCTCATGTCATGGAGAACAGTACAACCCCATGAAACCCTCTCAAAACCATTTCTGTCCATTTTGAAGTTCGAGCAACTTTACATTGCCAAACATGTCCAAATGTTCTCAAACCTTGTGAACATTCTCAAATGGTCTAATAATTCATCTATACCAAATGGGACAAGTTGGAGAAAACGTTATCTTGATCAAAGTGCCCCAAAACCCTTCCTGTCCAGAACCAACTCGGAACAACTCTACATTGGCAACTTTCCCCTTTTGATATCAACTTTTGTGGACATGTTCAGAAACTCAAATGATGACACTACACCAAGTGGTGCACCAAGGAGAACAGATTTGCATGACTAAATCTTGGAAAGTCCATTTCTATTGATTTCTAGGGTTTACAAAAGTTGCATTGGCAATTTTGCCCAAATGAATTAAATCTTGGTGTAACCACTTGATTTCTCATACCATTTGACCCTGTCAAACCTCATGACAAGGGAAGTCCATTTGCTTGCCCAAACCTCCATCAAACACCTTCTGGCAGAAATCTAAAATGCATGTTTTGTCCATTTCCACTAATCTCCATGAGCTCAACCTTTTCCCACAGCCTCATCTGCTCCCCCTCTAGCTCCTGCATGCTTGGCTGCCCAAGGAGCAATGATTAAGGGGGGCAGAGACCCATTTTTCCCTCTCTGGACAGCAGCTTTCCTTCCATTTTCTCACCTCTCTCTCACTCCCGGCAAGTTTCAGAGCATCCAAGGCCTCCTCCCTCCTTGTTTATTCCTCCCGCATGCCTTTGACACAAGTGGACGCGCGAGTGCGCGCGGAAAAGCCACGAATGCCGGCCATTTGCGCGCTCTGGAGCATCTGGCAGAGAACTCGACCATTGACGCTATGCTCACGTCCACCTGGAGCCTCACCCTCGTGTCAGTCGAGGTGCCTCGACGTCCGCAACACTCCACCGCGCTGGCCCCCTCCTCTCTCTTCCTCCTACTGCCTCCTCTCGCACGCGCACCGGCCGCCCGAGGGCTCCAATGGGCAGCCTCACACGCGGGATGCCTCTGACCCGTCCCCGCTCCCTCCGTCTCTTCCTGGCGCCCTACTCCACCCCCACGAGCACCGCAGACAACCCCTCGCTCTCTCCCCTTGCCGCCCGAGCCGTTACCACGGCCACCTGTGCGCCGCGTCCACGGTGAGCCACTGGTCGGCTACTTAAGACCACCCCCTAGCCCCCTCTCTACCCCTTTGGCTCTCTCCCCCTTCCGTGCACCCCTGGACCAACCCACTCCCCTCCTCGTGCCCTCCATAGCCCTCCATGGCCGGATAGTCGCCGCCGGCACCGGGCTAAATTCGCGACGCCCGAGCACCGTCCCCTCCACCTATGCGTCTCAATCCATCTTCCCCGACCCCCCGAAGCTCCCCCGCACTCAGGTTACTCCTCCCGGTGGTTGTAGTGTCGTGCCCACCACCACCGCCGGCCTCGTCCGCCGCGGCCAACACCCTGCTCTGCCCGGTGCCCCTGGGCGGTCGTGCCACCCACGGTTGGACGCGGACGGGACCCCTGGGCACACCGGTGGGCATAGCATCGCCGGAGACGCCCTGTGGCACCGGCAAGCCGCCGCTGACGCCGCCCCTTGCCTTTGCTCGGTTCGAGCGGGAGGTTGGGGATGAACCCGACATGTGGGCCCCACGCGTCAGCGACCCGGCGGCTGGGCCCCGCCATTTATGTGGAGACGGGCCGGGAGAAATGCGCCTTCGACGTCACCCCTGCCAACCACGCAGCTGAGCCGCTCGGCCGGCCCACTGCTATCTCCTGCCTGTGCACAGGATAAGGGTAAAACCCCTTTTCCTTTTTTCTTTTTCTTTTTCCAAAAACATGTAAAATCTCCCAAATATTCATATTACCTCCAAATTTGATGATTCAAATTTCTACTGTCTCCACAAATAATGTTCTATTTAGTGGGCCACAGTGGACATTTTTGTTATTCTTGGTTTTCACTGGACCCTTTAAAAAGGTCATTTATCCACATAAGTCCACTTCAAAAATCCATATTATATTCATTTCAACTCCAAATCCAGTGAGACCAATTTCTAAATGTTTCTAAAATCATGCCTGGTTTAATGGGTACTTTTACTCATTTTTATAAAAAGGCATTCTGTAGACAACTTGCAGATCCATTAAATCCCTTATTTCCATCATATTGAAATGTTCAGAAATAACCATTGATCCAATTCCAATGAAACCACTCTGGTTATTTTCCATATAACCAGAGGAGTCCTAGAAAAGTAAACTTCATATTTTTAGAGCACTTTTATTTTTGCCTTGTTGTGTTGCTTATTATGATTGTTTCCGACGTTAGTTGACAAAGTAGACGGAGTATTTGGAGAAGGACCAGAAGTCTTGAAGACTCTGATGAACCAGGCAAGCAGCCCTTTGACCATGACACCCCTCTTGTTCATCGGTACCCTTTTTCCGAGTGCATGATGATGAAATATGACGGTGGTAAACTTGTTGTGAACCACCCCATGCTGCATACCCCTACTCATGACCTTACCTTGTTCATGATTACATTGTCAAGAGACTAGTTGATGCATAATGAAGCATGTGTACCATGAAGTCTTCGTGGTTACATTCTTTCGAAAACCCCATCTAGTGCGCCTAATGCCCTTGGGAGATGTTGAACTAAGGTCACCACTTGAGGAAGAAGTGGTGTACCAAAGAGAGCTTTTGGTGTGTGTGTGTGTAAAATGATGGACTAGATTTTTGTGTGATTACCATCCCAACCAAACATGTGCAACCACTCTACCCCTTTATGGGACGGGGCATTATTGATTACTTAGGTTGACACTAGCATGGTGCCCACATTACTAGTGACGGGGGTGACTCGAGGTCACTCTCGGGACGGGGTCGTGCTCGGATAGGCGGCCATGACTATTTTCACAGGGCAGCGGAGACACCGTTGGTCCCTTCGTGTATGCGTAATAATGTGAAAAGGGCAGAGTCCCACGATCTTTTTCTTATACACGAGGGCCGTGTATCAACGAGTGGACCCTATGTTAGCGTCGTCTAGGGAAAGGTAATGATCGGGTGCTTCCCCCGAGTACTTGAGGTACTGCGGGATCGTGGATGACACGAAAGCTTCCCGGATCTTGTGGGTAAAGTGTGCAACCTCTGCAGAGTGTCAAACTATTCGAATAGCCGTGTCCACGGTCATGGAGAGTTGGGAGGTACTACTTAAACTATGTCCGGAAATTTTACAACCTCGGTGCATGTGTGTGTGGAAGAGAACTATTTGTGTCAAGGTGGTGAATTGACATGTTGAAAGACATGGCATTGATTAAAATTCTATTTATGTTGATATCTGTAACCTGTTCTCAAGGTTACCCATGCTCATTGATGCATACATCACAAATTGATAGGACATCTCATCTAGCTTGAAGCTAGGTTGCTTACTTGTTGTACAGTTGCATTGTTACTTTGAACCAAATCATGGGTTGCTTGCGAGTACATTCAAAGTACTCATTGGCTTGCCACTGGTTATTTTATTGGCCATGCATGAAAGACAAGATATATTTAAGAGTTCTTTGGTGATGATCGCGCGAGCTAGGTTGCTTTCCCAGTCAGAATGCTTGTAGGGTTAAGGAGATGGCATGGGTCCAAGTTATTGACGAAGATTTCGGCTGCAATGTTATACTCAAGACTTGATCATAATTGTCATAGTTTATGTAAGACGGTATGCATGGATGTAAGACTCTGGTTATTCAGCTTCTGTGTGTTCAGTGGGCATTGATCTCTGGGATCACTATACACGTGCATTCGGTGATCACGACTTATGAGTCGGGGTCCCCTCAGAGCTGGTATCAGAGCCATCCTGACTGTAGGAAGCCTTAGTTAGCATGGCCGTTAGTTAGGGTAAAGCTATTTTCAAAACTATTACTAATTTTAAAAACAATCTCTAATTCTCTTCCCCTTCTGAGTTTTTCGAAAACTAAGATATACTTTCCTCTTCCCCTTCAAATTTAATGGTCGCTAGAATCCTTATGCCCCTGACCACGGGATTCCTTGTAATCCTCTTGGATAATCTAGAAGGAAGACGCCTTGCCAGACACTCACCCACCTCTTCTGAACACAAGATTGGCAACACCACAGCAAGACGATGCCAACAGAAGGTACGCCCTCAAGGAATGAGGACATGAAGACCGAGAGGATGGTGAAAACTTTGAAATTGCCCCAGGATTATGAAACCTTGGCCTATAATGACCGTGGCATAGGATAAGCAAGATCATGATATACATCGCTAGTAGAGGAACCCTTCCCTTATCATTGTTGCATCGGCAACCACCAGTGGATGAGAACCTAGCCATTTGGTCCGCCTCAATAGAGTGAGCAGGAAAACGGTTCTCTTCATTCCCCGCTCTCAGTGACGATACTGGCAACAGTGTATCCGGCATATTGGACCTCTACTATTCCTTGCTAGTGTCATTACATAAAGGATTGCCTACCTGGTACACTCGACGCCTTAGAAGGCAAAAGGGATCGTCATGATTAAGAAGACAAGAGGAGACCAAGTCAATGCCAGGTACAAGGAGCCACCTTCACCCCATCACTCCAATAGGCGAGAAGTTGTTGAAGACTCTTCAAGCTCAACCGGGATCGTTTCATCGAACAACTACAAGAGACGTAGCAACACCTGAGGAAAACCCGGAAGACTGCACGAGGCACAAGGCACGACTACTGAGTCCGAGAACCCCTAGGTAGGATAAGTCTTGTACCCCCTATGCGCATTCGAGTCCGTATGATGGTTCGAATAGAACCATGATTGTGTGTTGCTTTCTTTTAATTGTTTATGTTTTGATATTAGTCGCCCTTTTTCCCTAGGCAACTAGTACGCGGCTATATCACCTGCCTTATTTTATTGTGTGTGTTTGGCCCTTCGGCACCCATTTGTTTGCACTTGGACTATAGAACCCCATTTAGGCATTCCCCTCCTCTATGCTACTCTTCCCTCTCATCTCTCTCTCCTTAACTGAAGATCGGCAAGACAAGGTACACCAAGGATTCTACTTTGACAACCAACTAGCACTGAAGAACTTTTCTACAGCCTCCTCGACCAAGTAAAAACCCGTAGAGTTATGTTTAACCCCCAGACTAGAAACCCATTCCTAGACCCTTCGAGACTTCACGAGATACCCCACCTCGAGTCCTTAACCATGTTCTTAACCCATAGAATTGCAAGAGAACTAGTTAAGCCTCTGTAAACTTTGCACAAAAGTGGGTTCATTATGGAACTAGTGAACATAGTGAACGAGCACATTATCATCCTAATATAGCACCAGAACTGACGATGCCATAGGGAAGACCAGTTTGAGGATATAGGAATAGAGGACAAATGACTTGATGAGTTTATATCAATGACTTGAGGAATTATATGAGACTATTTGGTGGATTATGAGGTTTTGATGTTGGTAGAAGAACTTGGTGGGATCATGATTATAGAGTAGCATAGCTTTCATTACCCCTGAGTAAATTGGATTTATAGGACAATTAAGCTCGTGGGCTAAAGATTCTTGGCAGTATAAGGATTTGACTTAGCTAGGGGGTATCGGAAGGAGATAGATGATATTACAATAACGACTTGGGGAAAGGTGAAGAAACTCTCGTTGGACATGAGATTTGGATTTAAGTAGGTGATTCTAGTTGAATATAGATGATGATGTATGTCTCCATGGTTTGGAGTAAATTGGATTTACACTGATGATCTCAACCATGATACCATGTTTCTTGGTGGATGATAAACTAGGAGATTGGATTAATTGTCGGAGTTGATTTAGGGATCTATATACGCCTGACTTTGGAGTTTACTCGACCATGGTAATGGAAATTGGTGGACTGACTATACTACGGCTGGACCTTTTCAAGGATTATAGAATTAGAGGATATTAGAAGATCTTGTGGAACACCATAGAGATTGTATTTGTAGAACTACTGGATCATGTAGTGATTGGTGTAGTTAATGGGTTGTTGGAGTTGATTCATAGGAAGGAAACAAGATCTTGGAGTGGCTTACGACGTGTTTCCTTAGGATAAAGATGCTTTATCTTAGACCTTGGAAGAATAGGTTGAGCAATTGGTTTGTCACGTTCAATCTTAGCAACTTGTATATTCTACCCATGGATTTTTTTCCAGGGGTAGACATACATATGAGTTTGGGGATTGTAGACATATATGATTTTGTTAGACCTCCTCTCGAGAGTCATGATGATTAATAGCATGAGTAATGATTGGAGCTGACCTACACGAGTTGGTACTTTTGGTGGTATAAGGTGATCTGTTTGGAGGACTAGATAGCACAATTGGCAGCTCAGAAACTGTGCTCAAGGTTGGGATGATAAACATTCACTCGCACACTAGAATCCTTGAAACCCTTAAGCCTTACCAAGCCACATCATGGTAGGATCATGACCTTGGGCCTTGACTCTAGGTTGAGAAGACCCTGACCAATACTCAACCGTGACCACCACCGATACCCCAACCTATACCCTATGTACCCTGTGGGCAGCTCTTCATGGAGTACTCGAACAAGCTGGTTGTCATCGTTATTTGAGGACATACCTGTCCACTCGAAGACGGAAGAAGAACCGTTCAGCTGGTTAGGGGATTTCTGAAGACTGCCATGTCAAGGAGGAAGAACCATACCAACCATCATCGTCAAGGAGTGAACTTTCTCGTCGAAGACCACGTGTATCTGCAAGCCACTTCTCTCTAAGGAACCAAGCATTTCCATGACAAGGGAACCCACACCAAGATTCATCGGCCCTCTTCGAGATCACTCCAAGATTTAACAACCCGCTCTGAGGTCACTACAAGATGAAGAGTGGATGGCTACCAGCTAGAGTTATCACCTGAGTCACAAACTCTGCACATCGTTTTTCCACACGACAACACTCCGGAAACGTTTCCAACTTCCTAACTAGCCCGGTCTCTACAAGGACATCGACCACGAGCTATCGACCTCCAGCCCAATATGACCTACGCGAGAGACCCCAATTGCAACCTGGATCAAGCAGGACGTCGTACATGAAGCCATGTCATCAATTATTTCAAGTACCAATGAAGCACCACAGAGAAGCATAAACAGTACGAGGACATGAGGACTACCCCAGATTTAAATCTCGTATTCCTTTCCGCGCATAGTTCTGGAATCTCGGGGATGAGATTCTTGTAAGGGGGGTAGGTCTGTCACACCCTGATTTTCATGCCACAACACTTAAGCTAATAAATCATGATAAAATGTGGTTTGACAAAAACTTTTGAGTGTTCTGGACCTTGCCTTGATTGGATTTTGTGTGTTGTTTGCAAGTGCTCTAACAATCAAATAAATCCTCCAACTCCTATACTTCATCTCCTTGCTCCAAACTCTTGAAACAATGATCATGCCATGTGTATAGGACATAAAAATATTTTCTTACAAAAATAATTTGGCCATATAGTATTTTCAAAAATTAGTTTTCCAAAAAACCCCTGAATTGAGGTTTGCACTGCAAGTACCTAATTAAGGGCAGTAAAAAGCTTTCCAAAATTATATTTGACTTCTATTAGATATAGGATACCCAAAAACCACAAAATTATAATTTTAAAAGTTACTTTCCTATTTTATTTAAAGGCTTTTTCTTTAGGCCAGAAATGGTCTTTAATAGGTTAAAATTATTTAAAAGCTTCAAAAATATTTGATAAAAATCAGGGAAACTCAGTGGACATATATTGTCGATATATAAGAGTTTCAACGCATGGTCATGTTCAAATTATTGGTCAAACCCCTCAAAAAACCTTTCTGGATATTTCAAGCTTTTGAAATATTTACAAAGGAAACATTCCCCAACAATTCCAAGAAAATTCTAGCATGTCACATATGACATGGTTGATGATCTTGCCAAGTCTCATGTCATGGAGAATAGTATAACCCCATGAAACCCTCTCAAAACCATTTCTGTCCATTTTGAAGTTTGAGCAACTTTACATTGCCAAACATGTCCAAATGTTCTCAAACCTTGTGAACATGCTAAATGGTCTAATAATTCATCTTGGTGTAACCACTTGATTACTCATACCATTTGACCCTATCAAACCTCATGACAAGGGAAGTCCATTTGCTTGCCCAAACCTCCATCAAACACCTTCTGGAAGAAATCTAAATGCATGTTTTGTCCATTTCCACTAATCTCCATGAGCTCAACCTTTTCCCACAGCCTCATCTGCTCCCCCTCTACCTCCTGCATGCTTGGCTGCCCAAGGAGCAATGATTAAGGGGCAGAGACCCATTTTTCCCTCTTTGGACTGCAGCTTTCCTTCCATTTTCTCACCTCTCTCTCACTACTGGCAAGTTTCAAAGCATCCAAGGCCTCCTCCCTCCTTGTTTATTCCTCACACATGCCTTTGACACAAGTGGACGCGCGAGTGCGCGCGGAAAAGCCTTGGATGCCGGACATTTGCGTGCTCTGGAGCGTCTGGCAGAGCACTCGACCGTTGACGCCGCGCTGCCATCCACCTCGAGCCTCACCCTCGCGCCAGTCGAGGTGCCTCGACGTCCGCAACACTCCACCGCGCTGGCCCCCTCCTCTCTCTTCCTCCTACTGCCTCCTCTCGCACGCGCACCGGCCGCCCGAGGGCTCCAATGGGCAGCCTCACACGCGCGATGCCTCTGACCCGTCCCCGCTCCCTCCCTCTCTTCCTGGCGCCCTACTCCACCCCCACGAGCACCGCAGACAACCCCTCGCTCTCTCCCCTTGCCGCCCGAGCCGTTACCACGGTCACCCGTGCACCGCGCCCACGGTGAGCCACTGGTCGGCTACTTAAGGCCACC
>NC_041385.1:590999344-591035389 GCF_002162155.2 Triticum dicoccoides | reverse complement strand
CCGAGCCCCCTCTCTACCCCTTTGGCTCTCTCCCCCTTCCGTGCACCCCTGGACCAACCCACTACCCTCCTCGTGCCCTCCATAGCCCTCCATGGCCGGAGAGCCACCGCCGGCACCGGGCTAAATTCGCGATGCCCGAGCACCGTCCCCTCCACCTATGCGTCTCAATCCATCTTCCCCGACCCCCCGAAGCTCCCCTGCACTCAGGTTACTCCTCCCGGTGGCTGTAGTGTCGTGCCCACCATCACCGCCGGCCTCGTCCGCCGCGGCCAACACCCTGCTCTGCCTGGTGCCCCTGGGCGATCGTGCACCCACGGTTGGACGCAGACGGGACCACTGGGCATGCCGTTGGGCAGAGCATCGCTGGAGACCCCCTGTGGCGCCGGCAAGCCGCCGCTGACGCTGCCCCTTGCCTCTGCTCGGTTCGAGCGGGAGGTTGGGGATGAACCCGACTGGTGGTCCCCGCGCGTTAGCGACCTAGCGGCTGAGGCCCGCCGTTTAAGTGGAGACGGGCCGGGAGAAATGCGCCTTCGACGTCGCCCCTGCCAACCGCGCAGCTGAGCCACTGGGCCGGCCCACTGCTATCTCCCGCCTATGCACAGGATAAGGGTAAAACCCCTTTTCCTTTTTTTCTTTTTCTTTTTCCAGAAACTTGCACTACAAGAAACCTCTTAATCCATGATGGATTCGCCATGACATTCTTGAAAATCGTCATGAACGGCCTAGTACAGCTCTGCAGGCCCGCCTAAGCACGCTAAAGCCCACGTAACCGTTCATCGTATGAAAGGGCTAACCCTAACACCATCGCCCCCTCACATCTCCGTCTCTCCCTCCTCCGCACCGCCCCCTCCTGAATCCCCACCGCCACCACCCACCACCTCTTCTCCTCCCTTATCCCACAGCTCCTCGTCGGCCATCCCCCTCCCCTCCTTTCACCTCGCCACACAGCTTCGATAGCTGTCAGATCCGCCGAACCCCACCATCCATCCCTCTCTCTCTCTCTCTCGTGCGGCCCCTCGCGCCGCGACCAACGCCCGCCGATTCCGATGACATCCGCCATCGCTCAGCACGCCGACGAGCTAGGGTCCGACCCCTTCGTCCTCCAGTCCGGGTCGATCCGCTGCTCCCGGTCTCCGGCATTCGCGCATGACCCCTAGCCTGTGGCAAGGGTTTCTTTTGCAGTGGCGCGTCCATCGCCGGCGCGTCTCCGACGACTGCTCTCCGTTGCAACTCGCGCCCCCTCGCCCCACTCCACCTCCTGGATGACGCCCCCTAGCTCGATGCGTTGGCGCGTTTTGGGCTGGACGGCAGCGACCCCAACCTCCTCTGACACGTCTCTATCACTGTCGTGCGTCCTGTGGCAACCCCTCTGCCGCGCGACGGCGGTGGCCGATCTGCACTGGGACCACTGCATAGCCTACGAACCTGAGCAATTGTACCTCTCCCTCCCTCCTCTACGACATCCTCTTCTTATTCTATTTTCTCTCTTGTTTCTAAATTATTGGTGCTATACTCAGATATATGGATGTAGTATAGTCGAGTTATCCTTAGTATTGAACTGTTGATCTGTTCAATTTCAGCACCTGTTAAGCATTTTAGTCATCTAATAAACTGAACTATGTGTAGCTGAAATCAGGTGAAAATAATGGGTGAAAGTAACGAACTGGAACAGTTTTCAAACTGATAAGTTCAGATATTCGTGGCACCTATTTACTCTTTTGACTAGTTGTAAGTTGTAACCACACCATAAACACTGGAGAGCCCTGGACAGTCTTTACTCTGTAGTTTGTTTAGCTTATTCTTCTTGCTCAGTTGTTCTGTACACATGTTGGACTTGTTCAAACCGAATCTCTGGGAATGCAACCCCAGAATTTTGTTTAAAACTGTTTAAATGAACTGTCCATTATGTTACGCGACACCACGATGTTGTGTGTCTAAAAGGCTATCTCCCCTTCATGTGTCATGGAGGAAGCCGTGTGCCAGATTTTTTGTTTCTTTTGAACATTGAATGACCGTAGGAGAATTTCCTACAATCTTTTATATTATAAAGTCATCCAAAAATTACTAGATTTTTGTCTTCACCTGCTTTACATCAATGTGTTTATTTGCATCGTGTAAATCTGTTCCTTGACCGTCCATATTTCTGGTTATTTTTGCAGCCAGTAGAATATATTCAAGTTGAAGAAAAGGCAGCAAACTTTATACAGGAAAAACTCTCTGATGCAAGCTCAAAAAGGCTGCATCATAGTTATCCAAATGGCCCAACAAATGCACCAGGATTTGCAGACGAATATGCCTTTTTAACAATGGCTTGCTGGATTTGTATCAATATGATGGTAAGATAGAGTGTCTTCTATATGCACTTGTCTACTTAGCATTTCTATGCACTACACTTATCTAGATAACATTTGTATGCTAGTGGTTAGGGTTTTGGCTGTGGGGTCGCGTCTCTCGCCGGGGCGTCTTCGGTGGCTCTTCTCCGTCGTACATACTGCTCCCTCGCTCCCTCTCTGCTCTTGGATGGTGCTCGCATACGTTGGGCTAGACGGCGATGACCCCAACCCCCTCTTCCGCGTCTCTGGTGCGGTGTGCATCCTGTGGCCACCTCCTCTGTCATGCGACGATGTTGTCTGAACTGCACTGCAACCGCTGCATTGCGTACAAACCTCTCTGGTGAGCACTGCTACCTCTGCCTCCCTCCCCTGCTTGGTTTGATTTAAATGATAGTGGCAATAGCTGTAGTGTTAGTTGTCTGTCTGTCACACCCTGCATTTTGTAACATTTCATTTGCATTATTAAAGCATGAAAATTTGCACCAACAAAAACTTTTGCATTATTTGGCTTTTAAAATTGGAGTTGGATTTCTCTGTGTGGTTTTTCAGTGCTCTTTAAAGTCAACTACTCCACCTTCTGTACTTCATCTCCTTGCGCCAAACTTCTGCCCAATGATCATGCCATGTGTATAGAGAAATATAGTATTTTCTTACAAAAATAATTTGGCCAAAAAGTATTTTCAAAATTAGTTTTTCCAAAAACCCCTAAATTGAGGTTTGCACTGCAAGTACTTGATTTGGGGTATGAAAAATATTTCAAATAGTATATTTCAGATCTATTAGATATAGGACTCCCATAAACCACAAAAATATAATTTTAAAAACTATTTTCCTATTTTATTTAAAAGCTTTTTCTTAAGGCCAGAAATGGTCTTTAATAGGGAAAAATATTTTATTGTTTCAAAAATATTTGACCAAAATCAGGGAAACTCACAGGACATATATTTTCCATATATAAGAGTTTCAACACATGGTCATGTTCAAAATATTGGACAAAACCTCCCAAAACCAATTCTACCCATTTCAAGGATTTTAAATATTTCTACAGGAAATATTTTCACAAAAATCCAAGAAAAATCCAGCAAGTCACAAATGCATATTGTGATCACCTTGCAAAGCCTCATGTCAATTAAAGTCATTTTGGCTCACCCAAGTGCCCCAAAACCCTTCCTGACCAGAATCAAATTTGAACAACTTTGTACTACAAAATTTCTCTCCTTGACCCCAACTTTTGTGAGCATGTTCACATGACCAAATGAGGCCACTAAACCAGGTGGTTCATCAAGGGGAAGTGATTTGCTCAACTAGATCTGCACAAGTTCATTTCTGCTAATTTCTAGGGTTTACAAAAGTTGCATTGGCAACTTTGCCCAAATAAGCTCCAAATTGGTGGAGGGCCCTAATTATATGTGTCATTTCACCCTGTGGAGTCTCATGGAAATTTGAAATCATTTGCTTGCCAAAACCTTTATCGAACACCTTCTGCCACTTTTCAAAAATCACCATTTTCACCACTAAAACTATTCTCCTTGAGCTCAACTTTTTACCACAGCTCCTCCTAGACCCCTTTCACCTCCAGTAACAATGGCAAGTCCACAGCTCAATTATTGGATGGGTAAAACCCCACTTTCTCTCTCTGGATAGCCCCTTTCCCCCTCTTCCTCACCTCTCTCCTCACCCCAACGGCCATCCAGAGCATCCAATGCCTCCCCCTACTTCTTTACTCCACTCTTGAGCTACTGGACACAGTTGGCCACGCCCACAGGGCATAGAAAATGCCATGCTGTCCATTTGGGCGCTCTGGAGCGCACTACAGTGCGATCCCGTACTATAGCCGCCCTCTGCCCGACGCCTCCGACCACCTCGGGCCTCCCCCGGGCGCCTGCTGATGCGCCTCGGCGTCCGCAACACGCTACGCGATCGGCCCCCTCCTCTCTCCTCCTCCCCGCGCCTCCGCGCTAGCAAACACCGGCCGCCTGAGCGCGCCAATGGCGCGGCTCACACGCGCGCGCCTCTGACCTCTCCCCACTCCCTCTCTCTATCTCACCCGACATAGTTGACGTCCAGGAACACCCCAGACACCACGCCTGCTACCCCGAGCCCTACAGCGACGAGCGTGAGCTCGCAGGCGCACGGGTCTACGGTACCTCGCCGTTAACCTATTTAAGGGCCTCCCTGAGCCCTACTCTCCTCACCACTCGCTCTCTCACGCCCCTAAATCACCCCCTACACCACTCACCCCTCTCCAGACGAGCCCGAGCTCGAGATCGAGCTCGAGCTCCGCCGCCTCGGGTCACCGTCGATCTCCGGGTACAGGCCCTCTCCGCTGCTCCTCTTACTCGATCTGGAACCGACGCAGCTCACTGACCAATCCCCCTCTCTTCCCCGCCTCTTTTTGCAGCTGGAAACGACCGGAGCCACAGCCGCCCGAAGCTCTTCCACCGTGCCTCCTCGTCGCCGAAGAACCAGGCCGCTCCGGTGACGTCCACCACCTCCACCCGAATGGCGACACGACGCTGAGTCCATCCATGCCCTCGCGCGACCTCGCCGTGCCCTGCATCGTCACCGGTGAGCTCGCCAGCCGTCTGGACTCGGGGTTAGGGATGATAGGCAGGCCCCGCCTGTCAGCCTCTCCCCTCCATCGCCCCTCTCTCTCTCGCTGACGCTTGGGCCCCGCCCGTCACAAGTGCGCTGGGCCGCCTCTCTGGCTGGGCCTGCTGCGCTGCGGCTATTCTGTCCCAGCAGGCACAGAGCCCTTTTCTTTTTATTTTTTTGTCACCCTTCCAAAAATCCTACAGGATAAAATATTTATCCAAATGAAATAATTCCAGTTCCTAAATTCTTGTAAAAATCCCACCTATTTAATGGTGCAACTTTCATTAAAATCCAATAACCTTTTCTTCACTGTAAATATTTAAATGTGATTTAAAGCATTTAAATATACCTTTGTAAATCCATTTCTCCTATTCTGCTACTCCAAATCCAAAACTAGAAATTTTCCCCTTCTTACTTCTCATCCTAGTATTTAACGAAAATGAGTTGACATTCTTCTGAGCACTTTGGTTTTTCTGTTTTATTATTACCTTATTTTTCTCGTTATTATTTTGCGACGATAGATTGCGTTGCTGACAAAGGAGTTGGACCAGAAGACTTTAAAGACCCAGAAGAAGTTGTTGAGCCAGGCAAGCAGCCCTTTGACCATGTGTATGGAAACCTTTTTATGAATTGTGATATAGCACTTTTATTGCTTGCATCGGAGACATGATACTATGATAACCAAATGGGGTGGTTTGCCACCGTTACTTCCTCGTTGATACTTGCATTATGCATGACCCTACCTTCTTATGAGGGTTATGCCGGTGGGAGTAGATAGGATGCTACAGTAGATGCTACGCAAAAAGGGACGAGTATATGCATGATGAAGGAGACAAAGTATTTTCAAAGGACTTTTCGAAAACCCCGTCGGGTGCCACTTATGCCCGAGGGAGATGATGAGATGGGTAACCACTTGATGAAAAAGTGGTGTACCAAGGAAAGTGTGTGTTGTCTTCGAAAACAGATTAGATTTAAGATTTGTCGACTGTCCCAACCTTACATGCGCAACCACTCTACCCTTGTATGGGAAAGGGCATTATTGATTACCTAGGCCGGTACTAGCTTGGAGCCTGCATTACCAGTGACGGGGGAGAGTTAGTGCTCTCTCTCGGGACGGGGTCGTGCCAGGTAGGGCGGCCATGACTGTTTTCACAGGGCACTGGACACACCGTTGGTACCCTGTGCTTGTGGTATGTGATGAATATGGGAGCGAGGCTCCACAACTTTATGATGTGAAATGTTAGGCATGGGGGTTACTACCAATCGAGTGGACTCCATGTTAGTGTCGTCTAGGGAAAGATAGTGATCGGGTGCTTACCCCGGGTACTTGAGGTATGGCGGGTCGTGGATGACACGGAAGTTCCCCGGATCTTGTGGGTACAGTGTGCAACCTCTGCAGAGTGTAAAACTATTCGAATAGCCATGTCCACAGTCAAGGACAGTTGGGCGGTGCTGCTTAAACTATGTCCAGAGTTTACAAACCAGTGTGTGTGTTTGGATAACTACTTGGGTCAAGTCAAAGGACTTGATGTGATTGAGATGGGTTGGTACCCACTCTATTTATGTTGATACCTGTAACCTATCCTCATGGTTACTTGAATTCTCTTGATGCATGTCTTACATGTTGTTGAACATGTCATTGCACTCAAAACTAGCTTTCTGCAAAAATTTACCTATATCATGTATTGTTACATCTTGGACCAAAACATGGGTTGCTTGCGAGTACATTCAAAGTACTCATTGGCTTGCCACTGGTTATTTAATTGACCAGGCATGGAAGAACCGGAGTTCGAAGAAGAGTTCTTCGGAGACGAACATGCGAACTAGGACGTTTCCCAGTCAGAATGCCTGTAGGGTTAAGGCAGATGGCATGGGTTCTACTTATCGACGAAGTTTTCCGCTGCTTGTGTTTCATTTGATGTTCAGCCCTTAAGGCTTTATCAATGTAAGACTTGACCATAATGGTCATAATTTGTGTAAGACGGTATATAAGGATGTAAGACTCTTGTTATTCAGCTTCTGTGTGTTCAGTGAGCATTGATCTATGGGATCACTGTACACGTGCATTCGGTGATCTCGACTTATGAGTCGGGGTCCCCACACTGTCGTTCGTAATGAAGACTCGAGTGGCAATAATTCTTTTATGCTACATGCTGCGCGTGTTCCTTTCTTCTTGTATTGTTAGGCGATTCTCATTATCACCAAGTATGTATCTCCATCTTTCATGTTCAACAGTCATCTCTGTCAAAAGATTGATCTTGAAACTTGAAAAGTATGATAAATTATTTTGTTATCATACTTATCTTAGCAAGTCTCATGTCCGCGACATCTCAGACCTCTGTTAGCCATTCTGTACTGAACTTCATGCACTGTGGCCAGACACTTTGTCATTTCTCAGGTTTTAGTTCTGTAGCTGATGGACGAGATATTTTTTGGTGAATATAACATTTCTGGCTGATAGGTCGCTATATTAACCTCAAATTTTGTTATGTAAGTCTTTGCATAACAATTTCTATGTTGAATATAATGAATCTATTTGCTTATCTGTTTTGATTCGACCATCTCCTGGTGTTCATGTGTTTTGATTCGGTGTGTACCTTAATAAAAATTAAGTAATTACATGAGCCATGTAATAAATTAAATTTGTAGTTCTGAGCATCATGCATAATGTTTGCTAGTGATACCATTGTTTTTGACGTATGTACTCAAGAGTGCAAAATCGCATCTGCTGTGCATTTTTGAATCTTTCAAGAACCAATAGAGAAAAGGGTGTACCTCTTATTACCTAAACAGCACGGACACGCCAGGAATCGCCGAACTGTCGTCCTGATATGCTGGGATACAGGGACACTGCGGGATACGCGAATTTTGGAGTATCCCCGAAATTCGAATTAAAAAAAGAAAAAACGATTGGGATACGTTGGGATACGTGGGGACACGTTAGGGATACGGCATGGCCCAAAAACACTCCCGGCCCAGCCACGACCCAATATGTAACCCTATTTTGCAGGGTCTCCAGCGTGCCCTAGACATAAGTACGAGCTGCTCCCTGCCTTCCAGATCGAACAGAAGGAGCCGCCACCTTCTGGATCAAAGTTGACACAACCTGGACTCACCGCCGCCGCCGCCGGCGACTCCTCCATCCAGCACCATCAGCAGCAGTCTCTCCTCACCTCCTCGGCTCCTCGCAATTGTAGGTAACCCAGCAGCTTCTCCATTCTTCAACATCTTCCTCTTTTATTCTTCAGATTCAGATTTTGTTCCATTATCAAGGGATTAAGATACTGGGTCTGGATGCTTGCTAGCTTGTTGCTGCTGCTACCTCTCTGCTTGTGCTATTGCTGTTTGTTATGCTGCTTCATTTGTGATGCTGCTCGCTTGTGCTGATGCTGCTGCTGCTAGCCTGCTTGTGCTACTGCCTACTTCTGAATTTAACAGCTTGTGTTGCTGCACACTTTCTAGTGTTCATTGTTTTTGTTGTTCAAGTGTTCATTGTCCTGCTAGTGCTAGTGCTCATTGTTGTGATGTGCTCGTACTTGTTGATAGGTAGCAACTAGCAAGTGGCATGGCATCTGGGAGCGCCACAGCTGGTAGCCAATCGTCCGTGGGTGAGAGTGAAGGCCGTCTTGGTCCTGGTGTTGTAGATCCAAGGTATCCTCAGTGGGCTTATGTGCAGAAGCTTGTACCAGAAGAAGCAAATGGTGATGGTGCAGCTGTTGCCTCTGGTAGCCGTGGAGGAAACGCCAAGTTCCGCTGCAATTTCTGCAAGAAAATTTACCTAGGCAGCTATTCAAGAGTGAAGCCTCATCCTCTTCAGATAACAAAGAAAGATGTAGCTACATGTGACAAAATACCACATGCTGCCTTTGAGCAACTTTGCAATGAAGATAGAGCAGCTACTCAACTCCTTCAAAATGGTCCAACCAGGCATACAATTCCTTTACCCCCCTATGATGCATCTGCTCCAACAAGAAAGCGAAAGCAAACGTCTATTGCAGAGAGTTTTAATGCTGAAGTCCGGCAACAAGCTGACGCTCATATTGCTAGGATGTTTTACACTGCAGGTGTGCATTCTTTTCTTGTCAAACATGGATAGATTTATCATTTATGTGTTGCTGATTTGTTGAATGATGAGTTGCTACCTTGGTGGTTTGTGTTTGTAGGGCTTCCATTCAATCTTGCAAGGAACCCTGACTTTAGGGCCGCCATGACCTTCATTCCAAACAACAACTTGGGTGGGTATGTGCCTCCAGGATATAATTCATTGAGGACAACTCTTCTTGATCAAGAGAAGAAGCATATTCAGAGGAGCCTAGAGCCTATTAAATCAACATGGCCTTACAAAGGAGTGACCATTGCGACGGATGGGTGGTCTGATCCTCAAAGGTGGCCCATTCTAAACTTCATGGCTGTGACAGTAGGTGGTCCAATGTTCCTAAAAGCAATTGACACCGAGGGAGAGGTAAAATCTTTGTACCTACATAATTTACTTTGTCTTTTGTTCCTTTTAGTTGCATATATTGCTTGCTGACTTGTCTTCATTGCTAGATAAAAACCAAGGAATACATCTTTGATAAGCTAAAGGAAGTGATTGAGGAAGTTGGAGTTGAGTGTGTGGTTCAAGTGGTGATCGACAATGATGCAAACTGCAAAGCTGCTGGGTTGATGGTTGAAGCAAAGTACAAGAACATATTCTGGACTCCTTGCATAGTGCACACTCTCAATCTTGCATTGAAGAACATATGTGATCCGAAGAACAACGAGGGAGACGATTTCCATCTTTGGTTCATCAAAGAGGTGGCTGAGGAAGCTTATTTTATCAAGAACTTTGTCATGACTCATAGCATGAGGTTGTCTATGTTCAACGAGTTCAGCAAGCTCAAATTTCTTCAAATTGCAGAAACTAGATTCGCAAGTGTCGTGATCATGCTCAAGAGGCTTCTATTGATAAAGGATGCACTTGTTCAAATGGTTGTTCATCCTAATTGGGCTGCTTATAGGGAGGATGATACAGCTAAAGCTCAAAGGGTTAAGGAGCTTGGTCTCAATGATATTTGGTGGGACAGAATTGAATATGTCGTTTCTTTCACCGAGCCTATTTCTGCAATGATAAGGTTTGCTGACACAGACAAGCCATGTCTCCATTTGAGCTATGAAATGTGGGATTCCATGATAGAGAAGGTAAATGATTAGTTGCTTCAAGCCTTCAAGCATCTTTCAAGTTTTCATTTGTGGAGCATGCTGATTTTATTTGTTGCTTCTTTCATAGGTCAAAATGCCCATCTATAGCTTTGAAGGAAAGGAGGAAGGTGACGAGTGTATCTTGTATGACATTATTAAAGAGATCCTTGTTTCACGATGGACCAAGAGCAATACCCCTTTACATTGTCTTGCTCACTCACTAAACCCAAGGTATAATCTATTAATCTTCAGTGTTTCTCATTCAAATTTTTTAACTTGAACATGCTTGCTGATTTTATTTACTTCATATTATAGGTACTATAGTCCAGCTTGGATTAATGATGTCCCTGGCCGTATCAGCCCCAATGATGACCATGAAGTTACAGAAATGAGAAACAAGGGCTTTCGGAAGTTCTATCCCGATCAAGAGGATTTCAAAACCATCAAGAAGGAATTTGCTGATTTTGCTCTTTTCATGAATGCCTTTGAAAATCGAGATTCTATTGAAGATAGAGCTGATTTTGAACCTAAACAATGGTGGGGCACTCATGGAGTCAGCACAAGGTAACTAAATTTTTTGGCATTGAAGGTACTTTGGCAGCCTGCATCTTCCTCTTGCTGTGAAAGGAATTGGAGCACATATTGTTTCATCCATAGTTCTGGAAGAAACAAGCTAACACCTGCTAGAGCTTCTGATTTGGTGTACACACACAACAACCATCGCCTTGTTTCAAGGAATTCTCAAGCATATCAAACTGGGCCAAGCCGAATGTGGGATGTTGGGGGTGATGGAGTTGAGTCTTTTTCTGGTGTTGGCATGCTTGAAGCTGCAGATCTTTTACTTGATGAACCAGAATTGGAGGAGGAAGTCATTGGTTCTCTCACTTGAGTCTGCTGCCATTCGCTCCTTCAGCCATGAGAGAATGAGACTATCAGTCATTTTCTCCATTTATGTTTGTAGTTGTTATGTAATTGACTTATGAACTACCTATTTGCCATTTGAACTTTATGTGTATGAGACTATGTGGCCATCTGAGCCTTGCTATTTGTCATGTTCTTAGACTCTTGGTGGACTATGTGAGCTTGTCAATTTTCCATGGTTTGGTTTGTATTTAAAATATGGTGTTGAGATTGCCAAACCATTCTGCAATTGGGAGCCAAATGGCATTGCAAATTGGGTAAGCACTAAGCAAAGCAAACATCTTATTTACTGTTTTCCATGTTGTCGGTGTCAAAACCAGCGGATCTCGGGTAGGGGTTCCCGAACTGTGTGTCTAGGCGGATGCTAATAGGAGACAAGGGACACGATGTTTTTACCCAGGTTCGGGCCCTCTCGATGGAGGTAAAACCCTACTCCTTCTTGATTAATATTGATGATATGGGTAGTACAAGAGTGGATCTATTACGAGATCAAGGAGGCTAAACCCTAGAAGCTAGCCTATGGTATGATTGTTGTAATGGTTGTTCATCCTACGGACTAAAACCCTCTGGTTTATATAGACACCAGAGAGGGCTAGGGTTACACTGAGTCGGTTACAATGGTAGGAGATCTACATATCCGTATTGCCAAGCTTGCCTTCCACGCCAAGGAAAGTCCTATCCGGACACGGGACGAAGTCTTCAATCTTGTATCTTCATAGCCTTGGACTCCGGCCGATGATGATAGTCCGGCTATCCGGACACCCCCTAGTCCAGGACTCCCTCAGTAGCCCCCGAACCAGGCTTCAATGACGACGAGTCCAGCGCGTATATCGTCTTCGGCGTTGCAAGGCAGGTTCTTCTCCAAATTCCATGTGCTTGCCGAATAGTGTCCGGCTTCCTTACAAATGTTGCGCTCCTTGGCTTCCACGCCCAATAATGGCCCTCTTCCATGTGTCGCACGAATGCAAAAGTTCAGGGTATTTTTATATTTTACCCCCTAGCTGCGCAAATAATCTGCCTATAAGAGAGGCAAGAATCCAGATCCAAATCACACCATCTTCCTTCCGCGAGTACTCATCGGAGCGCTTCTGACCAAAGATCCATTCTATCATGGACCGTAGACGCGGCTCCTCCTCTCGCGCTCCCAGCACTCCGCCAGGAGATTGGAGGAGGTGACGCTCCAAGCGGAGGGATACCTTCCTCCGGATTTTATGGTCTCGGTTTGAGTCGGGCTGGCCACCTACAAAGGTGGAAAGCAAGCGGAGGCCACCCCTAGTCCCTCCAAAGGGGAGCGGGTGTGCTTCGTCCCTTATCTAATAAGGGGGCTCGGGTTTCCCATACACCCGTTTCTTCGGGGGCTTCTGGAGTTCTACGGACTCCAGCTTCATCACCTCACGCCCGCCTCTATTCTGCACATCGCGGGTTTCGTAGCTCTTTGCGAGTTGTTCCTGGGCATCGAGCCCCACTTTGCGCTGTGGAAGAGACTGTTTTGCCTCGTACCCCGTTCTCACGGGGGGTCAATATATCAAGTGGGCGGAGCCAAAATATGGCGCATCGCCGGGACCGGATATCTATCCGGAACCCCAAAGAAGGCGTCCAAAGACTGGCCCTCGGAATGGTTTTATGTAGAAGATGCTCCACTGCCGGACCCAGTTCGGATCGGCCTCCCGGAGTTCAGCAAGGCTCCTCTGAAGAAACGCCTAAGTTGGCGCCAGCGGAGCCCTCAACAGGAGGAAGACAGGAGCATCCATTATTTGATGGGCCGGATTAGGTTGCTGGCCCATTCCGGATTGACCATGATCGGAGTCATGGCTACGTGCATCATGCGAGGGGTGCAGCCGCTCCAATATAGGGGCCACCCTATGTGGGATTTCAACGGGGAGAATGACGCCACCCGTCATGGCCGCAAGGGGCCGGGATCGGCCGCGGATCTGGTGAAGATCCTGTCCGGCCTGTACAAGGGGGAGAAGGAGGACTTCCTCCAAACGAGCCCATTGAATGGGTTCTCCATGAATAACCCTCGGAGCTGGGTAAGCGGACATTTATTTATCCGGCCCATGCTTTCAAAGTTAAGTACCTTACTTTATGATTTTGACGCAGGAACTGCGTCGGGATATGGAGGACATACACAGTCCGGCTCCACAACCCGAGGATCCGGGAAGATCCCCCTATCCGGCTTCCGAAGAGGATCCGGCCATAAAGGTGGAGCTAATTGACGGGGTGTTCCAGGAACTCAGCATGGACGATGCTCTAGTCGCCATTACGGCTGACTACCCCGGCTTATCTCCGGCTTCCCAGGTAATTATGACCGAAGTCCTGACACCATTATTTCGTCCTTGCGTATTTCTTACCACCGTATACAACGGTGTCTCGTAGGAGGTGCCTTCAAGGCGGGAAGCCGAACCCGCGGCGGCTGACCAACAAGGGTCAGTCCGGCCCAGCAGGCGGAAGAGGGGTGCGGTGCGAATCGAAACGTCGCCGCAACGGTATAGCTCGCGACCGTTATTTAGGGAAAAGATTCCTAGGAGGTGTATTAATGCTCATGACTTTTCCAAGAGGAAGAGCGCTCGCCGGACTGTGCCTGGAGAGGTTGCCAACCAAGCCTCCGCCGGCCAGGGATCCACCACCTGGTCCAAAGGGGGAGGCGAGCGCAAGGCGCGAGCCGGGTACTCCTCCAACGGAGGATGCCGACAGGCTGTCGGCCACCAGGTCTGAGGTGGAGAGCGCCATGAATAATAGGCGCCGCCGGACAGTACTGCGTGACGCGTGTTTCTCCCCAGAGGCATTGAATGCCTTTAACGCGGGAGACGTGCACCTCCGTGCCGCTCAAGATGGTTTAACCAGAGCCACAGAGCAGTATCTAAAAGACATACGAGTAAGAGATTTTAATAGTTGTATATGCCAGTAGCCCCCGAGACTTAAAGTAGTTAAAATAACTGATTTAAGGCTCATTCAATATGCAGGATCTGATGTAGAAGAATACCCAGTTGTCCCAGGAGCTACAAGAGTGCAAAGCCCAACTCGAGGCCACACTAGCTACCGCAGGAGGAGACACAGAGACCCCCTCCGGTAACACATTATTTCAAAAAGATAAGCGGTGTGCGGCGTGCGTATAAGTCTGACAATGATATTGCAGATGTTGCTGGACTGGATCCGGACAAGCAACAGCTACTGCGCCAGCTGAGAGCTGGCGAGAGGGTGCTTATGAAGGTGCAGCAGGAGAGGAACAAACTCCAAGATGCCCACACCCAGCTGGGAGAAGAGCTAAAAGGTGTTCGGGCCCAGCTGTCTGGCTCCGTGAAGGAGAATCAGCGGCTTCGTTGCGGCATCTATAGTAAGTGCTTGAGCGAACTCTTTTGAAAGGAAGAGTTCGGCGAGGAAGTCAATTGACAGAAATATGTCTGTAGGTGTGCTCACAGGTCGCCATGCGGAGGAAATGCCCGGTTCAACGGGCGACCATCTTCCCGAGCTGGTGCAACTGCTCGAAAGTGTTCGGCAGGCGATGAGTGGCGTCGTCCAGGCCTTATGGCCGTCCTTCTCCCTACCCGAGGGCCTTGGAGAGCTTGCGGAGAAGCTTCAGGGAGCATGGCAGCGCTTCCGTTTGTGGAAGATATCGGCCTACCGTCAAGGTGCCAGGGAGGCCTGGGCCATGGTGAAGACGCGGTACAAGAAGGCGAATCCAAACCACATGGCCGAGGTCGGACCTGTGGGGCCCGATGGGAAGGAGATCCCTGTGAGCTTAGTGTACGGCCAAGTAGAGTTGGCCGCTAAGTATTCCCAACGGGGCTGTAAATTAGACAGCCTGTTAGACGGGATTGAGGAGGAGTACAGTCAGTCGATTTGACGATGTATTTAAAATGACATGTAAAAATGCCTTCTAGCCGGATGGTAGATCGTTTGTCTTTGCCGACCTTTTCGCTTCAACCTCGGGACCCTAGAGTCCGAAGTGTGTCCGAATACCTTCTCGGTCATGAAAAAACTGGGGCATGCATGGAGACCAGGCGTAGGGGTCATTAGTGCTTTATCAGACAAGTGCCCAACTAGTTATGTTATATTACATGGTTAGTAAGAAACATCTTCCAGGGAGAATAGTTCCGTTAGGGGTTCCTTTCCCTGGGAGGCATGCCCTAAAGTGCATGTCCGGACTGCGAAAAGAGCAGGAAAACATTTGGGGGCAGATAAATAAATAGGTAAAAGATCATCTTTCAAGTCACCGACCGAATATTCCCTTAAGAACGCTAGCTTTCGGCTTCACCCAGTCTGAGGTACACATCCGGCTGATCCGGCAGTAACAATCGCAGAGGTGCTCCCTTTACCGCCTAGCCGAACAATCGGGAACGTAGGGGTAAGCACAGGAGCCAGGCAACCCAGCTTGGGCAAAACTTAAGTCATATCAATGCATATAATGGTGAATAAAAGGAACATGCAGAAGTTTGACACATGTGTTGGGCATGAAGCCCATATAAGTAAGCTTCTGTTAAAGAAGCCCCCAGGTATAATGAGTGCGGGTAGCACATCAAGTGTGTGCGAACAATGCGCAAATCGGCCCTCAAGGGCTTTATGAAAAAGGTGGGATAAAAGAGAGAAACAAAAGGCAACTGAAGTATAAAATGTGGACGGGGGAAGGAGACGAACTCTGAGTCCGGCGCTAGGCGTAGAATCTTCTGAGGCGGGCTGCGTTCCATAGGTTTGGCTCGAGTTGGTTGTCCGATGCGTTTCGCAGATGGTATGCTCCGCCGGTCAGTACTTGGTCGATGATGAAGGGACCTTCCCATTTGGGATTGAGTTTGTCCTTTTTCTTGTCTGGCAGGCGTAGACTAGTTCGCCGACATTGTAAGTTTTAGTCCGTACTTCTCTGCTTTGATATCTTCGAGTCTGCTGCTGATAGAATGCGGAACGGGCCTTTGCCACATCGTGCTCCTCCTCTAATGCGTCCAAGATGTCCTGTCGATCCAACTCGGCTTCTCTTTCTTCGTACATGCGCACTCGAGGTGAGTCATGAATTACGTCGCAGGGCAGAACTGCCTCTGCGCCGTATACCATAAAGAATGGTGTGAATCTGGTAGTACGGTTTGGCGTGGTCCGTAGCCCCCAGAGTACGGAGTCGAGCTCCTCTACCCAGTGCGTGTTAGATTCCGTAAGGGACCGCACTAGTCTGGGTTTGATGCCGCTCATTATTAGACCATTTGCTCGTTCAACTTGACCGTTGGTTTGAGGATGATAGACTGAAGCGTAGTCGAGCTTAATGCCCATATTTTTGCACCAGAGTTTAACCTCGTCAGCCATGAAGTTCGTGCCGTTATCGGTGATGATGCTATGGGGGACGCCATAACGGTGTACTACCCCGGATATGAAGTCTATCACTGGTCCGGATTCGGCCGTTTTAACCGGCTTGGCCTCTATCCATTTGGTTAATTTGTCCACCATGACCAATAGATACTTTTGCTTGTGGGTTCCCCCTTTAAGAGGTCCAACCATGTCAAGCCCCCAGACCGCCAACGGCCAGGTGATGGGTATAGTTTTGAGGGAGGTGGGTGGCATGTGGCTCTAATTAGCAAAGAGCTGACAACCAACGCATCGTTGGACTAAGACCTGAGCATCTGCCCGGGCCGTCAGCCAATAAAATCCTGTACGGAAGGCCTTACCTACGAGGGCCCGGGCTGCAGCGTGGTGTCCGCCTAGTTCGGCGTGAATTTCAGCCAGAAGATTTCGCCCTTCCTCTTCGGAGATACACCTTTGAAGGACTCCGGTTGTGCTTTTCTTATAAAGTTCTCCCTCATGGACCTTGTAGGCTTTAGATCACCGAACTATGCAGCGGGCCTCATTTTGGTATTCGGGAAGTTCCTGCCAAATTAAGTAGGCTAGGAATGGTTCTGTCCACAGGGCAATTACCGCCATTATTTCGTGGGCTGAAGGTGTTATTCCATCGGCTGAGCCGTTGCTTATGTCAGATTGTTCTGTGTTGGGTGGTGTGGTTGCTTCCGGGTTGTTATTTCCGGACTCCTCTTCCCATAGTATGGATGGCTTAAAAAGCCGCTCCAGGAAGATGTTTGGAGGGACAGCGTCGCGTTTTGCGCCGATGCGTGCCAACACGTCGGCTGCTTGGTTATTATCCCGTGCTACATGGTGGAATTCGAGTCCTTCGAACCGAGCTGACATTTTTAGGACAGCGTTACGATAGGCTGCCATTTTCTGATCCTTGGCGTCAAAGTCTCCATTTACTTGGGATATTGCAAGGTTTGAATCCCCGCGCACCTCTAGGCGTTGAATACCCATGGAGATTGCCATCCGGAGGCCATGTAGGAGGGCCTCGTATTCGGCTGCATTGTTGTAGTCCGTGTACATTATCTGAAGTACGTATTGGACTGTGTCTCCGGTTGGGGACGTCAATACGACGCCAGCCCCCAAGCCGGCCAACATTTTGGAGCCGTCGAAATGCATGATCCAATTGGAGTATGCGCCATACTCTTTAGGGAGTTCGGCTTCGGTCCATTCAGCGATGAAGTCCGCTAAAACTTGCGACTTTATTGCTCGCCGTGGTTTATAGGTTATGTCGAATGGTAAGAGCTCGATGGCCCATTTCGCAATCCTGCCCGTCGCGTCGCAGTTGTTTATAATGTCGTTGAGGGGTACTTCGGAGGCCACTGTTATCGAACACTCTTGAAAGTAGTGCTGCAGCTTCCGGGATGCCATGAACACCGCGTATGCTATCTTCTGATAATGCGGGTACCGGGATTTGCAGGGAGTTAGGACAGTGGATACGTAGTACACTGGTTTTTGAAGAGGGAATTTATGCCCTTCTGTTTCTCGTTCGACACGAGCACCGCGCTTACTACTTGATGTGTTGCCGCGATATATAACAACATTGGTTCGCCCACGTTGGGCGCGGCCAGGACCGGATTTGTTGCCAATATGGCTTTTATTTCTTCGAGTCCGGCAGTGGCAACATCCATCCATTCGAAGTGTTCGGTGCGCCTGAGGAGGCGATAGAGGGGTAATGCCTTTTCTCCCAAATGGGAGATGAAGCGGCTTAGAGCCGCCACGCATCTAGTCAATTTTTATATTTTTTTGAGGTCTTTTGGAATATCCAGCTGTGACAGAGCTCGGATCTTGGCTGGGTTTGCTTCAATTCCTCTACCGGATACAATGAAGCCCAGGAGCTTTCCGGCTGGTACGCCAAAAACGCATTTTTCCGGGTTCAGCTTAATGTCATATGCTCGGAGGTTGTCGAATGTGAGCCTCAAATCGTCTACTAGAGTTTCGACGTGTTTGATTTTGACGACCACGTCGTCTACGTATGCCTCTACTGTTTTGCTGATCTGGGTAGCCAGACATGTCTGAATCATGCGCTGATATGTTGCACCAGCGTTTTTGAGTCCGAAGGGCATCGTGTTAAAGCAGAATGGTCCGTATGGAGTAATGAATGCCATTGAGGCTTGGTCTGCCTCCACCATCTTGATTTGATGGTAGCCGGAGTATGCGTCGAGGAAGCACAATGAATCGTGCCCCGAAGTAGCATCGATTATCTGATCGGTGCGGGGAAGGGGGAAAGGATCCTTTGGGCAAGCCTTGTTGAGGTCTTTAAAATCGACAAATAGGCGCCAGGATTTGTCCTTCTTTGGTACCATCACCAGGTTTGCTAGCCAGTCCGGATGTTTGATGCCTCTGATGAATCCGGCTACCAATAATTTGGCTAGCTCCTCTCCCATTGCCTGTCTTTTGGGTTCGGAAAATCGCCGAAGAGCCTGTTTGACTGGCTTGAATCCTTTTAGGATGTTTAGGCTGTGTTCTGCCAATTTGCATGGGATTCCTAGCATATCTGAAGGATGCCAGGCAAAGATGTCCCAATTCTCCCGAAGGAATTCCCGTAGTGCGGCGTATACATCGGGGTTTAACTGTGCCCCAATGGAGGCCGTCTTTGTTGGGTCCGTTGGATGGACCTGGAATTTGACTATTTCGTCCGCTGGTTCAAAAGAGGTGGACTTGGATCTCTTGTCGAGTATCACATCATCCCTGTTCATCGTGGAGCGCAGCGCCGTGAGCTCCTCTGCCGCTAAGGCTTCGGATAGTGCCTCTAGGGCTAGTGCGGCTGTCTTGTTTTTGGCGCGGAGTGCTGTGTACGGATCACTGACTAGAGTGATTATTCCACTGGGCCCGGGCATCTTAAGCTTCATGTACCTGTAATGGGGTATGGTTTGAAAACTTGTGAATGCCTCTCGTCGTAATATAGCGTGATATCCGCTGCTGAACGGGGCCACTTGGAACGTGACCTCTTCGGACCTGTAGTTGTCCGGTGAGCCAAACACCACATCAAGTGTGATTTTTCCTGTGCAGCATGCTTCCCGACTAGGGATTATTCCTCTAAAGGTTGTGCTGCTTCGCTGAATGCGGCTCCAGTCTATTTCCATTTTTTGAAGGGTTTCCTCGTAGATGAGGTTTAATCCGCTGCCGCCATCCATGAGTACCTTGGTAACACGAAAGCCGTCCACTATTGGACTGAGGACCAATGCAGCTGGTGCTCGGGCTGTTCGGAATTTAGGTTCGTCGCTGGCGTTGAAGGTGATGGCCGTGTCATTCCATGGATTTGTTGTAGCTACTTGGTAGACTTCAGCGAGGCTGCGGATTGTTCGTTTCTGCATATTATTTGATGCGAAAGTCTCGAAGACTGTCGACACCGTACTGGTACTGTTGGAGTGGTTCTCCGGGGCTAGAAGCTCCTCGCCACTTTTGGTCACCTGCCGCAGTATCCAACATGCTCGAAGGCTATGTGTTGGGGTGGCGCCTTCTGTACTGTGAATTATACAGGATCCGCTGAGCCATCCCTCCAGTACGGTTCCGTGCCCTTTATGGGGTTTTTGATTTTTGGTTTTTGTACCTGGTGCCTGAGCATGATGCACCCTTTTGTTTCGGACTAGGGTTGTATTCGGAGCCGGATTGTCCCAAAACTTAGTTTCGGTTTTCCGGAAACTCTCCATCGCACAGTACTTTCGTACTATGGATGCCAGGTCGGCGAAACGTGTAATTTCACGACGACTTACGGCGTTCAAGAATCCCTTGTCCGTGCAATTATTGCAGAAAATTGTAATTGCGTTTTCCTCACGGCAGTCTTTTATCCTGTCCATAACCAGGAGGAATCTGGCCCAGTAATGATGTACTGTTTCGGCGGGCTCTTGCCAGATTTGACATAGATCGCATATGTTTGGTGGGTGGGTGGAATTGAGTCCGGAACCCTGCCCATCTCGAGGCTCAAGGGCCGAAAAGTTTCCGAATTTGGAAGCTTGAATTGCTCGACGTTGTCCAACGAGTCTGGTCTGATGCCTGACTTTAGGTTCAGTGCTTGATCGACGTCCGTCCCTCTGCGGGAATCCGTCATGGATGGTTCGGGAGTCCGGACATAACTAGTTTTCAATACAGAAGAAGAGTCGCCGCATTGTTCCTCTACCACCACAACGTGGTGGGTAACCTGGGGAGAGTTAATCTCTCTCAGATCGGTTTTAAGCCCAATCTGATTGTAGTCTGTAGCGACTCCCAGGGCGGCGATGCGATCCAAGAGCTCGTTTACGGACAAGAGCTCTTATTGGATCCAGCTGCTCGACGAATTCCGAGTTGACGTGAATATTGCTTTTGATAACCCGAGAGGTCATCGTCGAGGCGGTGGCCGAACAGGAGGTCATGAGAAAACCACCTAGCCCGATAGTTTGGCCGGCGGCCAAGGCTCCTTTGGCAACGATACCGTCTTTAAAGACGGGAAGAGGCATCCTTCCTGATCGCGACGGCACAGAGTAACTCTCAATGAAAGCACCAATGTCGGTGTCAAAACCGGTGGATCTCGGGTAGGGGGTCCCGAACTGTGCGTCTAGGCGGATGGTAACAGGAGACAAGGGACACGATGTTTTTACCCAGGTTCGGGCCCTCTCGATGGAGGTAAAACCCTACTCCTGCTTGATTAATATTGATGATATCGCTAGTACAAGAGTGGATCTACCACGAGATCAAGGAGGCTAAACCCTAGAAGCTAGCCTATGGTATGATTGCTGTAATGGTTGTTCGTCCTACGGACTAAAACCCTCCGGTTTATATAGACACCAGAGAGGGCTAGGGTTACACAAAGTCGGTTACAATGGTAGGAGATCTACATATCCGTATTTCCAAGCTTGCCTTCCACGCCAAGGAAAGTCCCATCTAGACACGGGACGAAGTCTTCAATCTTGTATCTTCATAGTCTTGGAGTCCGGCCGATGATGATAGTCCGGCTATCTGGACACCCCCTAGTCCAGGACTCCCTCACATGTGTTCTTATTGTGGGACAGAATATATCTTCTAATCTTCTTTACAATTTGTGTTTGATGTGTTCTGCAAGATGCAACTTGAAATGAGATGGGGGGACGAGGATCGATCAAGCACTTGATAAAAGAGACACCAAATGGGGCAGTACTCTAGTCTATTCTTTATTTTGATCTATTTCTCTTTAATTTTCTGTCTTAACTCTATATTACATGGCATATTTTTATTTTATTTTATATATACTCGCCGTATCCCCGAATGGCTGTTTTTGGAAAATGCCGTATCCCGTATCCTCGCATCTGTATCCCCGTCTTTCCGTCCCCGTGTCCATGCTTTTTAGCTTATTACTGCCTAATAAAAGGGAATGTAGTACTGTTTCCAGAAGGTTTCTTTATATGCCAGGAAAAGGGAGTTACACTTTATGTATTACTGGATGTCGTTTTAAGTTCCACAGTAGCATTTTTTTATTCCTGTATTGTGGAAACAGTGTTCCTTGTCTGACATATTTCTTTATTGGTACAAAGTGTATATATTAATGGATTAATATTATTATGTATGTTCTGATTTCCTAAGAGGTGTCCAAACTTCTTGTTGTTTGCTATTTCTAGTATTCATGTTGTACTTGGGGATTATTTCCTTTCTCTACCATTTATAATCCGCTTCCTCAATTCCAAATTAGCTGAATTTGACCAAGTTTATAGGAACATCTATACCATAGAATTAGTTTCATTAGATTCATCGTAAAAAAAATTGTAACATAGTGTCCACTTGGCTG
This sequence comes from Triticum dicoccoides, assembly GCF_002162155.2. Classification (NCBI taxonomy): domain Eukaryota; kingdom Viridiplantae; phylum Streptophyta; class Magnoliopsida; order Poales; family Poaceae; genus Triticum; species Triticum dicoccoides. Next base: position 591,013,300 of record NC_041385.1, on the reverse strand, counting down.
TTCTTGATATTGTAGTAATAAAAATGATGGTTCAGATGATAATAACTACTATTGTTGTTGTATTCAACTTGCCATTCTGTAACAGAAGCATATTGTTTGTTACAGGTTTCCTTTGGTGAGAGACGCAAAGGAAGTTTGAGCTGTAGATGTGAAGTTGATGATTAAGAGGGAACATTGTATATTTGTTGATAATCTGTTGTAATTGTTATTGAGAGCATGTGAACTGATGAAGGATGTGTTCTTGGGCACATTTTAAAAGGCATTTACTCAGTGAAACAATTGAATAGAAATATGTGAAATGGGCCAAAATGTCATCTATTCAATGGAAATTAATTGCGTTCTGAAAGCCTGTTTGATTGTGTCATGTGTCATGCCATAGCTGTTGAGATGCCACCTAAAACCCATGTTGCTACCATATCGTTCAGTTTCGACAGTAGCATTCAGATTCCGCAGTTAATTCCAGTTTTGTCAGTTAAGTTCAGAGTCAACAGTTTTTAACTCATCTGTTTTTAGTCAGGTGGTTTTTCATGATGTTAATTTTACATCCATTTTTCATCATCTATTGGAGATGCTATTAGAATCCCACTTGAGATTGACGATGTCTGTCTTGTGCTGCTTCAGCCTTGACGTCTTACGGCTCACCGGAGCTGCTCCAACGACAGAACGATCCGTCACAACAGAGCAGTGCCCTAGAGGCTGTCTATAGATTCCTCACATCTTCCTCCACACCTCCGACAGCCACCTCTGCCTCAACTGCTTCAGCGACCAACCCAATGATGCTGAGGTCGACACGGCTACGGCAAAGAGGTTGTACACTTATTGCGTCACTTATTACTATACATTCACGTTAATCCATTAGGGCTATTTTAGTTCAACGGAAAAACATAGCAATAGGGAATTTTCCAATGACACTCTATTATTCAATTATTCATGCATTTTGTTGAAAGGAATGAAGCAAAACATCCACCTGGACCTACTTTTCAAAATCCTATGCATGAAAACAAGACAAAGTGCATTACGGCTAGAATAACATTCTAACTGTACACGCTTTCAAATGGTTTCTCTTTATTTTGGCCATGTTTCTTTTCATTCCTCTGCTCTTCCAATTCCTGTAAACCAAACACCCAAGTTGATAGAAATCCCGTGTTTACAAATGCTTTGATTACCATGTGCATTTTCCTATCCTATTTCGTGTTTTTCCTATCCTTGCTTTAAGAATCATGCAAGCCAAATGAACCCTTACAGAATTACTTCAGTTACGGGTACGTGTCGAAGGGAACTTTGTGTGGTTTGTCCTACTCCTGCCGCGATGTCGTCCACCTCACCTGAGCTGCTCCATCGACAGAAGCATCCACCAAACCAGACATCACGACTCCTGACCGTCTTTCGCCACCTCAGATCTCCTTCCCTGTTGCCGGCATGCACCCCAATGGCATCACCATCATCGACTCAGCAGATGAACCTCAGGAGTACACGGGTCCACCAGAGAGGTCGCACTCTTTTGTTTCTGCTTATGTTATGCATTGCTTAAACTTACCTGCTACTTTATCGTCCTGTTCAGCTCTTGGACTCCCAACTCAGGTCCAAATTCATGTTCAAACTTGAGTTCTAAATTAGTTGTGGGGCACATATAGAGGCAGCAATGAATAGTATGTTTGTCTAATATCTGGTTCACCTAGGGTATGCCTATGTTGTTCATCATGGGTGGGAAACAAATAGTAATGCAATCATCATCTGTCTTTTTATTAATTTAAAGCAATCATCAGCCTGCTATCATTATTTTGGATCCATCCACTGGTTGTTACCATCACTCTAAATTTCTGCATGCTCTCCTTACATAATCTCACCATATTTTTTCGTATGCATGTCAGATATTGTACACAGTCATGCTGAACATGTAGAGAAAAAGAGAAAAGTTTTGCGCGGCAATACAATGTCATGCAGACATCGCTCCATGGTGGGTTCAATGGCAAACCCTCCCCACCCCTCTCCTGATTGTAATCCAGAGGAAGATATCTGTTCTAAGGCGGATTCAGACGCCGCTGACCACTCTTATTTACCCCCCAAGGTGTTTGCTCTACCTTGGCATGATGATGTTAGTCATATCATGCATATGTTGCCTTGCAATGCCTACTTTTGACATCTTATATGTCATCTGCTTAGTTTAGACATGTTCTGTAATGCCACATGTTTAGTTTCTATATCATATATGGGAATTATGCAGTTGTCTTTTAGCCAGCCATAATATATGTGACATGTGGAATGCCATCCTGTTTAACCAGGCATCATATATTTGAATGATATCTTGCCCATCCTTTTCTTCATTACATTTCTATTTGTCGACAATGTTTGTACATTAAACTACTCTTCCTGTGAATCAGACATTTGGGTGGGAGATGGAAAAATCTGGAGTGAAAACAAGGCCTTCAGAGCAGATAGTGCTACCTGTCAAAGCAGATCTCAGAGATGGATTCAGAGACAGATGACCGGTCCTATTCCCCTACTGAGGTGTATGCTCTAACTTGGCATGGTTATACTGCTCATATCATGCATACGGTGTCTTGCATTGCATAGTTTAGACATCATATACACAATATTCAACACCATGTTCTTAGTTCAGACATCATATCGAATGCCCTCTGTTTAGCATATAAATCACATATGTGAATTAAATGATGCGATCCTGATTACTTAGATAACATGTAGGTGAATTATGTCATGCGATCCTGTTTTGTTATTCATCATTTCTTTGAATTATGTTATGCTATGCTATCCAGTTTAGATAGACATCATATATGTGAAATTATGTCATGCTATCCATTTTAGTTAAATAATATACATGTCAACTATTTCATGCCCTCTTTTTTCCACACTATTTATTGCATCTGTCTCTCATACAATGTCTGTACGTTCAACTATGTTTCCTGTTTATCAGCCATTTGAACTGGAGCGGGTGATGCTAGTATCTAGCGGAATAAAAACACGATCTTCAAATAAAACAGTGCTACCAATTAGTGGAGATAGCAACCCGGTTGTACATGCACAAGAACCAGCCCTACCACACATAACGCAAACTCTCGCAGATTGTACCCCTACTATCACGCCCAAGATGGGACCCTATCCTAAAGGAACTCGAAGGTCCCACCAAGGATAGAAGCGCATCTTGAAAACGCTTTTGCAAGGTGGATATCATTACATCAACATTACATAATAGATGGGGTTACATACAAAAGGAATACAATGCCACACGAATACAACATCATATTACATAAGAGCACCATCCGACTACGGATGAAACACAAACAAAAACTCAAACGACATCCACCCTGCTAGCCCAGGCTGCCGACCTGGAACCTATCCCCTGATCGAAGAAGAAGCAGAAGAAGGACTCCAAAACAAGCAAGCATCGCTCTCGCGTCACGATCATCCCATAACTTGTACCTGCAACTGTTGTTGTAGTAATCTGTGAGCCACGAGGACTCAGCAATCCCATTACCATGGGTATCAAGACTAGCAAAGTTTAATGGGAAAGGAAGGGGGGTAAAGTGGTGAGGTTGCAGCAGCGACTAAGCATATATGGTCGCTAACATACGCAAATAAGAGCGAGAAGAGAGCAAACGGAACGGTCGTGAAGCTAGCAATGATCAAGAGGTGATCCTGAACTCCTACTTACGTCAAGCATAACCCAAAGACCGTGTTCACTTACCAGACTCCGCCGAGAAGAGACCATCACGGCTACACACACGGTTGATGCGTTTTAATTCGGATCTGGTGTCAAGTTATCTACAACCGGACATTAACAAATTCCCATCTGCCACATAACCGCGGGCACGGCTCTCGAAAGTTTATACACTGCAGGGGTGTCCCAACTTAGCCCATGATAAGCTCTCGCGATCAATGAAGGATATTCCTTCTCCCAGGAAGACCCGACCAGTCTCGGAATCCCGGTTTACAAGACATTTCGACAATGGTAAAACAAAACCAGCAAAGCCGCACGCTGTGCCGACAAATCCCGATAGGAGCTGCACATATCTCGTTCTCAGGGCACACCGGATGAGCAAGACGTCGGGTTGGCATAGACCCTGGTTGCCCAGGGGGTGCCGGACATCGCTCGGTTTGGACCAACACTTAAACAAGCATTGGCCCGGGGGGGCTAAAATAAAGATGACCCTTGGGTTAATTACTCCCAAGGGAAAAGTAGGTGGTGGTGAGGCAAATGGTAAAACCAAGGTTGGGCCTTGCTGGAGGAGTTTTATTCAAAGCGAACTATCAAGGGGGTCCCATAAATCACCCAACCGCGTAAGGAACGCAAAATCCGGGAACATAATACCGGTATGACGGAAACTAGGGCGGCAAGAGTGGAACAAAACACTAGGCATAAGGCCGATCCTTCCACCCTTTACCAAGTATATAGATGCATTAATTAGATAAGAGATATTGTGATATCCCAATATAACCCTGTCCAAGATGGAGCAATCTTCAACTTCACCTACAACTAACAACACTATAAGAGGGGCTGAGCAAAGCCGTAACATAGCCAAACAACGGTTTTCTAGGAAGGGTGTCAAAGGTTAGAGGTTTATGGCAATTTGGGAGGCTTGAAGAGCAAATGATAGGTAGCGCAGTAAAGCGATAGAACGAAGCAACTAGCATAGCAATGATAGTAGTGAGATCCAAGGTAGCGGTCATCTTGCCTGAAATCTTGCAAGGAAGAAGAATGAGTCCATGAAGAAGATGAAGCCACGAAGACGAACCAAGCGTAGACGAACGAATCCTCACGATCGCAACGAAACAGGAACTATCGAGAAGAAGCACACAACAAGGTAAACAAACCACACATGAACAAGACATGATGCTCGACCAAGCATGATGCAAGACATGACTACATGAAGCTACTCATGGCAAGAGATGATGCAAACAAGAGCAACACATCAAGGCAAGTTTAAATGAGGCCGGAAGCAACATATAACAATTTCAGTAAGTCCTCATATGCAAATTACGAAATTGGTCCAGATCTGAATAAACCTTATGTTCAAGTTGTTAAATAGCAAGTTAAAATGCACCAAGATGATCTACACGAAATTCTAGTCAAGTTACATATAAAGTTCATTATATTTGGAGTTACGGCCTAGAAGATATGAGCAAAACAAGTTAAACAAGGCATTGATGCAAAATGCATACAAACATCAAGCAAACACACCAAAACAAGGATTCAACATGATAATATGAAACTACATGCAAAATCAATCAAGTTTCATATAGAGCACACTCAAAACGGAGCAACGGTTCAACACATACACTCTATACAAGTTTAAAGGACAAACTGTCCAAAACAGCAACTAGGCATCTAGCAAGCATCAAAACAATAAGCTACAGCACCCCAACATAATAAAAAAAGGCATGGGCATGAAGCACAGGTAAGGCATGACAAAACATGAACACTGAGCTATCTCCAGAAATCAATAGAACATGCTCAAAAGGACATGGCAAGATTGCAAATAATAACAGTTTCAGACATTAGCAGAAATATCATCAGGTTGCAATGTTTAGAGCTATTAAACAACATGTTACAGGAACTTAACACGGCAAACAAAGACATGTAATAAATATACTAATATCATCTAACAAAAGTCCCTTACTGACCATGACCCAAAAGGGCACAGAAAATATGATGGCACTCTTGTAAACATGGCAAAAGATATGACAGATTCATACATGGCAGGAACAACAATAAGTAGGCATGTTTGTTAGCTTGAACCACTCACCACAGAGAAATACATGGCATGGCAAGGCAACCAAAAGTAAGAATACATGTTTATTAAGCTAAGAATGACAAGAGCAAGTTCATAGGGTGCATGGATCACTAGCAACAATCATGGCAACATTGAACTTAATGTTAACAGACTGACATCAACATCATTTAGCAAGTTTGGAGCAAGATAACAACAAGCTACAGCAGGCTATGAATGCAACCAGGGGCATGGATGGATAGAGCATGACATGTGTAACAAAACATCCTTTGTGAACATTTCCAGATTATGCATAGAATGACTTGTGGAAGCAGGATTACATAGCATCATAATATAACAGAATAAGACTAGCAAAACAGTAACAGCAAGTACCCTACTTAACAAGCTTGATGCACTCACCACTCAACTCAAAAAAATACATGGATAGCACCCCTCTTGACTTAGTTCAAAACACAAGTAGACATCAACCTCATAGGATGCACACATCAAACATGGCAAAAACGACAAATGAGCATGTTCTGTTAACAGACAGCAGATAACATTATATAGCACTCTTGCAACGATGATTCAGGCATCAATATGGACTCAAATGAACATGATGCAATGGAATGAAATGAAGTACTCATTGAGACGAACAATATGATATGCTACACGCCCAAAACGGAGCCACGGATGCGGAGTTATGATGCGATGAACAGGAGCTAAAAATATGCAAATATATCAGGGACTTGGAGAAAAATCCGGGGTCAACCTGCGATTGGATCTAGATCTGGGGTTGCACGTGAACTGAGGTTCGTCGGAGAGTTGCCAGCCTTGGCCGGAGAGGAGGAAGGAGGCCGAAGAGGCGGCCGTAGCGTCGGATCCGGCGGGGAACGAGGAGGAGGGCGCGGGCGGCGAGGTCCGCGGCGCAGGGCGGCGGCGGCCAGCGGAGGAGTGGACGGGGCAGGGTCGTCCTTGGTGGAGGAAGCCGATGGCACGGACGGCCCACTCCAGCGCGGGACGCGCAGGGGCACGGCGGCGAGGCGCTCTGGGCGCGGCGGCGGCGGACGGGCTTCGGGGTCGATGCAGGAGCCGGGGCTCTCCGGCCGCGGTGCACGGAACGGGCGGCGGCGGTGGACGGTGGTCGGCGGCAAGGCGGGGCCGATCCGGCCGGCGGCAAGGCGGCGCGGCCGGAGATGACACGGGGCTCGGGGCGAAGGCGCGGGCCTGCGGCGGCGGCGGATGGGCCCGGGCGGGCTCCAAATGGGCCCGGCGGGACGGCGCGGTGGAGTCGGCGGTGGGGGCGACGTGGCAGTGCGCGATTGGACGGGGGAAGCGGGGCGGACGCGTCCGGCCGTCACGGACGTGTCCGGCGGCGGCGGGAGGAAGATGACTAGGGTTTCATCCGCGAATTTCGGGGGGAGGCACATATTTATAGATAGAGGGAGCTAGGAGAGTCCAAATGAGGTGCGGTTTTCGCCCACACGACCGTGATCGAACGACCGAGAGCATGGAGGGGGTTTGGATGGGTTATTGGGCCACTTTGAAGGGGTGTTGGGCTGCAAACAAAAGAGGCCTTTTACGGTTACCCGGTTAACCGTTGGAGTATCAAACGACCTCCAAATGGCACGAAACTTACGGGCGGTCTACCGGTGGTATACCAAGGCCGCATGGCAAATCTCGGTCCATTCCGAGAATGTTTAACACCCGCACACGAAAAGAGGTAAAAGGGGGCGCCGGAGGACATAGGAGTGCCGGATTGCAAAACGGACAACGGTGAAAATGCTCGGATGCATGAGACGAACACGTATGCGAAATGGAATGCACATGATGACATGGTAAAATGCAACAGGTAAGCAAATGACATGGAAATGACAGCGAATAACTGGCAGACACCTGGCGCAACGAATCCAGGGCGTTACAACACTCCTCCACTAACAAGAGATCTCGTCCTGAGATCTTAGGACCGAGACGGAAGGGAAAATGGATGAGGTGAAACAAAAACTCAAGAGAAGAAGCAAAGAATTGAGAACAGTCTAGAAGAAGAGAGGAACAACGAGAATGACGAGAATCGAAAGCTCACGGAAATAGATAGACTATGAAACCACTCCGGTTAGAACGAGATAAGAAACGAATAAGACTGAAAGGATTTAGGCAGCACTCCGGCTGGAGATGGAAGGAATAGAACACGAGCTTGAGAGGATGGAAATGATACTTGATGAACACATGACACAAAACCTCCGGAAAGAATTGAAAGAGTTGAATTGAAAAGAACGGACAAGAAAAATGACAACTTGTGCCACGAATGAAATTGAAAGCATCTTTAGAAGGACGGTTTAAACGGAGTTGTTGATAAAATCGACAACGAAAAGAATAAGTTTGTTGTGGTCTTATAGGTAACATCTCAAGATCATAAGGTGATAACCGGCCACAAATGTAAATGATTGGATAGCTGAGAAGAACGAATAAATGCAAAACTCCACTTCAAAGAATACGAAGAATTAATTACACTTCAAGACGCAAGAAGAAAAGATACTTGTACTCCTCCAACAAGAATGTTGATGCACTCTTGAAGAATGAACTAAATCATGAAGAACCACCATGAAGAACTCCGGTAACAAAAGGATGACGAGATAAGATTGAAGGATGAAAGAATAAGATGAGCCTTGCGGTGATTTAGATGGAGGTTCCGACGAGATGGCCGAGGAAATTTGAACTCCGGAAAAGAAAAGATGAACGACTTAGATCCGAGAAAATCACTCATCACGAACAATCTCCGAAGAAAAGAATTAATCAACTTGACCACGATGAAATTAGATTAAGAATTATGATATGCTTATCCTCCACCAATTAAATAGATGAGAAGCAATGGATTTGCATACTACTTATTCTTCTTGAAAAGGATTAAGGGGGAAATATAGCACAAAACTGGAGCAAGTCTTCATGAACCACCAGTAGGATTGGAAAGAACGAATGAATTAAAATGATAATCAAGGAAGAAGAATCTTGAACGAACCACCGTAAGAATTCAAAAGTGACTGGCGAAAGAGAATGAATCACCGGGGAGAATTAGAAGAACCAATATGCTCGCGGGGATTTAGATGCAAAAGAACAAAGAGATCATGAGCTGATTAAAGAAGACTTGAACGAAGCACCGGGATAATTGGATAACGGTAGCTGAAATGTGAGGATGAAGAATTCTTCTGGAATGATGGCCTCCGGTGGAAAGAAATGGAAAAACCAACTCCTGACATACTCCGGATGGTTAAGAAAAGAATATCTGACAAATGGAATAATTCGCGAGGATAACATGAAGCTAGAACCACAAAACTTCGAGAGAACGAACAAGATTTAGAGAAAAACTCTTCTTCGGTCTTCAATGATGATGGAAAACACCACCAAAATTACTGAGATACACCGGGAGAATAAAAATCAAAGAGGTTGAGCCAACAATGAAAGAATTTGAAAGCGATCTTGGAGAAGGCATGTGACTGATGGGATCCATTCTTACGTCACACTTGAAAAGAATTGAGAATAACTCCGGGGAATTAGAAGAGTCAGGTAAGATCCTGGGAAAAGACCTGTGGGTTAGGGCCCACTAGAAGAAACACCATTGGCAAGGATTGTTGAACAGGTAGATGATGCACCGGAACAATTGAAATATTGAATGAGGTGAGAACCTCCAATTTAGTTCAAACACAGACGAATCTTCTGAGATGTCTTGAACACTCCGGAAGGATAAACTGGCGAGAGGCGAATGAGCAAGGAAAACACTTGAGCCAAGGAAAAGAATATAATCACTACCGAAAAATGGAATTGAATCCACCGGAGAAGATAAAGAGATGAAGAATGTCCACCGAGACGAGAATTCACCGGTTGAAATGATTGAGGGAAGAATGAAGAGACTCCACATGAATGAAATTGATGCTCGAAAGAGACTCAGGCTCCGGGAAAAAGAGGGTGGGAGGGCGGGAAAACAAAGGCAACTTGGAAGGGGGAACCGACGAATATTTTGGAGAGAAAACTCCAGTTGAAATCACTGAGGAAAGAAAGCAAAGACTTCGCACAAGTAGGAAGGATACTCGATTACGGACTCCGACTCCGAGATAAAAAGGGGTGGGCGGGTGGGAAAAGAAAACAACTAAGGATTGAACATGGCAAAGATGAAGAGGCTCGAGTCAACTTGACGAGAAATGCACCGGATAAAAAGAGCTGAGAACCAACGACCGGAAAACGAACTGCGTGATCCTAAAGAAAATTTGAAGGGGAAGAGAAGTAATTCAAAACACCTACGTCAGATTCCTCACCAGAGCGACAAAGGGGCTAAGGAGTAAAAAGAATTCCTACTCTCCGATATAACTAGACTCCGAAAACAGTTTTCTTCTAGACTCGACAACGGCCAAACTAGACGATCAATAGAGAGGGCTCCTATGGACGGTCGAGGCTCTGATACCAACTTGTCACGCCCAAGTTGCGACCCTATCCTAAAGGAACTCGAAGGTCCCACCAAGGATAGAAGCGCATCTTGAAGACACTTTTGCAAGGTGGATATAATTACATCAAAATTACATAATAGATGGGGATACATACAAAAGGCATACAATGCCACAAGAATACAACATCATATTACATAAGAGCACCATCCGACTACGGATGAAACACAAACAAAAACCCAAATGACATCCACCCTGCTAGCCCAGGCTGCCGACCTGGAACCTATCCCCTGATCGAAGAAGAAGCAGAAGAAGGACTCCAAAACAAGCAAGCATCGCTCTCGCGTCACGATCATCGCGTAACTTGTACCTGCAACTGTTGTTGTAGTAATCTGTGAGCCACGAGGACTCAGCAATCCCATTACCATGGGTATCAAGACTAGCAAAGTTTAATGGGAAAGGAAGGGGGTAAAGTGGTGAGGTTGCTGCAGCGACTAAGCATATATGGTCGCTAACATACGCAAATAAGAGTGAGAATAGAGCAAACGGAACAGTCGTGAAGCTAGCAATGATCAAGAGGTGATCCTGAACTCCTACTTACGTCAAGCATAACCCAAAGACCGTGTTCACTTCCCGGACTCCGCCGAGAAGAGACCATCACGGCTACACACACGGTTGATGCGTTTTAATTTGGATCTGGTGTCAAGTTATCTACAACCGGACATTAAAAAATTCCCATCTGCCACATAACCGCAGGCACGGCTCTCAAAAGTTTATACCCTGCAGGGGTGTCCCAACTTAGCCCATGATAAGCTCTCGCGATCAACGAAGGATATTCCTTCTCCCAGGAAGACCCGATCAGTCTCGGAATCCCGGTTCACAAGACATTTCGACAATGGTAAAACAAAACCAGCAAAGCCACCCATTCTGCCGACAAATCCCGATAGGAGCTGCACATATCTCGTTCCGAGGGCACACCGGATGAGCAAGACGTCGGGTTAGCATAGACCCTGGTTGCCCAGGGGGCGCCGGACATCGCTCGGTTTGGACCAACACTTAGACAAGCATTGGCCCGGGGGGGCTAAAATAAAAATGACCCTTGGGTTAATTACTCCCAAGGGAAAAGTAGGTGGTGGTGAGGCAAATGGTAAAACCAAGGTTGGGCCTTGCTGGAGGAGTTTTATTCAAAGCGAACTATCAAGGGGGTCCCATAAATCACCCAACCGCATAAGGAACGCAAAATCCGGGAACATAATACCGGTATGATGGAAACTAGGGCGGCAAGAGTGGAACAAACCACTAGGCATATGGCCGAGCCTTCCACCCTTTACCAAGTATATAGATGCATTAATTAAATAAGAGATATTGTGATATCCCAACATAACCCTGTCCACCATGGAGCAATCTTCAACTTCACCTGCAACTAACAACGCTATAAGAGGGGCTGAGCAAAGCGGTAACATAGCCAAACAACGGTTTGCTAGGAAGGGTGTCAAAGGTTAGAGGTTCATGGCAATTGGGAGGCTTGAAGAGCAAATGATAGGTAGCACAGCAAAGCGATAGAACGAAGCAACTACCATAGCAATGATAGTAGTGAGATCTAGGGTAGCGGTCATCTTGCCAAAAATCCCGCAAGGAAGAAGAACGAGTCCATGAAGAAGATGAAGCCACGAAGACGAACCAAGCGTAGACGAACGAATCCTCACGATCGCAACGAAACAGGAACTATCGAGAAGAAGCACACAACAAGGTAAACAAACCACACATGAACAAGAAATGATGCTCGACCAAGCATGATGCAAGACATGACTACATGAAGTTACTCATGGCAAGAGATGATGCAAACAAGAGCAACACATCAAGGCAAGTTTAAATGAGGTCGGAAGAAACATATAACAATTCCGGTAAGTCCTCATATGCAAATTTCGAAATTGGTCCAGATCTGAATAAACCTTATGTTCAATTTGTTAAACAGCAAGTTAAAATGCACCAAAATGATCTACATGAAATTCTAGTCAAGTTACATATAAAGTTCATTAGATTTGGAGTTACGGCCTAGAAGATATGAGCAAAACAAGTTAAACAAGACATTGATGCAAAATGCATGCAAACATCAAGCAAACACACCAAAACAAGGATTCAACATGATAATAGGAAACTACATGCAAAATCAATCAAGTTTCATATAGAGCACACTCAAAACGGGGCAACGGTTCGACACATACACACTACAAGTTTAAAGGACAAACTGTCCAAAACAGCAACTAGGCATCTAGCAAGCATCAAAACAATAAGCTACATCACCCCAACATAATAACAAAAGGCATGGGCATGAAGCACAGGTAAGGCATGACAAAACATGAACACTGAGCTATCTCCAGAAATCAATAGAACATGCTCAAAAGGACATGGCAAGATTGCAAATAATAACAGTTTCAGACATTAGCAGAAATATCATCAGGTTGCAATGTTTAGAGCTATTAAACAACTGTTACAGGAACTTAACATGGCAAACAAAGACATGGCATGAATGTACTAATAGCATATAACAAAAGTCCCTTACTGACCATGAGCCAAAAGGGCACAGAAAATATGATGGCACTCATGTGCACATGGCAAAAGATATGACAGATTCATACATGGCAGGAACAATAATAGGTAGGCATGTTGGTGAGCTTGAAACACTCACCACAGAGCAATACATGGCATGTAAAGGCAACCAAAAGTAAGAATACATGTTTATTAAGCTAAGAATGACAAGAGCAAGTCCATAGGGTGCATGGATCACTAGCAATAATTATGGCAACATTGAACTTATTGTTAACAGACTGACAGCAACATTATTTAGCAAGTTTGGAGCAAGATAACAACAAGCTACAGCAGACTATGAATGCAACCAGGGGCATGGATGGATAGAGCATGACATGTGTAACAAAACATCCTGTATGAACATCTCCAGATTATGCATAGAATGACTTGTGGAAGCAGGTTTACATAGCATCATAATATAAAAGAATTAGACTAGCAAAACAGTAACAGCAAGTACCCTACTTAACAAGCTTGATGCACTCACCACACAACTCACAAAAATACATGGATAGCACCCCTCTAAAGATGGCATGACATAGTTCAAAACACAAGTAGACATCAACCTCATAGGATGCACACATGAAACATGGCAAAAATGACAAATGAGCATGTTCCGTTAACAGACAGCAGATAACATTATATAGCACTCTTTCAACGATGATTCAGGTATCAAGATGGACTCAAATGAACATGATGCAATGGAATGAAATGAAGTACTCATTGAGGCGAACAATTTGATATGCTATAGGCCAAAAACTGAGCCACAGATGCGGAGTTATGATGCGATGAACAGGAGCTAAAAATATGCAAATATATCAGGGACTTAGAGAAAAATCCGGGGTCGATTGGATCTGGATCTGGGGTTGCACATGAACCGAGGTTCCTCGGAGAGTCGCCAGACTTGGCCGGAGAGGAGGAAGGAGGCCGGAGAGGCGGCCGTAGGCGGCGGATCCGGCGGGGAAGGAGGACAAGGGCGCGGGCGACGAGGTCCGCGGCACCGGGCGGCGGAGGCCAGCGGAGGAGTGGACGGGGCAGGGTCGTCCTGGGCGGAGAAAGCCGGCGGCACGGACGGCCAGCTCCGTCGCAGGACGCGCAGGGGCATGGCGACGAGGCGCTCCGGGCGCGGCGGCGGCGGACGGGCTTCGTGGTCGATGCGGGCGCCGGGGCTCTCCGGCCGGCGGCACGCAGAACGGGCGGCAGTGGAG
>NC_041385.1:590980694-590999028 GCF_002162155.2 Triticum dicoccoides | reverse complement strand
GGCCGCCGGCGGGCGGCGGCGCGGCCGGAGATGACGCGGGGCTCGGGGCGGAGGCGCGGGCCTGCGGCGGCTGCGGATGGGCCCGGGCGGGCTCCGAATGGGCCCGGCGGGCCGGCGCGGTGGAGTCGGCGGCGGGGCCGACGTGGCAGCGCGCGATTGGACGGGGGAAGCGGGGCGGACGCGTTCGGCCGTCACGGACATGTCCGGCGGCAGCGGGAGGAAGATGTCTAGGGTTTCATCCGCGAATTTCGAGGGGAGGCACATATTTATAGATAGAGGGAGCTAGGAGAGTCCAAATGAGGTGCGTTTTTCGCCCACACGATCGTGATCGAACGACCGAGAGCATGGAGGGGGTTTGGATGGGTTATTGGGCCACTTTGAAGGGGTGTTGGGCTGCAAACAAAAGAGGCCTTTTACGGTTACCCAGTTAACCGTTGGAGTATCAAACGACCTCCAAATGGCACGAAACTTGACAGGCGGTCTACCGGTGGTATACCAAGGCCGCTTGGCAAATCTCGGTCCATTCCGAGAATGTTTAACACCCGCACACGAAAAGAGGTAAAAGGGGGCCCCGGAGGACATAGGAGTGCCGGATTGCAAAACGGACAACGGGGAAAATACTCGGATGCATGAGACGAACACGTATGCGAAATGAGATGCACATGATGACATGGTAAAATGCAACACGCAAGAAAATGACATGGCAATGACCGCGAATAACTGGCGGACACCTGGCGCAACGAATCCGGTGTGTTACACCTACTGCGATGGACAGAGAACCAGCTTCACCCAATCTAAACCCAACCTCAGCCGATAGTAACCCAGTTCCTATTGACACGGCACCATCTCCACCACAGATCTCCCAAACAAGAGCACTTAGTAAGGCAGCTCCAGTGCCCAAAGGGCCAGTACTATCACGGCGAACCCTAGCTCCACCAGTTAGTACGCCTATTCCTGTGGAGGAAGCACAACCAGCCAGTCGTAGTTTAGCATCTATCACATTTGATGTTGTTAAATCGTATGTGCGTATCTTCCCATCTTGGAAATATTATACTGAAGATGAAGGAAAATGCCAGTTGCAGGTGTTTGTCCAGGAGTTATGTGTAAGTAATGTTATTCATGGCAATTACTTTGCTTCGTCCCATACATCCTACCTCCATGATGGTTATAATACAACAAATTTTCCCATTTTTCTCTATAGAGAAGGACCGATTTGGAAACTTAGGATGAGGTAACCTGTGCTAATACCTCTACTATCTTCAAGAATGCTTGGTGGTAGTATGGGAATTACCTGAAGAAAACGTACTTCACCGGCAAAGAAACTCATCAAATTCCCTTACATTCTCCTGAGACACATTTACTGGACGATGACTGGGAACACCTTGTTCTGTACCGGTCCCGAACCAAGAATGTGGTAAGGTCTATGAGCTCATTTTCTATTTTTAAGTATTATATTCTTGCGTCTTACTGTACTCTGGTCATGTAGAACAAGTGCCTAAACCTGAAGAACAACTGTTCTAATTTAAGATTACATTGCTATCATAGTTCAAAAAAGCGCTAGGCGTTAATTGTGCGTTTTGCCACCACCTTGCACTTTACTGACCAAAGCGCATGCTTATGCGCAGTTATGCACAGATTAAGCGTAGTTATGCGCAATGCGTTTTGCCAACGCCTAGAGCCTAGGCACGCTTAAGCACTCGCTTAGGAGCGCCTTTTTTAACTATGATTGCTTTGCTCTTGTATCATTATATTTACTCATACAAACTTATTTTTAAATTGAAGGATCCAATCGAAACTCCAATGGCACGGCAGGTATGTTCACGCATGTTTCTTTAACAGGTTTGCTCTTATCAATAGCTCTTTTGATTTCAATTTCAATTGTGTATACAGTTGACTTTCATATCATGCACATTACTAGCATCATAACAGAGCCAATAGTGTTGTTGTACATGTAGACCCGTGGTACCCATCTGAAATCTTGTTGTGCCGTGTAGTTTCCCACACTTTGTATTCTTTCACTTCTGATTTGTCTTGAACTGATATGATTTGAACCGTGTCTCTATTTTGATTTGGCAAGACAATGTAGTGACCATAGGACATAGATATATGTTTGTTTGATTCTTTTATTATGTACTAGTACTTGGCAATAGAAGACTTGGTACTTCAATCCTGTCCACCTTACTAATGAACTGGTTCACCGAAATGAGTTTCATATACTAGTACATGCTAAACTTGTTATGTGTCTGCTTGTTTCTACTTTTAGAATGCTGACAGAATATTGGGGAAGAGTGCCTTATTAAGCAATGGTAAAGGAAGTAATGCAGATATGGATCAGGATAGTGACACATCCTTGTTGGTCTCCAACAAAGCTGATAAAACAGCTAAGGAAGACTATCTTGAAGACAGCGAGACAACCCCAAAGTCATGTCTTGGTTTAGTGTTCGAGTTACTGGCCACTACCGCTTGCACAAGCTATTCAAACTCACTGTCTGAATTAGTTCGGTTTCTTGAGTCTCAACTACAAGCTGAAAGACATCGATCAGCTGTGCTACGACAAGAAGCTAAAGGACTGCGGAAGTCCCTGGAGCATTTAGATGCATACTTTCTGGTGCAACAGCAAGCGTTGGAGGATTTTAGCGCCAAACAGGACAAAGCTAATCAGCTTGCTAAGCTTATTGCCAGCATGGTGGATACCCAGGATAACGTTTCTTGAGCTCTTCTAAAGTTGTTTCAGTTATGCTCTTGTTTTCCTGCCGCGTGTATTTGCACTGGTGGCCAATTTTGACGGCTAGTGTATGTAATATGCTGCTTTGTTCCCTATATTTGCGCTGGTGGTGAAATTTGATGCCCAGTGGATGTAATATGTGTAATAGCGGTAATAGGCTAGCCTTAATTGCTTGCTTATTTATTTCCTTATTGTCTTGTTTAGTTATTTGCTTGTAGTCATTGCAGTTCTTTTTCTGTGTTTTTCTAGTGGCCACAATAGCCTATTTTTGGTAACTAGGCCAAAATAATCATGGCAACACACGGAATGTTGTAACCATGGGCCTCCAGCAGGCCGTATGATCCATGGGCCTTCATTCGGCCGTAGGAGCATTGGCCTTCTATACGGGCCGTAGGATCCATCAGCCTTCTATACGGGCCTTAGGGATCAATGGGCCTTCTACGGGCCGTAGGGTCCATGGGCCTTCTACGGGCCGTACTATCCATGGGCCTCATACGGGCCGTTGGATCCATGGGCCTTCTACGGGGCGTATCATCATTTCGCCAATCATGGGCCATACTATTCGTGGACCATAATGGGCCGTTAATAAGCCGTATTTGATAACTCTATGAAAACAGCCCAACGGGTTTTTTTTGACATGAAAACGGCCCAACGTATTAACGATCCGCAAATGGGCCGACTGTAATGACGGGTTGAATTTGGCCCACAAGCAGAAAATGACAGTAACTGGCCGTATGTAACCGAATGCTGCAAATGAGCCCAAGAATCAATGGGCCCTGAGAAGGCCGAAAGATAACTTGGGCTGGAAACGGCCCAATGGAATAACGGGCCGTTAATGGGTATAAAGTGATACACTGTTCATTACGGGCTAGTTTCACCACGTGCCGTTAATGGGCCAAGAGTTACAAAGGTCCTCATATGGGCCGAAAGAAGTCATGGGCCACACATGTGGGCCGGAAGTTAAAACGGGCTGAATCATATTGGACGGCCCAGATGACTCTACTGGGCCTATTCGGATAGGGCGTAACGGGCCCTGGGTTAGCGGGCTGTAAATGGGCCATATGCAAATAGGCCGTTAACAGGCTTTCCATGGGCCGGCCCGCCAACATTTGACCAAGTCAAACGGGCCAGCCTTTTTACAGGAATGGGCCTCTGTTGGGTTGTGCCACGTGTCGCCGTATCATAGGCGCCTTCGGTCCAATGAGCGGATGACATCTGTCCCAACGGTGAGCCGACACGTGTTTCCTCCAGCCAATGATGATTTTACACGTGGAAAATCCCCATTGGTCGGGGCTGTTAACGGGTTATGGGATCCAAAACCCGAGCTGAGAGCTTAACAGTTTTCCGTTACGATGGATGCCATGTGTCGGTCACCCTTGACGAAAGCAGTTCTGTGACGCGCGATTTATCGTCATGGAAGTGGGCACTTCCGTGATGATAATTTTGGTAATGTCATGGAACACTTCTACGACATCACAGGTATGACTATCTTGATTCTGTCATAAATTTGTCATGGATGTACATGCATGACAAAAAATGCGACCTACTGTGACAAACACGTATCATCATGGAAGTGTATTTTTTTGTAGTGCTTTCTCAAGCTCATCATAAGAGAGCACTCGAGGTGACCCGTATATGAGTTCTGTGAGGAGAACTGCTTCTTCCCCGTATACCAGGGCAAAGGGTGTCTGGGCAGTGGCTCGATTTGGCGTCGTTCTGATTGACCAAAGAACCACCGGCAACTCATCAATCCAGCGCCTTCCGCTCTTGTGCAGCCTATCAAAAGTCTTTGTCCTCAGGCCTTGCAGCACTTCAGCATTTTCCCTCTCCGCTTAGCCGTTGATCCGTGGGTGTGCCACGGAAGCAAAACAGATCTTGATGCCGAGGTCTTCAATGTATTGCATGAAGGTGTGGCTTGTGAACTGCATGCCGTTGTCGGTGATGAATCTGTTTGGCACACCAAACCGGAAAACTAGCCCCTTGAAGAATTTGATTGCTGACTGTGCTGTCACCTTCCTCACTTCTTCCACCTCCGACCACTTTGTGAACTTGTCGATTGCAACGCACAAGTACTCAAAGCCCACGATGGCGCGGGGGAAGGGTCCCAGTGTGTCAAGCCCCCAGACCGAGAATGGCCAGGAGAGAGGGGTTGTTTGAAGGGCTTGAGCTAGCTGATGAAGCTTCTTTGAATGGAAATGTCACGCTTCACACTTGCTTACTAGTGCCATCGCATCCTGGAGGGCAGTGGGCCAGAAGAAACCTTGCCGGAAAGCCATGCCGGCAAGGGCCCTCGATCCTATGTGGGAGCCACATATGCCTCCATGTATCTCCGCCAACAACTCCAGTCCTTCCTCCCGGGGAATGCACTTCAATTTCACTCTGTTTGGTCTTTTTCTGTATAGAAGGTTCTCATTGAACTAGTACAGGGCAGACCGACGGGCTACTTTCTCCGCTTCTTCCTGCTCCTCAGGAAGCTACCCTGTTTCGAGGAATTGGACGGTATGTTGTTCCCATGTCGGAGCCTGGGGCTCGACGGCAAGGACCAAAGGCATCTCCTCTGCCGCGAGGACGGCTGCCTCTACGGCCAGGGCTTGGTTCCCTGCAGGAGTCGGTTGCCCCATGGCAGGCTCGGCATCCACGGCAACATCTTTGCCAGCAGCTCCAGGGAGCTCGATAGGGAAGTACTTGTCGGGGCCTGATTTCCTCCTCTTGTTCTGCTTTCTCGATGGTTCAACGGATGGTTGAGTTAACCGAAGCACAAAAGTACGTGGTTCCACAGGTAGCTTGAGGGCAGCGCGCTTCGACAGGTAGTCGGCGATGTCGATCTCCATTCGAGGGACATGCTCTGCCTGTATACCGTCAAAGTGCTCCTCCAGTTTCCACACCTCATGCATGTAGGCCTCCATCAACGGGCTTTGATAATCTTTGTTGACCTGCCTGACGACAAGTTGTGAATCACCCCCGACGATGAGCTTCTCGACCCTGAGGTCTGCCACGATCCTGAGACCGGCAAGCAATCCCTCGTATTCAGCAGTGTTGTTCATCGACATCTCCCTGTGAAAGTGCATCTAGATCACGTACTTGAGGTGCTCTCCGGTGGGTGCGATGAGCAGCACACCAGCATCGGCGCCTTGCAGTGAAAAAGCCCCGTCAAAGTACATAACCCAGTTGCGACTTGTTTCTTTGCCGGGAAGAGTGGTCTCCTGGATCTCTTCGTCGGGCATCGAGGTCCATTCTGCAATGAACTCCGCCAAGACTCTGCTCTAAATGATCGAGGTGCTTTCGAACTTCAAACCAAAACTCGGCAGCTCCAAGGCCCATTCCACAATCCTCCCCGTTGCATCTGGGTTATGCAGTATCCGTTGCAACGGGAGGCGGGTGACGACGGTGATCTCGTGCGCTTGGAAGTAATGACGCAGCTTCCTCAAGGCCATAAGGAGGCCGAAGAGCAATTTCTGCACATCGGACTACCTTGACCTAGCCCCCTGCAAGAGGGAGCTGACGAAGTAAACCGGGTGCTGCATCATCTTCTTCTTCTGCACTGCTTCACCTGGTTGCATGGGCCCTGTCACGCTGGTGTCAGACCTTGTCGGGGACCCAACCTTGCCAGGACCAGGCCCTGCCAGGGGAAGTTCTGGCTCACCATCCGTCAACTTTGCCATAGCCGCTGCCCCTTCGTCGACCTCCCTCTGCGCCACCAGTGCGGCGCTAACAACTTGATTCGTCGTTGCTAGATACAGCAGCAGCGGCTCTTGTGTCTTAGGCGCAACCAGTATTGGCGTGGAGGAGAGGTACTTCTTTAAATCCTGCAGCGCTTCCTCGGCCTCCGGGGTCCACTTCATTGGTCCCGCCTTTTACAAGATTTTGAAAAAGGGAAGGGCACGCTCAGCGGAATTGGAGATGAATCTTCTCATGGCGGCGACACAGCCAGTGAGTCGATGCACATCCTAGATCCGCTTAGGTGCCTCAATCTGCTCAATGGCCTTAATCTTGTCCATGTTTGCCTCAATCCCACGCTGCAACACAAAGAACCCGAGAAGCTTGCCGGACGGGACACCGAAGACACACTTCTCAGGGTTCAACTTGAGGTTGATCTTGCACAGGTTTGCAAACGTTTCTTCCAGATCTTCCACAACTGTTTCCTTGTCCTTGGTTTTGACCAATATGTCATCCATATAAGCTTCCAAATTTCTATGTCGGTGAGGCTCAAAACCAATTTGGACTGCCCTTGAAAAGGTCGAGCCAGCACTCTTCAACCCGAAAGGCATCTGTAAAAAGTAGTACGTACCACATGGGGTGATGAATGTTGTCTTCTCTTCATCTTCTCTAGTCATGAAAATCTGATGATATCCTGAGTAGGCGTTGAGGAATGATAACAGGTCACACCCGGCCATGGAGTCAACAATCTGGTGGATGCGCGGCAAAGGGAAAGGGTCTTTTGGAGAAGCCTTATTGATATCTGTGTAATCAATACACAGTCTCCACTTCCCGTTTTCCTTGCGCACTACCACTGGATTGGCCAACCACGTCGGATGGAGTACCCCTCTTACCAGGCCTGCCGTTTCTAGCTTTGTGATCTCTTCCGTGATGAACTCCTTCCTCTCCAGAGCTTGCTTCCTGACCTTTTGCTTGACGGGCCGCGCATGAGGACAGACAGCAAGATGGTGCTCAATCACTTCCCTGGGAATGCCGGGAATGTCGGATGCCTGCCACGCAAACACATCGACATTTGCCCATAGGAAAGTGACGAGCTTGCCTTCCTATTTGCTATCGACGGTGGAGCTTATGGTGAAAGCCCCTCATGTGCCGTCCTCCTTGATGGACACCTTCTTGGTCTCTGGTGGTGCAGCTCCGGATTTCTTGCTCTTGCTGGTGGAGCTCTCTGGCACGTCCTCGACGGGAGCACAACACTCCGAAGAGGTGCGCTTGCCGGAGTGGGTGCCAGAGGTCTCGCCGGTCTTGTTCCCTCCCGGGGCTTCAGTGGCAGGAGCAAGTGCCTTGGTGCCAGCTACTACAATTGCTTCCTGGTAGAGTTGGTCAGCGCAGATCAGCACATCCTTCTTATCGGAGGGGACGGTGATGATATTCATCGGCCCCGGCATCTTCAGCGTGTTGTAGGCGTAGTGTGACGCTGACATGAACTTGGCCAATACCGGACGACCGAGGATCCTATTTTAGGGAAAGGGGATCTCGGCCACATCAAAGAGAATCCTCTCCGTCCTGTAGTTCAACTCGCCTCCAAATGTCACGGGCAGTGTGACCTTGCCCTTCGACTGACTTCTCCCCGGGTTGACCCCTTGAAACGTGCCCGTCTCTTCGAGATCTCCATCAGGAATCTGCAGCCTTTTGACCACGACAGGCGAGATTAAGTTCAGACCGGCCCCGCCATCAACTAGCATGTTCATCACCTTGAGGTTGTGGATCGTTGTGAAACCAACAACGCAAACACCCCACCGCAGTTGTGCGATCAGGGTGGTCCTTGGTGTCAAAGATGATAGGCGGGCTGGACCACTTTAGTGGCTTCTGCGCATCGAGCGATGGCTCCACCGCTGTGATCTCATGCGCCCACTGCTTGAGCTAGCGGTGAGAGGTGCGCAGCGAGGCGCCACCATTGACGCACATGGACTCTGTAGCTTTCTGGAACTCATGGTCTCCAGACTTGTCGTCCTCGTTGTCGGTGTCAAAACCGGCGGATCGCGGGTAGGGGGTCCCAAGCTGTGCGTCCTAGGATCAATGGTAACATGAACACGGGATTTTACCCAGCTTCGGGCTCTCTTGATGAGATAATACCCTACATGTTGCTTGATTGACTATAATGAGTATAGGGGTTACAAGAGTTGATCTACCTCGATATCATATATTGTGGTCTAAACCCTAGAGTTAAGATGAGTAATGTCATAATCCTCTCTCGACTAGCCTAGCCTCGGTTTATATAATGTACCAGAGGACTATGATAACAAGAGTCCTAACCGAATACGCCGGTGAGGAGGAGTCCTTGTCTTGATCACCAAGTCTTGTGGAATCTTCCATGTATGCGGAAAATGTCCGAACTGGCCCATGAGTATACGGCCATGGGGGTCCTTGGCCCAATCTAACTGATCGGGAGACGACGTGGTGAGTACCTCCTAGTCCACGACACTGTCAGTAGCCCCCTAAACCGGTCTTTAAGTTGGGAACGCTCCTCGATTCTTTCGAACTGTTCTTCATCTTCGGTTGTCGGTCTTAAAAACTGGTTCAACTAATCTTCTCATCTTCGATCTTGAGGATCACGAAGTAAATCCGAAGAGTTTATATGTCGGGTATCCGAGGAGCCCCTTTAAGTTTCCAGCCTTTATCAATGCCTTGTTATTATTATGCCACACCTCTGGTTTGAAGTTATTCCCGGGCGGCAGTGTCCTCTTGCATCGGAGTTCCAACGCCGGATTGCATTCGAGGCATCTTTTGCAGCCAAGCACCAACGCTGGACTGCTTCTGAGCTCCAATGCCGGAATGTATCCAAGCTCTAATGTCGGACAATGTCCAAGCTCCAATGCCGGACTATATCCGAGATGTCATAGATCATCTGGGTTCAAAAAGTTGAAGCAGTTTAGCCGAGCTTAATGCAGGAAATGCCCTCTATGGAGCCAGCCATTGGCGCCCGAGCTTAATGCCGGACTGCTTCCGAGGTGGTGCACCACCCCTAACTGTAGGCTGATTTTTTGATTGGTGCAATTTATTCTCTGCCGAGATATATAGCCAGTAGCCCTCAAGGCCGGTCTAAAACCCGAGATGCACCTGAAGGAAAACATTAAACCGCTGATCCTAGTTGCCCCTGAGACTCAGTTCGATGCGCGAAATCGGCCTGAGGATCAACTCCTAGCTCGGCAGCATATATAGGAATAGAAACACGGTGTGCAAAGTCCTCGAGACTCAGGTTGGGTGCGGCCGACCAACCTGAGGATAATAATCTCCTCGAAAACTATATTGCACTTTAAATTTTCTGCATTGGACAGGCAATGTAGTAGCCCCCGAGACACTGGTCGGGTGGCGACACCAGATCAGGGGATCGATGTGCCCCTTTTATATTTGTAAATAATAAGCACGAAGCCCAGTAGCCCCGAGCCTTAATGTGGGCACGGGTGGCCGAATTAAGGATCGATATCCAAAGTAAAATCACAAATTAAGTGTAATGATTCTATGTATCCAAGTACTCTACATCATCAATGCTCGGATCCGCATTGTATAGAACTTTGTTGACCGGCCATCGGCTTCAACCTCCTAGGCCAGTAGCCGAGCAGTGTTTGTCCCACTTTATAAAGCCTTTATGAGGGCAAAGATTTATGGCAAACAAGGCAATCCGGCCATACGGTTTTATAAACAAAGGTATGCAGAGAAACATGTTATATTATTGTTTTAACATAAGAAACATCGTCCATAGAAAA
Organism: Triticum dicoccoides; assembly: GCF_002162155.2. Classification (NCBI taxonomy): domain Eukaryota; kingdom Viridiplantae; phylum Streptophyta; class Magnoliopsida; order Poales; family Poaceae; genus Triticum; species Triticum dicoccoides. The sequence continues at coordinate 590,988,882 of NC_041385.1, read as the reverse complement.
TAGTCCCGCTATCGGTTCCTTTCTTTGGGTTGTCATGCTAAACATGATCATGAAACCTCAGCTCCGATCAATATGGGAGGAAAATACTGAGGATTTAGTTCAGGAAAAGCTTCCAAACTCTGTGGTCTAGATGAACCCAAATTTTCACTTCCGTTGCGACCGTTTATAATCTGAAAGTGGCCCACATCGGCTTCTACCCCTTGTAGATGCTACACAGGGTGTTTTTGAAATAACAAAATAACCCTTAGCCGACGTCTCGGTGCCCGAAGGCGGTTGTGTTGGCGGAAACGAGGCAATCAGATATGCTGGCTTTATAACTTTCACTTAGTCATAGGAGCTTGAAGTTGGGAGGCCAGCAAGTAGCCCCCCGCTTAGTGTTTCACGACAGCCGAGGTCGAGCCGTAAACACTTCGGCCAATGTTATGAACGGCCTGTCATTTAACATAGTCATCGGATCGCTGACCAGTTTATGCTTTATTGTGACAGTCAGTTTTCGGATTTCTCCACCGAGTTGCTTAACCATGCGAGGTGGAAGCACAATCATAGTGGTTCACCTTTTGCACACCTAACCGAACAAAGCGGAATGTAGGAGGCAAGCACAGGAGCCGGGAAACCCAACTATCGACCGAAGACACAATTCGAAACCGATGCATATATAGCAATATCCGAGAATTTTTGACGAATCTCTAAAGGTGTCCGGCGTTGCACTGCGAGACTTATGCAGAAAACACACAAATAGTTGACCACACACAAATAGTTGCACTGCAGGATTGGAAAACCAAAAAACATCAGTAAAAACTCGACGTCCGAACTAGATTAATTGTTCGGTGCCAATCAGAAAATTGTTCTTCGAGAAAAAATTGTGCTTTTGTCATGCTTTAACATTACACATCCTATCTCAAGACATCAAGCGGGTCAGCCTATGGCTTCAAGCTCCTACCCCGAAGGCGGAGTACTTCTCGCTAGGCCAGTTTAGCAAACTTTAGCGGCTTTGAGAGGGAAATCCGGCTATTGACCACACACTCGCGTCGAAAAAAGGAGTGATAGAAAAAAAAACTTTGCAACGACTAGGAAGAAAAACACTTATTATAAAACAACTCACATAAATTTAAGAGCCCCCAAGTTACTTGGGTAAAAGAATTTTATGTATAATGATTGTATGTACCAAAGTACTTATATCATATTTCTGTCCACCCGAACTTTATACACGTCTTAACCGACCGTCGGCTTCTCCCTCTTCGGTCAAGGACCCAAAAGTGTTATGTACTCCCCCTTTCGAGAATATCGACGGTGTTTCCGATAACCAGGCAATCAGGCCATAAGGCTGTAACAGACAAAGCGCGCTCATGGAACTTATGCTATATTACTGACAAAGTGTAAGAAGCATCTTTGAAGAAAATAGTACCCCCACTGATACCTTTCTTCGGTTGCTCATTATTTTATGAGACTCGTGCAATAGATTTTTTGTACTCATGTGTTCCGTTGTGTGTCGACCATTGTTGAAAACAGTAAGAGTGCTAGCTTTCGGCTTAACCCAGTCTGAGGTCCGGCTCGGATGAACCGATCGTGACAATCTCAGAGGTGCTCCCTTTACTCCCTAGCCGAACAATCGGGAACGTAGGGGTAAGCACAAGAGCGAGGAAACCCAGCTTGCAAATTGCTTAAGCCAACATGGTGCATATTGTGGTGTAATAGACGAACAAGGAACGAAGCCGTACAAGTATAATCATATGCAAGAGGAAAAGCTCCATCAAGGGAGCCCCCAAATAAACGGGGTATTTGACTATGTACGTCACAAACAAAGTTTTGACAAGGAACTTTGTCACAAACAACTTTGTGCCAAAAAGTATAATGCTTGTTCAAACCCAACAAAATTTAAGACTGAAAGTTTTTAAGAACGAAAGCAACTTAGCTGGTTGATATGTTCGGCATTGATGACGTGGTCCGAGCTTGATGTGGGACAAGGTTCCAGCCTCCAGGTTGGTCCCGAGGTGGCCGAGCATAGAGTTAGGCACCCTGAGAAGATGAAGCCCCTAGTCGCGGTAATGGAGCAGGTCGGCACGCCAACGCAACAACACAATTTGGTCGAAGGAGGCAACAACGCGGCTCAGTCCGAGTCAATTGGCTACATAGATAAAATAGCGCAAACCAAAGGAATGACAAATAAAGATAATAATGTATATTAAAAAAATTCTTCTACTTATTTAATACAAGTGAAGGAAATAATGAGAGAGATGTGGCCTGAGCGTCGAGGTCAATGTTGATGCAGGGCGTCGTCATGACGCAGTGAAGGCGTGACAAAGCCCGAATTCATAGGTCGGTCCGAGTTCCGGATACGGCGTTCGCCGAACTATGCACGGAAACTGACCGAACCACCACGCAATCATCGCTAATGCGGCCACCATTTGATAGACCTGTGTACAGATGATGGAACAAAGCAGAGTAATAATTCCTTAGGAAAAATGAACGCAAACGAGCAAAAATTGCTAGGATTAATAGCACCTGGTTTACTTGTTGTAGTGGTCCGAAGAAAGGTTACTCCCAAAATTGGGACTCGATCCGCACACCCATTGCCTGATGGGTGATGAAGCAATGGCACGGCATTCCTGGCAAAGGTTGGCTCACCACGGCGAAGCCCGTGGTCCAGCTAATGTGATGAAGCTAGTCGGCTGGTGATGCTGAAGTCTCTGAAGTAAGTTGATGAAGAGATGGCGAAGTCCTCGGTTTAGACGAGGTGACGGAGCAGGTCGATAAGGAGACGTTGCAGCTGCCGTGTCACCCGAGGTGTTGAAGTAGTTCGGCGTGATGGACATCGGCTTGAAGAAGCAACAGTGCGGCTATGCCGAGGCAGGTCATAACTTGTGACGCGGTCAATGCTGGCTTGATGAGGTGACCCGCGGCGATGCCAGTGTGTCCGCTCCGTGTAATCCGTGGGGCGGCGATGTTGGTGACGATTTATCCTTCACGATGCCGAACTATTGTTCGGCTGGCCGAGATAATGATCCGAAGAAGTTGAGCTCGGCTCAACAAAGCGACAACGTGTCTAACGCAGGTTGGCCGCCGTGGAGTGACGTTGTCAAGCTGGTCTGACACCAGCGCGACGGTGAAGTTCGTATTGTAAGAATACTTTTAGTGCAAATGGGATGTGTTTGAGAATAAAACACAACACCCCATACGAAAATGTCCTTCAAAAAAGATGTCCGAAATCCCGTTCGTAAGGAAGATGAACTTGGGTCAGATTCATTCTCACGCAGAAAAGAGATCCGAAAAGTGATGCACTAATCGGAAGGTTCCCGGAGTTTGGACAGTCGGATCGAGCTAAATTTTTGGTCGGTGGTAGATATGAGAATTACGCAGCCGATCAACGGTTGGATCTTCCAAAGGACGTCCGAGCCAGATGCTGACACCCCGCTCCAAACTCGTCCGGATTCTCGTCCAGATTCAACAGGGCTCCGGTATATCGGAGATTGCCGGAGATTCCTCCATCGGAACTCGATGAAATTTTTGCAGGGTTGTTTTAGACTTGATTCCTCATAATTCCACCGAAGCAATCATTTAGGAGACACTCGAGGAGGCGGTGGCGGCGGATACGAGTTTGCTGTCCAAAAAAATAGCACGATCGCCCGAGGGCAATGTTGATGTTGAGCCCCCGAGCTCCATGGATGACTCCTCCATGATCTTGATAGAGATCGGAGTTGATGTTGATGAAGGCCCTCATCTGAACATGACGATCGGAGGTAGGGCGCAGTCCTCGGTCAAGCCAAGGTGACCAGTCGCGCTGGTGATGAAGAAACCGACATTCCGGTTGACTTGCAGTTGAGCCATTGATCCTTTCGCCGATCACACAGCGGACCTCTCAATGAAAGCACCAATGTTGGTGTCAAAACCGGCGGATCTCGAGTAGGGGGTCCCATGCTATGCGTCTTAGGATCAATGGTAACATGAACACGGGATTTTACCCAACTTCGGGCTCTCTTGATGAGATAATACCATACATGCTGCTTGATTGACTATAATGAGTATAGGGGTTACGAGAGTTGATCTACCTCAAGATCATGTGTTGTGGTCTAAACCCTAGAGGTATGATGAGTAATATCATAATCCTCTCACCACTAGCCTAGCCTCGGTTTAGATAATGTACCAGAGGCCTATGATAACAAGAGTCCTAGCCGAATACGCCGGTGGGGAGGAGTCCTTGTCTTTATCACCAAGTCTTGTGGAATCTTCCTTGTATGCGGCAACTGTCTGAACTGGCCCATGAGTATACGGCCATGGGGGTCCTTAGCCCAATCTGACTGATCGGGAGACGACGTGGTGAGTACCCCCTAGTCCAGGACACTGTCACTCGTCATGATCATCGTCTTCCTGCTTCTTATCGCGGCCCCGGGCGGGCCTCTCTTGCTGGTTATCCTTGCCGCGGCGGCTTCCCTGGCTGCCGCGCTTCTTGTCAGACCCTTCGGCACCGTCTTGACCCGTCTCCTTGTCCCGCCTCTCATACTCAGCTTTCTGCTTCTCAGCGAGCAGCTCAACGTGTCGGCAGTTCTGGAGGTCATGGCCTTTGGTGCGGTGGATCTTGCAATACTGCTTGTCGGAGACCCTTGGCTTGACGGCAGCTGCCAAGGCCCGGCAAGAGGCACACCCCGCAACCTCCTTGCCGGGGTTGCTTGCCTTGGCCTTCTTGGCAGCGCTGGTGTCGTCGGATCCCTCGACGGCAAGCACAACCTTGCCTTTGCGCTTTCTGTTACGACGTCGACCCTTCTTCGTCAGGGCAGCGGTGTCATCGTCCGTGGAGTCGGTTTCCGCACCGGCGTCCTCGTCGGGGTACTTCCTTCCCTCTTCATCCCAAGAGCACCTATCGGCTAGAACATAAAGTTTGGCCACATCTTTGACTTTGTTCATCGCCAGCTCTTCACGCATCTTGCGGTTGCACACATTCGGATGGAATGCACTGATCACGGCGGCGGGGTGAATGTCTGGGATGTTGAACTGCACTCGGCTGAACCTCTGTATGTACTTGGGCAGTTTTTCACCTTCCTTCTGGGGGATGATATGCAAATCGCTCGCCTGTCCATGAGCTTGATGATCTCTAGTGAAGGCGCCAACAAACTCATGACACAGGTCCAACCAGGGGGAAACGGAATCCAGTGGCAAGTGCATCAACCACGACATGACGTTGGGCTTTAGTGCCAACGGGAAGTAATTTGCAAGCACCTTGTCGTCGCGGGCTCCGGCAGCTTGCATCGGAATGGTGTAGATGCTGAGGAACTCTGACGGGTGAGTCTTGCCGTTGTACTTCTCGCCAACGTCAGGCTTGAACGTGCGGTGGGAGGGCCACTGGAACTGCCGCAGCTCATGGGTAAAGACTGGGCAACCCACCTCGTAAGGTAGGCCACCATAGCCTCCCGGTGCCTGGTGGTCCATAGTGGGCCCTGCCCAGCTATCTGACTAGTGATGCACATCACGCCAGCACTCAATATGGTTCGAGCGTCTTCAAGGAATCGCTCCCGAAGGACTTGGCGCTGATTGCAGTGGGTCTGCGGATCGGATGCTATGGAAATGTTATCACATGCGTCGTCACGACGGATCCACACCTGCGACAACTGGCGTGTGGGAGGAGAGTGCACCGTGCCCGCATCACCTCCAACCCTGCATCCAATGGCATGCGGTGGCTCAATGGAGCATCGGCCTACGGGCCCCGCGGGTCACGGCTCATCTTTGTTGGTGATGGCGATGAGGCTCCGGACGGTGGCTCTCCACTCGTCGAGCTTCTCCGTAGCAGGAGGAAAGTCAAGGAGCAGCCGCGCGTGCGCCAAAGCTTCTGCTGGCGTAGGCGATGGCGAAAGTTGCATGGATCGTGACGCGCTTCGACTTCTAACCACGTTAGAAGGAGCTCTACCACGGTCCTGTGGCGGTACGCCATTTTCGCCAGTACTTCAGCGTGCATGTTGACCTCCTTCATCCTGCAAAGGTTGTACTGGGCTCTTCCCAGGTCGGTGCCCGGGGTCCCCAGCATGGTGGCGCTGCTCGTCGCGCATGATTTGGGAAGAGCGCATCGTGGGCGCCGGCGCAAGCGTCTTGGAGGTTGCCGCGCCTCCAGTAGGTGGCACGATGCCACCCCTGGGGGGCCCCGCGCCGCCTGCGGGGGGCCCAACTCCATCTCTGGAATTTGTGGCATGCGGCTCGTTTCCTTGCGCACGAAAGACGCTACTCACAAGGTCTGGACTGCCAGGGTGATGTGGGTGTTTGCGGGTCGCGCCTCGGGTTCTGTCTGTGACCGGCCCGCTACTAGCCCGCACCGGTACGGGCAGTCCAGCTCCGGATGAACCGATCGTTGTGGTCATCTTCCTCTTGGGAGTCATGGCGATGAAGAGCTGCTAGACTAGCTGCTAGACCAGATTCTCATGACTGCGCACCCCAACCTGGCGCACCAAAGATGTCGGTGGGAACGACACCTATGGGTTCAACGAGATCCCTAATGTGGTCGGCAGGCACGGGGTTGTGAGGAGAGCAGGTCTAAGAGCTAGCACAAAGGTCGTTTACCCAGGTTCGGGCCGCGGAGATCGCGTAACACCCTAGTCCTGCTTTGGTGTGTATATCAGTGTTCTTGAACTAGCTATCGAGCGTGACTTGCCCAAAGAGCAGAACCCCCCCCCCATTATGCCTCGGGCCTCCTTTTATAGTCGAAGGAGGCGCCACAGTGGCACACAGGAGGTGGAAAGGGTACATTAGCTATGTTTATCCCTTGTCATTACGGGACATGACGCATTAAATGCACCTCTGAGGTGTCCCCCTACTTTATCGCTGCCTCGCCCTGCTTCGACGCGCGACCAAGCTAGCGAGGTGGGTGGTGCCATGTAGGCTGGCAGGCAACTGAGGTGGCACGGTGGCAGCATCTTCATGAAGATCTGCATGCCGCCACGCAGGTGCTTGCTGAGTTGGCCTCGGGACCGCACGTCACCACGCAGGTGCCCTCCTGGCTGGCTGGGCTATCAGCTGCATGGGAATGGCAGTGGGGTCTTGCCGCGTGTGGGCCTGGCCACGGCCCCGCTGTTGTCCTCGGCAAGGATCTTGCCGGGGGGTGGCAAGGGTCTTGCCGCGGCACCGCGGTCGTCCCCAGCAAGGATGTTGCCGGAGGTCTCGTCTTCTGGTCCTCATCTGATATTGTGTGTTAATGATCTTCACAAAGATCTGCATGCCACCATGGAGGCGCCTCCCGAGCCTTGGTTCCAATGTGGTTGAGGTGTTGGAAACCTCAGGCTCAAGGGTGAGCCGCTTCGTTGGCGTTGGGCAGGTTGCCCCTGCAAGGCTCTTCTCGGGGCTGCGGAGGCTGCCCTGGCAAGGGTGTTGCCGGGGGATCCTACCTCGCCCTCTTACTCTTCGCGTCTTTGCCTTGGCATTGCTGGATCGTCTTGCGGCTTGGCTTCCCGCACCTGCCGTGCTAAGTGTGGTCGTGGGCATGGCTCTGACTGCCTGTGCACAGGTAAAGGGGTACAAAGTAGAGCCCCTACTTCTGTACACGTACAACCCCCTCCTGCCATACCAGATTGTATTCCATAGGAAGATAACTGTTCAGATGGGGATTCAGAGGGAGCCAACCACTCCTATTTACCGCCTGAGGTGTTTGCTCTAACGTGCCATGCTGATGTTATATGTCATCAGCTTATACATCTTATATGTCATCAGCTTAGTTTAGATTTGCTTTGTGTGAATGCCACCTGTTTGGTTTCTATATCATACTCTCAACCTTTCTAAATATTTATCTTTTTAGAGATTTCAACAAGTGACTGCTACGGAGCAAAATGAGTGAATCTACACTCTAAAATATGTATATACATCCGTATTTGGTAGTCCATTTGAAATCTCTAAAAAGACAAATATTTAGGAATGGAGGGAGTATATGGGAATTATGCAATGCCATCTTCTGTAGCCAGGCATCATATACGTGAATCATGCAATGCCATCCTGCTTAGCCAGTCATCGTATATGTGAATTGTATCGTGCCATATGTTTTCCATAATTTATTCCATTTGTCAACAATGTTTATACATTCATCTACTCTTCCTGTGCATCAGCCATTTGAGTCGGTCATGGGAAAATCTGGAGTGAAAACAAGGTCTTCTGAGCAGTCGGTGCTACCTGTTGATGCAGATTTCTTGCTGCTTACAGGTAGCTCCTTAGAGGAGGATTC
>NC_041385.1:590943676-590980501 GCF_002162155.2 Triticum dicoccoides | reverse complement strand
GCTGGGTTATATTGCTCATATCATGCATATGGTGTCTTGCATTGCCATGCCATCTGCTTAGATTAGACATGCTTTGTGTGAATGCCTCTTGTTTGCTTTCTATATCAGATATGTGAATTATGCAATGCCATGTTTTTCAACCAGTTATCATATATGTGAATTATGCACCGCCATGTAGCCAGGCATCATATATGTGAATTATCGCATGCCCTCTTTTTTCATTACGTACTCCATTTGTCGACAATCTATGTATATTGAACTACTCTTCATGTGTATCAGCCATTTGAGCCGGTTATGGAAAAATCAGTAGTGGAAACAAGGTCTTCAGAGTAGGCAATGGTACCTGTTCAAGCATATATCTCGATGGTTACAGGGAGCTCCTCAGAGGAGGATTCAGAGACAGATGACCAGTCCTATATCCCACCTGAGGTGTATGCTCTAAGTTGCAATGTTTATATTTCTCATATCATCCATAGTCTTGCATTGCTTAGTTTATACATCATATGCACAATACTGAATTCCATCTGCTTAGTTTAGAGATCATACATGTGAGTGCCAGCTGCTTAGCATATGAATCGATTATGTCAATTACATCATGCCATCATGTATACTTAGCCAACATGTATGTCAATTATTTCATCCCAACCTATTTTAGAAAGAAATCATATAGTTTTGTCATGTCATCCTGTTTAGATACTCATCATATGTTGAATTATGCCATTATATCCTGTTAAGTTATCCATCATATATCTGAAACTGTGTCATGCTATCATGTTTAGTTAGGCATCATATATGTGAAATTGTGTCATGCTGTCCTGTTTGGTTAGACAACATATATGTGAATTACCACATCGGTCTATCATACAATGTCTATACGTTCAATTTCTTTTCTTATTTATCAGCCATTTGAATTGGACGGGGTGATGGCAGTATCTAAGGGAGCAAAATCCCGTTCTTCACAAAAGACAGTGCTACCCGTCGATGCAGATAGAAACATGGTTGTACTGGCCCACAAACTAGTCCCACCACACATAGTCGAGACTCTTCCAGATTGCACACTTACACCGTTGGGCAGAGAACCAGCTACAACCCATCTAACCCGAACCCCAGAGGATAGTAACCCACTTTTAGTTGACAAAGCACCATGTCCACCACAAAGTACCCCCACACGAGAAGTTTGTAAAGCAACTGCAGTGCCCAAAGCACGAATACCACCATAGCAAACCCAAACTCCACGTTTAAAGCAGAAGAGCAACTGTTCTCAGGTCAGATTCCGTAGCTATGGTCCATACTCCTTTGTTGTTGCATCACTATATTTACTCATACCAACTACTTTTGAATTTGAAGGATCCAATTGAAACTCCAATAGCGCAACAGGTATGTTTTAAACCTATTTCTTTAACTGGATTGTTGTTCTAACTTCTTCCTCTATGTTGATGTTAGTTTCAGTTTTATAAACTGTTATGTTCTCATGTGATGCACATTACAAGTGTTGCCAATGCTGTGTAGTTTCTCACACTTATATTCTATCTATGCTGCTGGGTCTTAAAAATATATGATTTGAACTGTGTTTCTATCTTGATTAGGCAACATAAACTAGAATGATATGGACAATACAATGACCATAGTATATAGATATATGTTTGTTTCATGTTGTTATCCTATCCACCTTACTACTGAATAGGTTTACCAAAATGAGTTTCGTATACTACATGCTAAACCTGTGATCTGTCTCCTTGTTTATCTTGTAGTATGCTAACAGAATATTGGAGAAGAGCACCCCCACTATGTGATGGTAGAGAAAGTAATGCAGATAAGGTTCAAGATAGTGAGACACCCTGTTGGTCTCCAAGAAAGGTGATAAAAACAATCTTGTAGACAGTGAGAAAACCCCACAGTCCTGTGTTGATGTAGTGTTGGAGTTACTGGCCAGTACCACTAGCACAAGCTCTTTGAACTCGCTGCCTGAATCACTTCGGCTTCTTCAGTCGTAGCTACAAGCTGAAAGGCATCAGTCAGCTGTGTTGTGGCAAGAAGCCGAAGGAATGACGAAGTCCCTACAGAATTCAGATGCATACTTTCTTGTGCAACAGCAAGTGTTGGAGGATTTAAGCGCCAAACAAGAGAAAGTTAATAAGCTTGCTAAGAATCTTGCCAGCATTATGGGTACCCAGGATATTGTTTCTTGAGCTCTTCTAAAGTGGTTTCAGTTTTGGACTTGTTTTGTTGCAGCATTTATTTGCACTGGTCGCCAAGTTTGACAACCACTGTGTATGATATGCGGCTTTTTCCCTATATTTGCACTGGTGGCGAACATTGATGCCCAGTGGATGTAATATGTGTAATAGCCGTGATAGCCTAGCGTAAGTTGCTTGCTTATTTATTTCCTTGTTCTCTTGTTTATTTGTTTGCTTGTGGTCAGTGCAGTTCTTTCTCCGCAGTTTGCTAGTGGCCGTAATAACCTCTTTTTTAACACTAGTCCACAAGAACCATGGGCTACATATTTACTGTAGTTACCATGGGCCTCCTACTAGCCGTAGAAACAATGGGCCTTCTAAGGGCCGTAGAAATGATGGGCCTTCTATGGGCCGTAGCATCAATGGGCCTTCTACAGGTCATATGATCGAAAAGCCAAACATGGGCCAATAACAGACCGCATTATGGGTTGTAAACGGGCTATATTTGGAATCATCCGTTCATGGGCCGACCATAACGGGTCGTCATTAATATCCCATATTTGATGACGCTACGAAAACGGCCCAATGGATTAACGGGCCCCAAACGGGCCGGTTGTAACCACGGGCTGAATTTGGCCCACAAGCAGAAAAGCCCAGTAACGGGCCATAATTAACTGAATACTGGAACTAGTCCAAAGAATAAATGGGACCTGAGAAGACCAAAACATAACACGGGTTGGAAACGGCCCAATGGAGTAATGGGCCGTTAATGGGTATAAAGTGGTACACTATTCATTGCGGGCCAGATTCACCACGGGCCTTTAATGGGCCAAGAGTTACAAATGGCCTCGTATGGGCTGAAAGACATCATGGGCCATACATGGGCTGGAAGTTACAACTGGCTGGAATCATATTGGACGGCCCAGATGAAGCTACTGGGCTTAATTCCGGTAGGTCGTAACGAGCCGTGAGTTAGCGGGCCATAAATGTGCTATATACGAACATGCCATTAACAGGTTTTCCATGGGCCGACTCGTTACTATTTGACCAAGTCAAACAGGCTGGCCTTTTCACCGGAATGGGCCTCTATTGGGCCATGCCACGTGTCGACATATCATAGGTTCCTCCTGTCCAATGAATGGATGACATCTGTCCAAACGGTGAGCCAACACGTGTTTCCTCCGGCCAATGAGAATTTTACACGTGGAAAATCCTCATTGGTCCGGGCTGTTAGCAGGTTATCGGATCCAAAACCAGACCCGATAGCTTAACGGCGTCCCGTTATGGTGGATGCCATGTGTCGATCACCCTTGACGAAAGCACTTCTATGACGCATGATTTATCGTCATGGAAGTGGACACTTCCGTGATGATAATTTTGGTAATGTCATGGAACACTTCTACGACAGCACAGGTATGACTATCTTGATTTTGTCATAAAATTGTCATGGATGTACAGGCATAACAGAAAAACATGACCTACTATGACAAACACGTATCATCACAGAAGTGTATTTTTTTGTAGTGGGTTACGCACGCAGTTGGTGTATCTTAGTTGAGTTTACTTCAAGTTCACTACAACCGGATATTAACAAATTCCCATCTGCCACATAACCATGGGCACGACTCTCAAAAGTTTAAACCCTGCAGGGGTGTCCCAACTTAGCCCATGACAAGCTCACGATCCGCGGAGGCAATCCTCCATCGTGGGATCCTCCAATCAGACTCGGAATCCCGGTGCACAAGACATTTCGACAATGGTAAGACAAGTCCAGCAAGACCTCCCGGCGTGCCGACACCCTGATAATAGTCGCGCGTATCTCGTCTCAGGCCACGTCCGAATGGGACATCCTATGAGTAAAACCATATTCTCGAGTTTCATCGTGGTGGCCCCGCAGTCTACCCGTTTGGGACCGACACCATCAGCACTGGCCCCCTTGTTTATGTAGAAAGAATCCTCGGGTTCATGATGCCCTATGCCAATTAATTATTTAGTTTAGTATTATTATGGCAAATGTTAAAACCAATGTTGGGCCTTGCCGGAAGAGTTTTATGCAAAGTGAACTTTCTAGAGGGGTGTCACACCCTGATTTTCATGACACGACACTTAAGCTAGTAAATCATGACAAAATGTGGTTTTACAAAAACTTTCGAGTGTTTTGGACTTTGCCTTGATTGGATTTTGTTTGTTGTTTACAAGTGCTCTAAAAATCAAATAAAACCTCCAACTCTTATACTCCTTCTCCTTGATCCAAAACTTCTGCCCAATGATCATGCCATGTGTATAGTACAGTATATGATTTTCTTATAAAAATAATTTGTCCAAAAAGTATTTTCTAAATTTAGTTTTCCAAAAAACCCTAAGTTGAGGTTTGCACAACAAGTACTTGATTTGGGGTATGAAAAATCTTTCCAAACCCATATTTGACTCCTGTTAGATATAAGACTACCATAAACCACAAAAATATGATTTTAAAAGTTATTTTCCTATTTTATTTAAAGGATTTTTCTTAAGGCGAAAAATGGTCTTTAATAGGTTAAAATTATTTAAATCTTTCAAAAATATTTTACAAAATTTAGGGAAACTCAGTGGACATACATTGTCCATATATAAGAGTTTCAACACATGGTCATGTTCAAAATATTGGTCAAATACCTCAAAAACCCTTTATGGATATTTCAAGATTTTGAAATATTTACAAAGGAAATATTCTCTAAAATTCCAAGAAAATTCTAGCATGTCACATATGACATTTTTGATGATCTTGACAAGTCTCATGTCATGGAGTATAGTATAACCCCAAGAAATCCCCTCAAAACCATTTCTGTCCATTTTGAAGTTTGTGCAACTTTACATTGCCAAATATGTCCAAACGTTCTAAAACTAGGTGAACATGCTCAAATGGTCTAAATATTCATCTAGACCAAGTGGCACAAGTTAGAGAACAAGTTAACTTGATCAAAGTGCCCCCAAACCCTTCCTGTCCAGAACCAAATTTGAACAACTCTACATTGGCAACTTTCTCATTTTGATCTCCACTTTTGTGGACATGTTCATAACCTCAAATGATGACACTAAACTAAGTGGTGCATCAAGGAGAATAGATTTTCATGACTAAATCTTCGAAAGTCCATTTCTGTTGATTTGTAGGGTTTACAAAAGTTGCATTGGCAACTTTGCCCAAATGGACTCAATCCTGGTGGAACCACTTGTTTTCTCATGCCATTTGGTCCTGTCAAGTCTTATGACAATAGGAGTTCATATTCTTGCCCAAATCAACAACAAACACCTTCTGCCATTTTTCTAATAACACCAATTTGACCACTTCCACTAATCTCCATGACTTCTCCTTTTTACAACAATGCGTCCTAGTCCCCCTCTACCTCTGGTGTGCTTGCCTGCTCGAGAGGCAATGATGAAGGGGGGCATGGATCCACTTTTCTTCTCTGGACAGCAGCATTTTCACTCTCTCTCCACCCCTCCTCTCCTCTACTGGCTCCCTAGGCATCCAATGCCACTTTCCCATTGTTTACTTCCCCCTGCAGCTGCGAGACACAAGTGGACGCGCGGGTGTGTGCAAAAAGCCGCGGATGCCGCCCATTTGCACGCTTTGGAGCGCCTGGCAGAGAACCTGACCGTTGACGCCACGCTCCCCCACCACCTCGAGCCTCACCCTCGCGCCAGTCGAGGTGCCTCGACGTCCGCAACACGCCACCGTGCTGGCCCCCTCCTCTCTCCCTCTCTCTCACCTCCAACAGCGCGCGCCCAGAGCCGCCCGAGACCGCCAATGCATGTGCGAGCTCGTGGCTCCACCAGGAGCTCGCCCCGCTGCCTCTCTCTCTTCCTGGCACCCTACTCAACTCCCACGAATGCCGTAGACAGCCCCTCCCCCTCCCTTCTGGCTGCCCAAGTTGTTGCCGCGGCCACCCGTGCGCCACGTCCATGGTGAGCCGTGCCCTCGCCATATAAGGCCGCCCCTGACCTCCCTCTGGATCCCCTTTGCTCTCTCCCTCTCCCGTGCATCCCCTGGACCAATCCGCACCTCCTCCCATGCCCTCCAACCTCGTCCATGGCCGGAGCCGAGCCGCCGACCATCGCCTAAATTCATGTCGTTCGGGCCCCTCCTCTCCACCTATAGGCTGCTTTGCATCCCCACCACCATCACGGAGCTTTCCAGCTCCCCGCTTCATCCTCCCCGTGCCTTCCTCCCCGTGCCCCAACCTCATTGTCGCCTCCGTCCGCCGCGGGCAATGCACGGCTCGCATCCGACCACCCCTGCCTCCGTTGAGTACCTCGCCAGATGCGCCACTCCCTCCTGGGCACGTCGGTGAGCGGAGCGTCGCCCGAGACGCCCTATAGCGCCGGCAGCCGGCGCAGAACACCAGCTCTGTCTCCCATCGCACCCACGTGGGAGGTAGCGGACGAACCTGCAAGCAGGCCCCGCTCGTCAGTGGCCCAGCCACCGGGCCATGCTGGCAAGTGGAGGCGGGTTCGCCCTCTCCCGCCTTCGACTTCGCCCTGTCGTCCGCTTGGCCGAGCCGCTGGGATGGCCCAGTGCGCTGTGGTGCTATGCTGCACCCAGTGTGCAGTATAGGTATAAACCCCCCTCCTTTGTCTTTTTCTTTTTCCTGAAACTTGTAAAATCTCCCAAATATTCATATTACCTCCAAATTTGATGATTCAAATTTCTAGTACCTCGTAAAATCATGATCTATCTCATGGAGCAATTTACACATTTTTCCAGAAACTTTTTCTTCACAAACATTTATCAAATCATGTTTTTCCATTTCTGTGATGAACTTTAGAAAATCACAGAGAGCCCATTCTTTATCCAAATTCCATGATTAAAATTTCTAGATGCTTATAAGTTCAAAACTTAGTTTTTGAACATTTTTACTAATACTTTCCGTGCCACCTCATATAATGGTCTGTTTCTTCATGTATAGCCAACTTTGCAAATTCATAGAAAAATCATCTGTACTGCAAATCCAGTGAAAACAACTCCTAGGTGCTTCAAAACTCATTCCTTGTTAAATGGGTGTCTTTGCTCGTTTTTCAAAATAATATTTCTGTACACTTCTTGCAAATCCGCAAAACCATTGATTCCATCATATTGAAATGTTCAGAGATATACGTAGACCAAATCCCAATGAAACCACTTTGGCCATTCCTCATATGACCAAAGGTATCCTAGAAAAGCCAACTCACATTTTTAGAGCACTTTTATTTTTCCTTGTTGTGTTGCTTATTGTGATTGTTTCTGACGTTAGTTGACGAAGTAGACGGAGTATTTGGAGAAGGACCAGAAGACTTGAAGACTCTGATGAACCAGGCAAGCAACCCTTTGACAATGTTTGAGAAACCCTTTTTATGCATGTCATATAGCACTTTATTAATGTTTCATCAGAATCATGATGAGATGGTAACCACTTTGATGGGTTGCCTTCATTACTTCCTTGTTGATTCTTGCATTATGCACGACCCTACCTTCCTATGAGGGTTATGCCGGTGGGAGTAGATAGGATGCTATAGTAGTGGCTACGCAAATGGGACAGTAATATGCATGGTGAAGGAGGCAGAGTACTTTCAAAAGACTTTTCAAAAACCCTAACGGGTGCCACTTATGCCCGAGGGAGATAATGAGTTGGGTAACCACTTGATGACGAAGTGGTGTACTGATGCAAGTGTGTGTGTTGTTTTCAAAACGGATTGGTTTAAGTTGCAACCGTTATTACAACCTTACATGCGCAACCACTCTACCCTTATATGGGAAAGGGCATTATTGATTACCTAGGCCGACACTATCATGGTGCCCGCATTACTAGTGATGGGGGAGAGTTGGTGCTCTCTCCCTGGAGGGGTCGTGCCAGGTAGGGCAGACAAGAACATTTTTATGGGGCACCGGACACACCGTTGGTACCCCGTGCTTGTGATGTGAGATGATTATGGAGCATGGCTCCACGAAAATGTTATGTGATAATGTTGGGCACGGGGGTTACTACCAATTGAGTGGACTCTATGTTAGTGTCATCTAGGGAAAGATAGTAATCGGGTGCTTACCCCGGGTACTTGAGGTACCGCAGGTCGTGGATGACACGGAAGTTCCCCAGATCTTGTGGGTAAAGTGTGCAACCTCTGCAGAGTGTCAAACTATTCGAGTAGCCGTGTCCACGGTCAAGGACAGTTGGGTAACCGCTCTTGGGCTACATCCAAATGTTTGCGAAACCTGGTGAGTGTGTATGGATAACTGGTAAGAACTACCTGGGTCACGTCAAAAGACTTGACATGATGATTAAGTTGGACTGTTTCCAACTCTATTTATGTTGATATCTGTAACCTATTCTCATGGTTACTTGGATTCTCCTGATGCATGTCTTACAAGTTGTTGAACATGTCATTGCACTCAAAACTAGCTTTTAGCAAAATGACCTAGTTAGTGTTGTATCATGCATTGTCGTACCTTGTTTCAAAACATGGGTTGCTTGGGAGTACATTCAAAGTACTCATTGGCTTGCCACTGGTTATTTAATTGGCCAGGTATGAAGGAACATGATATGACGAAGAGTTCTTGGGTGACGATCGTGCGAGCTAGGACGCTTCCCCGTCAGAATGCCAGTAGGGTTAAGGCAGATGGCATGGGTCCAAGTAATTGACGAAGATTTCCGATGCGATGATATACTCAAGCCTTTACCATAATGCCCACAGCTTGTGTAAAACGGTATATATGGATGTAACACTCTTGTTAATTACCTTCTGTGTGTTCAGTGAGCATTAATCTCTGGGATCACCGTACACGTGCATTTGGTGATCACGACTTATGAGTCGGTGTCCCCACAAGGGGCCCATAAACCCTCACTGTGTTAGGGACACAAAATCAAGGAACATAACACCGGTATGACGAAAACTAGGGCGGCAAGAGTGGAACAATACACCAGGCAAAATGCCGAGCCTTCCACCCTTTACCAAGTATATAGATGCATTAATTAAATAAGAGATATTGTGATATCCCATGATATCCATGTCCCAACATGGAACAACCTGCAATTGCACCGGCAACTAGCAACGCTATAAGAGGGGCTGAGCAAAGCGGTAAATAGCCAAACAACGGTTTGCTAGGAAGGGTACAAAAAGGTTAGAGGCTATCATGGCAATTTGGGAGGCTTGATAGACAAGTGGTAGGTAGCGCGACATAGCGATAGCATCGAGACAACTAGCATAACAAAGATAGTAGTGAGATGCAAGGTGATGGTCATCTTGCCTGAAATCCCGCTAGGAAGAAGAACGAGTCCATTAAGAAGACGATTCCAAGTAGTCGAACAAATCCTCACAATCATAACGAAACAGGAACTATCGACAAGGAGCACAACCAGAAAGAAGCAAACAACATGGTAAACATGCAACACATCAACATGGCATGATGCTCATCCAAGTATGATGCATGACAAGTCTACATGATGCTACTTATGGCTAGAGAGGATGCATACAAGAACAACACATCAAAGCAAGTTTAAATGAGGCCGGAAACAACACATAACACTTCCGGAAACACCCCATATGCAAATTTAGAAATTGGTACTGATCTGAATAACTCATAATGTTGAATTTGTTAAACGGAAAGTTAAAGTGCACCATGAAAATCTACATGATTTTCTAGTCAAGTTACATACAAAGTTCATTTAATTCGGAGCTACGGCCTAGAAGATATGAGCAAAACAAGTTAAACATGGCATTGATGCAAATACAAGAAAAACAAAATCACAAACACTCCAAAACATGGATGCAACATGGCATGATGAAACTACATGCAAAACCAAGCAAGTTTCATATAGAACATGCTCAAAACGGAACAACGGTTCAACACATACACCCAATCCAAGTTCCAAACACAATCTGCCCAAAACAACAACCAGACACTTTGCAATCAAGGAAACAACATGCTACGTGAAACGTATGGACACAAACTTGATATGCTCCCAAATTACAGATTACATACTTCAATTCGCAACAAGGTTCAGGTTCATAGGCATCAAGATTAATGCATTATGATCAATGCAAAAACCAACTTTATAACACAGATTATGACTGAAAACAGGGCATACATGTGAGCAGAAATAACATGTTGACATGTTGGAGGCATGAAACAAACATGCTACGGTGCAAGATCATGGCAAAAAAAGCATGGCATTAAAGTATAGGTTAAACATGCAAAAACACGATTAGTAAGTATCTCCATATAAGCTCTAGATCAATGGCATTCATCAAGGCAAGTATGCAAGTCATAACAAATTCACAGACTTGGTGAAAAATAAAGGCTGAAAACTGATTCAAGATGCATACTTTGAAACAACAAAACTATAAGCGACAGCAAATTTTAATGGCATCAAAGGGCATGACAAGCATTTAAAGGTCAAGCATTACAAAACATGAACACTGAGCTACTGCTAGAAATCATAAGAACATGCTCAAAACATCATGGCAAAAATGCAAACGATAACAGATTCACGGACTTGTTTGCAAGCTTGGTTGACTCAACATAAAACATATCATGGCAAGTGAATGTAAACAACAGCAAGAAGGCATATTTGCTCATGGCAAGAACATGGTCATACGATGCATAGATCACTAGCTATTCACATGGCAGAACTGAACTTACTGATAACAGACTGACTGAAACATTATTTAGCAATTTGAGAGCATGGTAATGACAAGCTACAACAGGCCATAATTGTAAACAAGGGCTTGGATGGATAGATCATAACAAGATTTGAAACCATCCTTTCTGAGCATCTCCAGATAATGCATGGATTCACTAGTAGCATCAAGTTAACATGGCAACATAATGTAGAAGATTCAGACTTAGCAGAAAACACTAGTCACTAAAATCGGCGACAGCAAGTACCCTACTTTGCATGCTTGTACTAGTCACCAAAGGGCACATAAAAATACATGGATTGCACCACTGTAAATATGGCATGAATATGCTTCTAAAACATGTTGACATGATGCTCAAAAGATAAACACACAAAATGCTATGAAAAAGACAAATCAGCAAGTTATGACAACTTCCAACATATTATAACATTTAGCACTTCTGCAACGAGGATTAGGGCATATAGATGAACTCAAACCAGCATGTAACAACAACCATCATGTATAGCACTCTGAGATGAACATTTGCATATCAAGATCATCACCATAGGACAAGCATGGACAAAGTTACCATCACTCAAACATGCATATATGATAACTTTTCAGAAAAGGACTGGCGTTTCACAGGCAACCGAGCGCAAGATAAGTATCTGCCGCTCAGGGCGTCGGGTAGAGATGGGAGCTCACCTAGTTCGGCTCGGCCCAATCGGTGAGGAGGTCGGGTAGGCCGGTGAAGCTGGGCCCTAGGTGGGTCGCGGCCCATGAGCGCAAGAGGTGCGTCGTCCTCCTCACTGATGCCACTGGATCGAGGGAAGGCAGGGGTCAACGACGGTGGTGCGGAGCGGCTGGGACTCACCGGATCCGCGGGCGAAGGCATCGGGGCGGCCGGATCCGAGCGCGGAAGGTCGTCGGGGTCCCGTTCCCGGTCGCGAGGAGGCTTTGGGTGGCAGGGCGAAGGCGTCGGGGCGGCCGGATCCGAGCTCGGGGATGGCGTGGGTGTGGGTGGTGGATGGCGGTTGGGAAAGCGGCGGCAGCGTCCGGGCTTGGGCGGGATTCAGATGGGCTCCGTGGGCCGCGCGAGTGGGGAGGCTGAAGGCACGCGCGTGGCATGCGGCGGTTGGTTGGAGCGGGCGCTGCGGATGATGTGGCGGCCCTGGATTAGCTGAGAATGGCTGTTGTGGCGGCGCTGGCCTGGTGGCTGGCCAACAAGTGGCGGCGATGGGTTTGGCCGGCTCAAAAAACGAGGAAGAGGTGGGAGGTGGGAGTGGCTGCAAATCGGGGAAGGGGTAGGGGTTAGGGTTAGACTAGGTTTAGCCAAATTTGGAAGTGGAGGGTGTTTATATAGCTAGTGGGGGCTAGGAGAGGGGTATTGGGGAGCCGTTTTCACCCACACGATCGTGATCCAACGACGGAGAGCATGGAGGGGGTTCAGATGGGCTAGTGGGCTGTTGTGGAGGAGTGCTAGGTTGTGAAGAGAGAGGGGTCCGGCGGTTAACACAGTTAACCGTTAGGGCATCAAACGACCTCCAAATGGAACGAAATTTGACAGGCGGTCTATTGGTGGTGTACCAAGGCCACTTGAAAAATCTCGACCCATTCCAAGAACGTTTTTCTCCTGCTCACGAAACGATATTTGGAAGGTGCGGCGGGTGCATGTGAGAGTGTCGGATTCCAAAACGGACACGGAGAAAAGGACCGGATGCAAATTTTGAAAAACACGCAGATGAAATGCACATGATGACATGGCAAAATGCAACATGCAAGCAAATGACATGGAAACGACTGCGAATAACTGGAAGACACCTGGCGCATTGGTCTCGGGGTGTTATAGTTCCCCTTCTGTCACTGGGATCAAGCACCGTAAGATCGAACCCACTACAAAGCACCTCTTCCCATTGCAAGATAAATAGATCAAGTTCGCCAAACAAAACCCAAATATTGGGGAAGAAATATGAGGCTATAAGAGATAATGCATAAAAGAGATCAAAGAAACTCAAATACTTTCATGGATATAAAAAGATATAACTGATCATAAACTCAAAGTTCATCAGATCCCAACAAACACACCGCAAAAAGAGTTACATCATACGGATCTCCAAGAGACCATTGTATTGAGAATTCAGAGAGAGAGAGGAAGCCATCTAGCTACTAACTATGGACCCGAAGGTCCACAAAGAACTACTCATGCATCATCAGAGAGGCACCAATGGAGGTGGTGAACCCCATCCGTGATGGTGTCTAGATTGGATCTGGTGGTTCTGGAATCTGCGATGGCTAGAATTGATTTTCGTTGACTCCCCTAGGGTTTTGGGAATATTGGGGGTATTATAGAGCAAAGAGGCAGTCTGAGGGCACCTGAGGTGGGCACAACCCACCAGGGCGCGCCTGGGCCTCCTAGCGTGCTCTGGTGGGTTGTGCTCTCCTCGGAGCACTCTCAGGCGCGGCCTTGGCCCATTAGGTGTATTCTGGTCCAAAAAAAATCTCTGTGAATTTTCGTTGCATTTGAACTCCGTCTGATATTGCTTTCCTGCAATGTAAAAACCATGCAGAAAACAGCAACTCGCACTTGGCACTATGTCAATAGGTTAGTACCAAAAAATGATATAAAGTGATTATAAAAGATCCAACATTGATAATATAGCAGCATTGAACAATCAAAAATTATAGATACATTGGAGATGTATCAGTCCCCAGCCCGCCCAGGACGAAAAGCCCATTTTCTGTCATGATTTTTTGTCATTTAAGTACGAGCCCACCATATCTATGATGATACATGCTTTTGTCATAATTATCGTCATAGAACTGTCATAAGCATGACAGAAAAGAAATCTTTCGGCCCAAAATGTCACGGATGTGTCTTTTTTTGTAGTGGTATCTGGTGAAGCAAAGTCATAAATGATTCATATCTCCTATTCGCGATACCTTGCAAATCATGGAAGATATTTCTTCGGGTAAATCGCCCACGTCAAGCCCTCACGATTATCACAAGCATTTCGACGGGCCACGTCTCCCTCAGCGCGAACGAAAGGTTTTTCTTCAACCTCCATCGCAACTCGAAGCTAGTTTGCGTACAGAACAACTACTGCTGCAACACATCGCTGAGGACCGACAAGAAAAAGAACATGTCACCTCCGAGCTAAATGCTATCAACAATCAAACCAGAATCATGCATCTGATTGCACATGAGAACAAGAAGAGGCTCTAGTAATTGCTTCACAAGTTCTTAACCGAGAAACAACTCCTGAATGTCAATCTCCAAGAGCTATATGATTATATTGACAAAGGCTTCACTATTTAAGAGTTCCAAGATCAGAGTACTCCTCCTCTTCTGAGTCGTGATCCAACCACTGATCTTCTACATCTCAAGCTTCGCAAACTGCTCGAAGAATCTGGAGCCACCTCACCTACGGAGAAACCTACCGAAGGTAATGTGATATCTCGTGTTCCTCATGTGGCTGCCCCTAATATGCCCTCATCCTCTCAGCCCCAGATTGTTATCCCTAAAGGAAAATCCACTGCTGCTGAACATGAAGCCAATCATGTCATTTCCGAAGAAGAAATCACCTTGGACAGTTCTTCTGGAGATGCCACCGAGTGAACCAAGTTCTGCGTTTTTGCACTCATGTTATTCGTCACCTTTTTACACTAGTTGACAAAAAGGGGGAGGAATTACATCGAGTGTCAATAGATTTTCTTTTTCTGTTCCTTTGGTTTGGTTTCGTGCAAGTTCGAAACTTCTGGTTTAAGCTTGTCTGCTCTAAGTGAAAAACTTCTGTAATGTAATGTTAATAACCCCACCTGCTGCGTTATTTCTCTCGAATCATTGGTTTTGTAGGTGGAATTATTATCGGAAAGTTATGAATAATAGCACTATGATCTCGATGGATTATATGTTATCAGTGTGAATCATTGTCCCGAATGATTGAATTTCCTCTATATAATTCAATACTTGCAAGAGAATTAATCTCATATCCTTTTCCCTGCATACATTTAAAGGAGTCTATTTCATCATCGAGCAAAGTAACACTTAGTCACTCTTGTTGAAATTACTTATCACTTATCTATCTTCACTTTGATGATTATCTGTTTTGTCAACAATCGTCCAAAAAGGGGGAGATTGTTGGTGCAATAATTTGCCTCCTTATGTTTCGGAGTTTGTTGACATAAACAATAAGAGACTTATGTCTTTGCTAGTGCACACGAAGTAACAGGTCCCTGAAATCAAGAGGAGTTTTGTTGAAGCGCCAAAGATAATCCCATGTGTGGCAGTGAAGGTTATCACTGAAGATTATGATAACAAGAGTGACCCCTCAAAAATTGTTGACGTGAAGCGATTGGCTCGGTGCTCGTCTGAAAGAAGTGACTGCGACCGAGAAGATTGAAGATGAAGTGAAGATGTAGCATTTATTTTGTTGCTTCTCTTCTCTTTATTGAGTCACAGGACTACCGTACTACTAAGAGGGGTGTAGCGTTTGAAGCTTTGATTCTCTGATTGTAAACCCAAAACCTATGAAAGTTGTGAGAGAAATCTCTTTGTGTTTCGAGCAAATACTTGCCAGCAACAGACTGTGATCTTCTTTGCTGTGTGAGATTTGTCTCCGACCGAGTAGTTAGCATTACTCGGTCCTCAAGTAATGTTACCGTTGCTCTTGAAATCTGACTGTTGTGAATGTCTCGGTTGGACATTGGCTGGACTACTTGTCCAAAATGGTCATTTCCCACCAGGGAAGGCTGCGGTTATAAATAGCCACCCCGCACCGGCGCTGTCCGGTGGCTATTCCGTTTGATTGTGAGAAGATTGTTGAGAAACCCCTCTCCACAGTGATTTCAGTTTAAAATCCACCAAGAGAAAACCCCTAGAACCGAAAAATTATATAGTGGTTCAGCATCACTCAAATCTAAGTCCAGTACGCTCCGTCTATTACTCTTGAGAGCTACATACTCTCTAGATGGTTAGGTGTCAATTCTTCAGAAAACAAGAGTGATTGTGGTTCTCGAAGAAGAAGTCTGTAAAGGCTCGGAGATCGCCTCAACTATCTACCACGAGTGAGCAACATTTTTTGATGAACCAATTGTCGAGGAGAATAGGGTGAAGAGAGTTTATCTTCTGTGTTGAATCACAACCCCTCCAACCAGACATAGTCCTTGTGTAGAAAGGCGAACTGGTCTACCAAATTCCTTGTCACCATCGAGCATCACTGGTTACCTCTGTTCTCCTCTTTACATTTGAACTTTTTCAATCATGTGATTTGTCTTAATGCATGCTTTTAGTTTCCATTCGTCTGTTTGTATTCGCTCACTTTACTCTGTTTTCATTCGCTTCGTTGCTGGGTTCCGAGAGTTTTGATATTTCCGAAGAAATTTTAGAAATCCCATTCATTCCCCCTCTCTAGACATACTTCGTTCCTACACTCCTTGCCTCTTCGGCGAGGGGGAGCACGTGGATAGTCGGCTTCTCCAGCCATCCTGTCTTGTCCTCGAGGGGGGTGGTTTGGCTGGTTAGCCTGAGTACGTCTAGGGGTGTAGGCTCAAGGGCCTCGTCATTGAATTCTGGAAGCAGAAGTCGTCGTGGGTAGCTTCTATTTTGGTCCTAACACTCAATGTTTTAGCCCTCTTCGTCAGCTAGGACTTTCTTCCATCTATCATTTAGGGTATCATGTTCAGCTTTTAACTACTTCTGCTTCTTCTTAAGGCTTCGGGCGGTGGCTATAAGGTGTTGCTTGAACCGCTCTTGATCCAGCGGGTGTTCGAGGACAACGAAATCATTGGCTTCAAGGCTGACTTCCTCCTCAGAGAGAGGAAGGTAGTTGTTGTCCTCGGAGTCACTGAGGTCCTCGGTGTTATACTGGTCCTCGTGCCACTCTGAACCATCAAGTTGTTGTTCAGGGGCAATAGGGCCGCCGAGGTCTTCCATATTGTCCGGGTTATCATTTTCTTTAGTTCTCGTGTTGCCTACCCTTATGCCCCTGGATTGTCTGCGCTTTTATCGGCGTTTGGGTGGCTCCTAACCGGGCTTATTGCCATTCTTTCTGGGGGTGTCATCGTCGTTCTTCCTGGTGGTGCATTGCCCTTATCGTTGGGGGTGTCCACCATGTAGACGTCATATGTGGAAGTTGCAATCCACTTTCCGGTGATGGCAGTGGTTGGGGAGTTTGCCGTATAGGCCATGGCATCGACGTCATCGTCCATGTCATCGGCCTCCTTAGAGGCGTAGTCCAGCATATCGATTAAATCCTCAATAGTGGCTACCAACGGAGTGGTGGGTGGGACATAAAATTGCCTGCAGCCCGCCTCCGGTCTGATCTGATCATAGGCCGAAGACGGCCCACCAGCGATGCTTATTGACAGGATCTGATCTAGTGTCTCATTTAATAGCGATAGGTTGGCCTGATTCGTCTTGTGGCGTCTTTCAGAGTTAACCTCCGATGTGACCGCATAGAGAGCATGCTCCCCCAGGGCTGACTCCTGGTTTCTCGATTCAGGGGTTGGATCCAAGCTCAAGATTGGATCTAAAGTGAAGATCGCCCCAGGGGTGGGGTGAGGAAGAGGGTCCGAAGTTGAAGCTTCTGTATTTGCGGGTTCCTCGGGTAAAGCTAAGAACTCAGCAAAGATCAGATCGCCCCGGGCGTTAGTGACGTACTCTAGGCCACCGAACCTGATTCCCTGCCCAAGGGCGAAACTATCGATCTGGTCAAGATGACCGGTCGAATTGGCATGAAGAACGACGCTGCCGAATGTGAAAAGCTGGTCGGGGATGAAGATGTCCCCAGTGCAGATGCCATCGCCGACGACTAGGTGAGCCACTAATCCTTTCGCGATCTGACAGCACAACTCTCAACGAAAGCACCATTGTCGGTGTCAAAACCGGCAGATCTCGCGTAGGAGGTCCCAAGCTATGGATCTTGGGTCAATGGGGAATAGGAAACACAGGGACAATATTTGCCCAGGTTCGGGCCCTCTCGAAGAGGTAACACCCTACGTCCTGCTTGATTAAAATGATGTGTGTATACGTTTACAAAGTTGATCTACCACGAGATCGTATGAACTAAAACATAACTAAAACATAAGTGAGTAGGATGATGGTTCTTCTAGCCTCTATGGACTAAACCCTCCAGTTTATATAGACAGCAGGGGTACCTAGGGTTACACATGATCGGTTTCCATCAGGGGTTAAACATGTTGATTCTACCATCTTGACTTGGAGGACACACCAAGCTTCGGAAGTTTCCTTCCTGAACATAGAGTCGCCTTATAGCTTGGCCTTCCAATAATAATCATAGAGCAGCCCACCTGCCCAGCCCATGCGAGGTAGGCTGGCAGCCCGAGTACCCCTTAGTCAAGGACTCCCTCGGTGATGCCATCTCTTTCCCATGGTGTTTTGATTTTCAATCCGAGGTCGGATCTTTCCCAAAGGGAGGGGATGATGTGGAGCATCCTACAGACATCACCATGTCAAGTGTCCATTTTTCAACTGACGCGTGCCACATCTACTTCACATACATAAAGTGAATTATCTCATTTACACGTGTTCACTTGTGCCCTTGGAGGATGGTGTACTACTTGACCCATCTCTTGTGTGCATACATAGGTGTGAGAACATATTCATCGAGAGGAGTCCAAACTCAAGAGAACAACTATGCCATCCAAGAGGGAAGCTTGGAAGCGGAGAGAAGAAGCCCAACATCCACCAGCACAGACAGGCGTCCATGAGAAGGCGACATGTTGCGAGCCTCTGGATACCCCACACGCATGGGCCCTTGGACCTTGTTCCCACGGTACAGGCCCGTGGTCACGGGGTAAGTCGCTAGGTCTCTTGGTAACCCGTGCGCATGGGCCTTGTGCGTGAACCTGTTGGGCTTTCCCCCACCCCTCCTTAGCCCTTCAAGCCTTGGACCTATATATACTCTCCTTCCTTCCCCATTTAGGATAGCTAAGATTAGAACTACACATTGGAGCTTAGCTCATGTACCTCCCCTCACTACAAAAAAAGACACATCCGTGACATTTTGGGCCGAATGAAAAAAAATTCTGTCATACATAAGACACTTTGTCGGTGTCAAAACCGGGGATTTCGGGTAGGGGGTCCCGAACTGTGCGTCTAGGCAGATGGTAACAGGAGACAAGGGACACGATGTTTTTACCCAGGTTCGGGCCCTCTCGATGGAGGTAAAACCCTACTCCTGCTTGATTAATATTGATGATATGGGTGGTACAAGAGTAGATCTACCACGAGATCAAGGAGGCTAAACCCTAGAAGCTAGCCTATGGTATGATTGTTGTTCGTCCTACGGACTAAAACCATCCAGTTTATATAGACACCGGAGAGGGCTATGGTTACACAGAGTCGGTTACAATGGTAGGAGATCTACATATCCGTATCGCCAAGCTTGCCTTCCACGCCAAGGAAAGTCCCATCCGGACATGGGACGAAGTCTTCAATCTTGTATCTTCATAGTCTTGGAGTCCGGCCAATGATGATAGTTCTTCTATCCGGACACCCCCTAGTCCAGGACACCCTCAGTAGCCCCTGAACCAGGCTTCAATGACGGCGAGTCCGGCGTGCATATTGTCTTCGGCATTGCAAGGCGGGTTCCTTCTCCGAATAATTCATAGAAGATTTTGAACACCAGGATAGTGTCCGGCTCTGAAAAATAAATTCCACATTCCACCGTAGAGAGAATAATATTCACACAAGTTCAATCTGCTGACATATTTCATGGCATGACGTCGCACCACGGCCAAGCCTTTACTCGAATCGTTTTTATTATCCCACCTCAGCGCGTTTAGCCAAGCTGTTTCCTTGGCACGTCTTGTCAAAGCAGAGATCGTGTCCCCTTATTTCGGGATTCTCATCAATACGGACGTGGGTAACCCAACCGTGCCATTGATTGTGGCCCTTGGGAGATAAGCGAGTTTTACCGGGCTGGTGGGGACGCATAGTTTCGTCCGCCCCTATATAAGGGGATAAGGATCCACCTTTTTACCTACACCTTCTTCCTCCTTTGCTTATCCATCTCCGCGCACTCGAGCTCCAGCGCCCAATCCCGCACACCTCACCTCAAACTTCTCCAACCATGTCTGGAGCGGGAGGCAAGTGGATGGCCTCCTCCGTCATGGAGGGGCACATCAAAAAGCTGCGGAAGGCCGGATACTTGCCCAGCGACATCGTGCACCGGCTCCCCGACGAGGGGCAGCTCAACTCCACCCCCAGGCCCCATGAGAGGGTGGTATTCCTTCCCCATTTCCTCCGCGGACTGGGCTTCCCACTCCACCCCTTTGTCCGGGGGCTCATGTTCTACTATGGCCTGGATTTCCATGATCTGGCCCCGAATTTTATCCTCAACAACTCGGCGTTTATCGTCGTGTGCGAGGCTTTCCTCTGCATCCAGCCCCACTTCGGCTTATGGCTAAAGACTTTCAATGTCAAGCCGAAGGTAGTGGGTGTCCGCCAAGCGGAGTGCGGAGGCGCCATGGTGGGCAAGATGCACAACGTCACCTGGCTCGAGGGCGCCTTCATGGAAACCATCAAAGGGTGGCAATCGGGGTGGTTCTACATCACCGAGCCGCGTGACCCTGAATGGGCAGCGGCCCCCGAACTCAGATCTGGCATCCCCACACGGCTCACCTCCTGGAAAGAGAAGGGCCTGTTGTGGGGCGATTCAGAGGAGCTGACCGGACTCCAATCCTGTCTCCAAACCCTGGTGAACAAGAAGCTCAAGCTTATCAACGTAGTACAGGTCATGCTCATCCGCCGGATTCTCCCATGCCAACAGCGGGACTTCAACTTGTGGGAGTTCGATCCAGCACAGCACCAGACTTTGAGCAGGCTCTTCGACACTACGTACGAAGAGGCCTGGAGGGTGCTGTTCAAGGACGCCGAGGCTCCCGCATCCGCTACCGAAGATCGCGGATTCAGCTCGCAGTGTCAGGCTGGCGAGGTAAGCTATATTATCCTTTACGGGACACTTACTTTCCATAGTTTGACTCTATGTGGGATATAAACTCCCATTACCTTTAACAGGCCTAGCAAAAGACGTCCGGATAGGTTAACTGTCCGGCTCCCTTTCCAGAAGACCCAGCGGATGCCCGTTTGACAGGGCTGCTGGTCCCGGCGCCTTACGTGGTGCCGGAAAAGGAGGCCAAGAAGAAGGCCACGGGAACCCGGAGGAGTTCCCGGCGCCAGGTGTCATCGGATTCATCGTCCGATGACTCCGAGGTGGACTCCTCCCACGAAGACGAGGAGGAGAAGAAAGAGGCCTCTCCCCCAGCGGGGGAGAGAAGAAGAGGAAGGCTTCCCCAACGGGGGCGGCCAAAGGGTCCAAGAAAGGAAGGACCCTTCCCCCGGACTGTTCCACCAACGCCGACGACGGCGAAGAGGAGTGGCCCTCGAGGGCCAAGCCCCTGGCGAGATCGTAAGTGTCCGGATTCTAGAATAACTCACGGTTTTTCTTTCGTCGTATAGAGTCTTCTAACACCGAATACAACCATGTAGTCCGCCCAAGGACGATCTCCCCGCTTCATCGAGCGGGTCCCTGGGTTCGTCGGATGTGAATAGCGCTTCACTTCCGACCGCCTCCTCCCCCCATGACGCAGACGACGCTGAGGTGGGGTCCCAGAAGGGGACCAGCCAGGAGGAGGAGGCCCCGGAGGTGCCGCAGGGCAACCTCCTGGACTTTGGACCGGACTCCGTAGCGAAACCTTTGGTGGTTCCGGAGTCCGGCGGGCAGCCCCTTCATGAGGAGGGCAAGACAGCGATGCCGGCGGCCTCCGTCCAACCGGACGCGTCGGATAACTTGCTGGAGGCGCTCAACGGTGCTTCCATCAACGAGGAGCACCGCACTGGCATGAGTGCGGTGATTCAGAAGGTTCAGCTTGCCAAGAGCGGGCTGACCGAAGCCTGCACCAGCCTTCTAACAGGCTTTGAGGTATGTGATGAGGATGTGTAAAAATAGTACTGCATAGACAGTAGCCCCTGATGCTCAGTTCGGTGTTCGGAAAGAAAAGCCGAACTGAGATCTAAAAAGATATACGCAGGAGTCTAACACAAATATGTCAATATGGGAATGCAGGCTATGTTGCTGACCTCTGCCGTGCTGACTGCGGAGGTCAATTCGTTGAAGCAGAGCCTCGAGCGGTCCGAGATCGAGCTCGGCCGTGCCAAGAAGCAGCTCGAGGACAAGGAAGGTAAGTAACACCTTATTAAAGTTGTACCTTATAGAAAAAGATTTGGTTGCAAAAAGAAAAAATGACAGGAATAACGTGGGTACTCCAGGGGCTACGAACGAGGTGGCGACCCTGAAGGAGGCGGTGTCAGTGGCCGAACGCAATGCGGCCGCAGAACTCACCGAGCGAGAGAAGCAGGAGGCGCGGGTGGCGGAGGTGTGGCAAGAGCTCCAGGATCTCATGGAAAAACACGAGAGTTTGGAGCGTGACTCAAAGACTCGAGAGTCCGAGCTTGCGTTGGCTCTTGAGAGTGCCAAAGCCACTAAGGCCGAAGACCAAAAGGCCCTCCAGGAAATCGAGGCAGTAAAGAAGATAGCAGCGGGTAAGGCATTCTTCATGCAAAGCAAGCATGTAAAAGTGAATTACTTATTACTTACCCGAATTCGGAGCTCTCCAGGAGCGTTCGCAGATCTGCCCCATAGCGTGTCCGATGCTGCCGCATTCTACAGAGTCGAAGAGGGGAGCTCGACAGAAAAGGTGTTCTGGTCTCAGTATGCTGAGGTCGGACATCCGGTGCCCCTGAGCGACCAGCTGAAGCAGCTGGTCGAGCTCCACAAGGTGGCCGAACAGGCCATGAAGGGCCTCATAGTTCGGCTGTGGCCCAAAGAAGCCATGCCTGGGAGCTACTTCGGTCTGGTGCGACGGCTGGTGGACGCCTGTCCGTGGGTTGACGTCATCAAGCACTCCGCCTGCATTGAAGGTGCCCGTTGGGCCCTTGCCCGCGCTAAGGTGCACTGGGGCAAGATGGACGCCGAGAAGCTTGTGACGGACGCGCCACCGCCGGGCAAGGAGTATCGCACGCCCGAGATGTATTATAAGGGTGTCCTGAAGGGTGCCCGCATTATTGTGGGTGAATGCCCCAAAGATGTTATTTTGAGTAGACTCGCATCTTGTTTTCTTGTGCGCTGAAAACTTTGTTCATATGCACTAAGCAACGCTTGTTAATTTAAAATATTACCTTCTGTGCGGCCATTTATCAAATTTGAGAGATGGCAAGTCGTTGGCTTCGGCCCAAATGCCACGAGTGCTGGGGTGCTCGGGATAAACTTGAGCGCTCTTGTTCCCATTTTTGGGTCCTTCTAGGGAGGCGCTCAACACAACGATCGAGGCAACCAGACTTATAATGCTTGAACACTCTCACTTAGCCATAGAATTCTATAATTTTAAATTTCGGCGAAGCCCCTAGTGTACGGAAGGCCGAATTCGGGGCGCTATCCACGCCTGGGCCGGACAAAGCCGGTTCCTCGCTCTAAGTGGCATAAGTCTTTAGGGACTCGAAAAAACCTCTCGAACAGCGACCGGCTCTCGCCGCATCATGACGGTCAGTTTTAGCTTTCTCCACTGAGGTGCTCAGCCCAGCTCAACTGGGGCACAATCGCAGTGGTTCTCCCAGCGCTACCTTAGCCGATATAACGGAACGTAAGGTACCAAAACATGGGAGCCGGGCAAACCCAACTATTGACCCAAGACATGATTCGGAGCCGATGCATATAATGCTATAAGTTCGGGGTGCCGCACTTTTGAAAGTGTTCGGACTTATCACACCATAATTTGGGGAACTTAAGCCCTTGGTGTATTTGGTCGTACCAAAGCGTACGTATGCAACATGTCATAAGTGAACATATATAAAAAGGAATGCAATGATAGGCAAAAAGTGATGCATTGTTTATTCAAAAAATACTGCAACAATGAAAAACGATACAAATAGTGCGATAAGCAAGGGGTGGGACTATTTAACATGTCCCCCTCCAGGGGTAGGCTACGGAATGGTGTATAAAACAGGTATAACGCTCGTAATGGAGGCCACCTGGATACTCGTCGTAGCTTTTCTGCTTCCCCGGCTGTTGCATCGTGAGTTCGGCAGGTCTACTGCCGGACAGGGCTTCTGGGAAACGGAGTCTTGAGGATAAGAAGAAAAAAGAAAAAAAAAGGATGACACATTTGGGAGCCCCTGGTGTGGTTGAGCCGCACTCTGGGTCCTCCCGACACCCAATTGATTCTGCTGGCAAGCTGTTGAGCCAATGTCGAGCTGGTCCATTAAGCTTTAGTGGGAGGTATTTGATGGCGTGAAGATCGTCACCGCAGGCCATGTGGATATGAAGAAGATAGTCTTCGATCCAAATCGCAGGATCTGTTGTGCTGTCGTAGGATTCAATGTTTATGGGTTTGAAACCTTCGGGGATTTGATGATCCATTACTTCATCTGTGAAGCATAGTGGGTGTGCGGCGCCTCTATATTGGTCTATATCACGACGGAGCTCAAGCGAGCTTTGTCTACTGTGTTTGGCCCGGCCGGAATTGCTGTATCCGGTGTGACGGCTGTCGTCGCGTACCTTGGGGCGCCCACGTGATCCGTAGATCGATCTTGATTGTCTTGCCTTATCCTCCAATATGTCCCGCAAGTCCGGCGCGTTCCCCCGTGACTTTATACTTTTCCAGTGACGCAGGGGTATGGCTTTAGTGGAGGGCCTAGAGGCATCTCTGTCGCGGCCATGAGGTGGCCGGTCGGCCATATTGTGCGCTGGTGATGTAGGTTTATGTGCTTCCTCCTCTAATCGCGGCAGCAGCTTGCGTTTGGGGTAGCTTTTGGAGGGGCGTTCGAGTTCATACTCTTCGGCCGCAAGGAATTCAGTCCATCTGTCGGCTAGCAAATCTTGGTCAGCTCTAAGCTGTTGCTTCTTTTTCTTTAGGCTGCTTGCCGTGGCCATAAGCCTGTGTTTAAAACGCTCTTGTTCGACAGGATCCTCAGGCACGACAAATTCGTCGTCATTGAGGCTTGCCTCGTCTCCGGAGGGAGGCATGTAAATATCGTCCTCTACCTCTTTGTCTGTCGCTCTCTCACGAGGGCTCGCCTCTCCATCCTCCTGTTCTGAATCTTGCTGGAGGGGGTTGTCTTCGGCACTGTCTGGGGTGTTGTTATCTCCGGTGCCGGAATTTCCATTCCTGCTGTGGCGGGATTTGGAGCGGCGCCGCTGACGCCGGCGCTTAGGCTGTTTCTTGGAGGGGTCATCCTCCGCTGTTCCATCGCCATTCCCATCCTTTGGGATGTCCACCACGTATATGTCGTATGACGAGGTAACTTTCCAGTACCCTGTGGGCGCTGGTTCTTGGTCGTCTCCGGCATCGTAGTCCATACCTTCGATGTCTTCGGAGTCGAAATCTAGCATGTCGGTTAAGTCATCGACAGTGGCTACGAAGTGGGTGGTGGGTAGGCTTTGAATTTCTTCGTCGTCCGCATCCCAACCGTCCTGGCCATAATCCGGCCAGGGCTCCCTGATAAAGAGAGACACTTTAGCGAATTCAGGATGTTGCCAAAAGGCGAGTGCTGAGAGATGTCTGTAGTAGTGAACTCCATGATCGGCGCCCAATCGGACTCGATTGGCAGGGGCACAGGAGGTTCGGAGTCCGGAGAAGAGTCCGGCACCTTGGAGTCATGAGCTTCACAAGGGACAGGGTCGGTGTCGGTGTCAAAACCGGCGGATCTTGGGTAGGGGGTCCCGAACTATGCGTCTAGGCGGATGGTAACAGGAGATAAG
Source organism: Triticum dicoccoides (assembly GCF_002162155.2). Classification (NCBI taxonomy): domain Eukaryota; kingdom Viridiplantae; phylum Streptophyta; class Magnoliopsida; order Poales; family Poaceae; genus Triticum; species Triticum dicoccoides. The sequence goes on along the minus strand of NC_041385.1, from coordinate 590,954,916 downwards.
GGACACGATGTTTTACCCAGGTTCGGGCCCTCTTGATGGAGGTAAAACCCTACGTCCTGCTTGATTAATATTGATGATGTGTATTACAAGTGTGGATCTACCACGAGATCAAGGAGGCTAAACCCTAGAAGCTAGCCTATGGTATAATTGTTGTAATGGAGGTTATATCCTACGACTAAAGCCCTCCGATTTATATAGACACCGGAGAGGGCTAGGGTTACACAGAGTCGGTTACAATGGTAGGAGATCTACATATCCGTATTGCCAAGCTTGCCTTTCACGCCAAGGAAAGTCCCATCCAGACACGGGACGGAGTCTTCAATCTTGTATCTTTGTAGTCTTGGACTCCGGCGGACGATGATAGTCCGGCTGTCCGGACACCCCCTAGTCCAGGACTCCCTCAATAGCCCCCGAACCAGGCTTCAATGACGATAAGTCCAGCGCGTATGTAGTCTTCGGCATTGCAAGGCGGGTTCTCCTTCAAGTTCCACGTACCTGCCGAACAGTGTCCGGCTTCCTCATTAATGTTGCGCTTCTTAGCTCCCACGCCCAATAATGGCCTTCAAGTTCCAGTGTATCTTTTACGTTTTACCCCTTAGCTGTGCAAATAATCTGCCTATAAGAGAGGCAAGAATCCAGATCCAAATCGCACCATCCTCCCTCCGCGAATACTCATCGGAGCGCTTCTGACCAAGAATCCATTCCATCATGGACCGTCGACGCAGCTCCTCTTCTCGCGCTCCCAGCCCTCTGCCAGGAGATTGGAGGAGATGCTCTGTTCCGCACAACGAGCTGGTGAAGCTCCAAGCGGGGGGATATCTCCCTCCGGCCTTCATGGTTCCGGTTCGATTCCGGCTGGCCACCTACCAAGGTGGAAAGCAGGCGGAGGCTACCCCAAGTCCCATCAAAGGGGAGCGGCTATGCTTCGTCCCCTATCTGATAAGGGGACTCGGATTTCCTATACATCCGTTCCTCCGTGGGCTCCTGGAGTTCTACGGACTCCAGCTCGATCACCTTACACCCGCCTCTATCCTGCATATCGCTGGCTACGTAGCTCTTTGCGAGCTATTTCTGGGCATCGAGCCCCATTTTGCACTGTGGAAGAGGTTGTTCTGCCTTGTACCCCGTTCTCACGAGGGGTCCATATATCAAGTGGGCGGCGCCGAAATATGGCGCATTGCCGGGACCGGATATCCATCCGAAACCCCTAAGAAGGCGTCCGAAGACTGGCCTTCGGAATGGTTTTACATAGAAGACGCTCCGCTACCAGATCCTGTTCGGATCGGCCTCCCGGAGTTCAGCGCTGCTCCTCTGAAGAAACGCCTTAGTTGGCGCCCGCGGAGCCCCCAACTGGAGGAAGACAAGAGCGTCCATTATTTGATGGGCCGAATAAGATTACTGGCCCATTCCGGGTTGACCATGATTGGAGTCATGGCAACATGCATTACGCGGGGGGTGCAGCCACTGCAATACAGGGGCCACCCCATGTGGGATTTCAACGGAGAAGACGACGCCACCCGCCATGGCCGCAAAGGACCGGATTCGGTCGAGGATCTGGTGGCGATCCTGTCCGGCCTGTACAAGGGGGAGAAGGAGGACTTTCTCCAGACGAACCCGTTGAATGGGTTCTCCATGAATAACCCTCGACGTTGGGTAAGCGAACACTTTAAGGGCCCGACCCATGCTTTCAAAGTTTAAGCTTCTTATATTATGTCCTTGACGCAGGAACTGCGTCGGACTGTGGAGGACATGATAAGTCCAGCTCCGCAACCTGAGGATCCAGAGAGATCCCAAGATCCGGCCTCGGAAGAGGATCCGGACATAAAGGTGGAGCTAATCGACGGGGTGTTCCACCAGCTCAGCATGGATAATGCTTTAGTGGCCATTACGGCCGACTACCCCGGATTATATCCGGCTTCCCAGGTGATTGTGACCGAAGCCCCGACACCATTGCTTCTTCCTTGCTCATATCTGACCTTCGCATACGATGGTGTTTTGCAGGAAGCGCCTCCAGGGCGGGAAGCCGAGCCCGCGGCGGCTGACCAACAAAGGTCAGTCCGGACCAGTAGGCGGAAGAGGAGCGCGGCGCGGACTGAAACGTCGCCGCAAAGGTATAGCTCGCCGTTAATTATTTGGAGCAACGTTCCTAGGAAGCGTTTGAGTGCTCATGATCTTTGTAGGAGAAAAAGCGCCCGCCGGACTTCAGGCGTGGAGGTTGCCAATCCAACCTCTACCAGCCAGGCTCCAGCACCTGGTCTGGAGGGCGAGGCAAGCGCAAGGCGCGAGCCGGACACTCCTCCAACGGAGGATACCGACAGACTGTCCGCCACCAAGTCTGAGGTGGAGAGCGCCATGAACCATAGGCGCCGCCGGACAGTATTTTGTGACGCGTGCTTCTCCCCTGAGGCATTGAATGCCTTTAACGCGAGGGACGCGCACCTCCGTGCTGCTCAAGATGGTTTTACCAGAGCCAGGGAGCAGTACGTAAAAGACATACGGGTAAGAGAATTTAGTAGCTATATATGCCAGTAGCCCCCGAGACTTAAAGTAGTTATATTAACTGATTTAAGGATCATTTGAAACGCAGGATCTTTCCAAGAAGAATACCTAGCTGTCTCAGGAGCTGCAAGAGTGCAAGGCCCAACTTGAGGCTGCACTCGCTGCCGCAGGAGGAAACACAGAGACCTCTCTTGGTAACACATTATTTGAAAAAACATAAGCGCTGTCTGGCGTGCGTGTAAGTCTAATAATGACATTGCAGGTGCTGCCGGACAAGATCCGGATAGGCAGGAACTACTGCGCCAGCTGAAGGCCGGCGAGAGGGTGTTGAATAGAGTTCAGCAAGAAAGGAACAAGCTTCAAGATGCCCACGCCCAGCTTGGGGAAGAGCTGAAAGGCGTTCGGGCCGAGCTGTCCGACTCCGTTAAGGAGAATCAGTGGCTTCGTCGCGGCATCTATAGTGAGTGCTTGAGCGGACTCCTTTGAAAAGAAGAGTTCGGTGAGGAAGTCAATTGACAAAAATATGTCTTGTAGGTATACTCATAGGTCGCCCTGCGGAGGAGATGCCCGTATCAACGGGTGATCAACTTCCCGAGCTGTTGCAGCTGCTCGAATGAGTTCGGCAGGCAATGAGCGGCGTCATCCAGGCTTTATGGCCGGCCCTCTCCCTACCCGAAGGCCTTGGGGAGCTTGCGGGGAAGCTTCAGGGAGTGCGGCAGCGCTTCCATTTATGGAAGATTTCGGCCTGTCGCGAAGGTGCCAGAGAGGCTTGGGCCATGGTGAAGACGCGGTACAGGAAGGTGGATCCCAACCATATGGCCGAGGTCGGACCTGTGGGGCCCGACGGGAAGGAGATCCCTGTAAGTTTATTATACGGCCAAGTAGAGTTGGTCGCTAAATTTTCCCAACAGGACTGTAAATTAGATAGCCTGTTAGACGGGATTGAGGAGGAATACAGTCAGTAGTTTCGACAATGTATTTTTAAAATGACATGTGAAATGCCTTCTAGCCGGATTGTAGATTGTTTGTCTTTGCCGACCTTTTCGCTTCAACCTCGAGACCTTAGAGTCCGGAGTGTGTCCGAATACCTTATCGGTGAAGAAACAACCGTGGTATGCATGGAGACCAGGCGTAGGGGTCATTAGTGCTTTATCAGACAAGTGCCCAACTAGTTATGTTATATTACATGGTTAGTAAGAAACATCTTCCAGGGAGAATAGTTCCGTTAAGGGTTCCTTTCCCTGGGAGGCATGCCCTAAAGTGCATGTCCGAACTGCGAAAAAAGCAGAAAAACATCTGGGGGCAGATAAATAAGTAGGTAAAAAATCATCTTTCAAGTCACCGACCGAATATTCCCTTAAGAACGCTAGCTTTCGGCTTCCCCCAGTCTGAGGTACACATCCGGCTGACCCGGTAGTAACAACCGCAGAGGTGCTCCCTTTACCTCCTAGCCGAACAATCGGGAACGTATGGGTAAGCACAGGAGCTAGGCAACCCAGCTTGGCCAAAACTTAAGTCATATCGATGCATATAATGGTGAGTAAAAGGTACATGTGGAAGCTTAACACATGTGCTGGGCATGAGGCCCTTACAATTGAGCTTCTGGAAAAGAAGCCCCCAGATATAATGAGTGCGGATGGCACATCAAGTGTATGCGAACAATGCGCAAGTAGGCCCTTAAGGGCTTTTTAGTAAAAGGTTTAAGAGAAGAAAGAGAAACAAAAGACAGCCGAAGTGTAAAAATTTGAACAGGGGAAGGGGACGAACTATTAGTCCGGCGCTAGGCATAGAATCTTCGGAGGCGGGCTGCGTTCCATGGGTTCGGCTCGAGTCGGTTGTCCGACGCATTTCGTAGACGGTACGCTCCGCCGGCCAGGACTTGATCGATAATGAAGGGGCCCTCCCATTTGGGCTTGAGCTTGTCCTTTTTCTTGTTCGGCAGGCGTAGAACTAGTTCGCCAACATTATAAGTCTTGGCCAGTACTTCTCTGCTTTGATATCTTCGAGCCTGCTGCTGATAGAATGTGGAACGAGCCTTGGCGAAGTCGCGTTCTTCCTCTAATGCGTCCAAGCTGTCCTGCCGATCCAGCTCGGCCTCTCTTTCCTCATACATGTGCACTCGAGGTGAGTCATGAATAATGTCGCAGGGCAGAATTGCCTCTGCACCGTATACCATAAAAAATGGTGTGAATCCGGTAGTACGGTTGGGCGTTGTCCGCAGCCCCCAGAGCACGGAGTCGAGCTCCTCTACCCAGTGCGTGTCAGATTTCATAAGTGACCGCTCTAGTCTGGGTTTAATGTCGCTCATTATTAGACCATTTGCTCGTTCCACTTGACCGTTGGTTTGAGGATGATAGACTGAAGCGTAATCGAGCTTAATGCCCATGTTTTTGCACCATGACTTAACCTCGTCGGCCGTGAAGTTTGTGCCGTTATCGGTGATGATGTTGTGGGGGACACCATAACGGTGTACTACCCCTTATATAAAGTCTATCACTGGTCTGGACTCTGCCATTTTGACTGGTTTGGCCTCTATCCATTTGGTGAACTTGTCCACCATGACCAATAGGTACCTTTGCTTGTGGGTTCCCCCTTTAAGGGGTCCAACCATGTCAAGCCCCCAGACCGCGAATGGCCAGGTAATGGGTATAGTTTTGAGGGCGGTGGGTGGCATGTGGCTCTGATTAGCAAAGAGCTGACAACCGACGCATCTTTGGACTAAGTCCTGAGCATCTGCCCGGGCCGTCGGCCAATAAAATCCTGTACGGAATGCCTTTCCTACAAGGGCCCGGGCTGCTGTGTGGTGTCCGCCTAGTCTCGCATGAATTTCAGCCAGGAGGTTTCGCCCTTCCTCTTCGGAGATACACCTTTGAAGGACTCCGGTTGTGCTTTTCTTATAAAGTTCTCCCTCATGGACCTTGTAGGCTTTAGATCGCCGGACTATGCAGCGGGCCTCATTTTGGTCTTCGGGGAGTTCCTGCCTAAGAAAGTAGGATAGGAATGGCTCTGTCCACGGGGCGATTATTGCCATTATGTCGTGGGCTGAAGGTGTTGTGTCATCGGCTGAATCGCCGGTTGGCGCAGTTTTTTCCGGTTTGTCGTTTCCGGACTCCTATTCCCATAGTACGGATGGCTTGAAGAGCCGTTCCAGGAAGATGTTTGGAGGGACAGCGTCACGTTTTGCACCGATGCGTGCCAGTACGTCGGCTGCTTGGTTATTATCTCGGGCTACGTGATGGAATTCGAGTCCTACAAACCAAGCTGACATTTTTAGGATAGCAATGCGATATGCTGCCATTTTCGGATCCTTGGCGTCAAAATCTCCATTTATTTGGGATATTGCGAGGTTTGAATCCCCGCGCACCTCTAGGCGTTGAATGCCCATGGAGATTGCCATCTGGAGACCATGTAAAAGGGCCTCGTATTCGGCTGCGTTGTTGGAGTCCGTGTACATTATTGGAAGTACGTATTGGACTGTGTCCCCGGTCGGGGATGTCAATACGACGCCAGCCCCTAGTCCGGCCAACATTTTAGAGCCGTCGAAGTGCATAATCCAATTGGAGTATGCGCCGTACTCTTTAGGGAGTTCGGCTTCGGTCCATTCAGCGACAAAGTCAGCCAAAACTTGTGACTTTATAGCTCGCCGAGGTTTGTAAGTTATATCAAATGGTAAGAGCTCAATGGCCCATTTTGCAATCCTTCCCGTTGCGTCGCGGTTATTTATGATGTCATTGAGTGGTACTTCGGAGGCCACTGTTATCGAACATTCTTGAAAGTAGTGTCGGAGCTTCCGGGATGCCATGAACACCGCATACGCTATCTTCTGATAGTGTGGGTAACGGGACTTGCAGGGGGTTAACACAGTGGATACGTAGTACACTGGTTTTTGAAGAGGGAATTTATGCCCTTCTGTCTCTCGTTCAACGACGAGTACCGCGCTTACAACTTGATGTGTTGCTGCGATGTCTAACAACATTGGTTCACCCAGGTTGGGCGCAGCCAGGACAGGATTTGTTGCCAATATGGCTTTTATTTCTTCGAGTCCGGCCGTGGCAGCGTCCGTGCACTCGAAGTGTTCGGTGCGCCTAAGGAGGCGATAGAGGGGCAATGCCTTTTCTCCTAAACGGGAGATAAAGCGGCTTAGAGCCGCCACGCATCCAGTCAATTTTTGTATTTGCTTGAGGTCTTTTGGAATGTCTAGCTGTGACGGAGCTCGGATCTTGGCAGGGTTTGCTTCGATTCCTCTACCGGATACAATGAAGCCCAGCAGCTTTCCGGCTGGTACGCCGAAAACGGATCTTGGCTGGGTTTGCTTCGATTCCTCTACCGGATACAATGAAGCCTGCTGGATGTCATATGCTCTGAGGTTGTCGAATGTGAGCCTCAAGTCGTCTACTAGAGTTTCGACATGTTTGGTTTTGACGACTACGTCGTCTACGTATGCCTCTACTGTTTTGCCGATCTGGGTGGCCAGACATGTTTGAATCATGCGCTGATATGTTGCGCCAGCGTTTTTAAGTCCGAAGGGCATCGTGTTGAAGCAGAATGGTCCATATGGAGTGATGAATGCCGTTGCGGCTTGGTCTGCTTCCGCCATCTTGATTTGATGGTAGCCGGAGTATGCATCAAGAAAGCACAATGAGTCGTGCCCTGCAGTAGCATCGATTTCTGGTCGATGCGGGGGAGGGGGAAGGGATCCTTTGGGCAAGCCTTGTTGAGGTCTTTAAAATCGACGCATAGGCGCCAGGATTTGTCCTTCTTTGGTACCATTACCAGGTTTGCTAGCCAATCCGGATGTTTGATATCTCTGATGAATCTGGCTTCCAATAGTTTGGCTAGCTCTTCTCCCATTGCCTGTCTTTTGGGTTCGGAAAATCGTCGAAGAGCCTGTTTGACTGGCTTGAATCCTTTTAGGATATTTAGGCTGTGTTCTGCCAATCTGCGTGGGATTCCGGGCATATCCAAGGGGTGCCAGGCGAAAATGTCCCAATTTTCCCGAAGGAATTCTCGCAGTGCGGCGTCTACATCAGGGTTCAATTGTGCCCCGATGGAGGCCGCCTTTGTTGGGTCCGTTGGATGGACCTGGAATTTTACTATTTCGTCCGCTGGTTTAAAGGAGGTGGACTTGGATCTCTTATCGAGTATCACGTCGTCCCTATTTATAGTAGAGCGCAGCGCGGTGAGTTCTTCTGCCGCTAGGGCTTCGGATAGTGCCTCCAGGGCTAATGCGGCTGTCTTGTTTTCGGCGCGGAGTGCTATGTCCGGATCACTAACGAGAGTGATTATTCCGCTGGGCCCGGGCATTTTGAGCTTCATGTACCCGTAATGGGGTACTGCTTGAAAAATTGTGAATGCCTCTCGTCCTAATATGGCGTGATATCCGCTGTTGAATGGGGCCAGTTGGAACGTGACTTCTTCGGATCTGTAATTATCCGGCGACCGGAATACCACATCGAGTGTGATTTTTCCGGTGCAGCGTGCTTCCCGGCTAGGGATTATTCCTCTGAAGGTTGTGCTGCTTCGCTCAATGCGGCTCCAGTCTATCTCCATTTTTTGAAGAGTTTCCTCGTAGATGAGGTTTAATCCGCTGCCGCCATCCATGAGGACCTTTGTAAGTCGAAAGCCGTCCACTATTGGACTAAGTACCAGTGCGGCTGGTGCTCGGGCTGTTTGGAATTTAGGTTCATCGCTGGTGTTGAAGGTGATGGCAGTGTCGCTCCATGGATTTGTTGTTGCTACTTGGTAGACTTCGGCGAGGCTGCGGATTGTTCGTTTCCGCATATTATTTGATGCGAAAGTCTCGAAGACTGTTGATACCGTACCGGTATTGTTGTAGTGGTTTTCCGGGGCTAGAAGCTCCTTGCCACTTTTGGCCACTTGCCGTAATATTCAACATGCTCAAAGGCTATGTACTGTGAATTTTACAGGGTCCGCTAAGCCATCCCTCCAGTACGGTTCCGTGCCCTCTATGGGGTTTTTGCTTTTTGATTTTTGTGTCCGGTGCCTGAGTGTAATGCACCCTTTTGTTGCGGACTAGGGTTATGTTCGGGGCCGGATTGTCCCGAAATTTATTTTTGGTTTTCCGGAAACTCTCCATCGCACAGTACTTTCGAACTACGGACGCCAGGTTGGCGAAGCGTGTAATTTCACGACGGCTGACGGCGTTCAGGATTCCCTCATCCGTGCAATTATTGCAAAAAATTGAGATTGCGTTTTCCTCTCGGCAGTCCTTTATCCTGTTCATAACCAGGAGGAATCTGGCCCAGTAGTGATGTACTGTTTCAGTGGGCTCTTGCCGGATTAGAGATAGATCGCATATGTCTAGGTGGGTGGGTGGAATTAAGTCCGGAACCCTACCCATCTCAAGGCTCGAAGGCCGGGAAGTTTCCAAATTTGGAAGCTGGGATTGCTGGACGTTGTCCAACGAGTCTGGAACGACGCATGACTTTAAGTTCAGTGCTCGATCGAAGTCCGTCCCTCCGCGGGAATCTGGCATGGAGGGTTCGGGAGCCCGGACATGGCTAGTTTTCAATACAGGAGAAGAGTCGCCGCATTGTTCCTCTACCACTGCAACATGGTGGGTGACCTGGGGAGAGTTAATCTCTCTCAGATCGGTGTTAAGCCCCATCTGATTGTAGTCCGTAGCGACTCCCAGGGCGGCGATGCGATCCAAGAGCTCGTTGATAGACGAGAGCTCTATTGGATCCAGCCGCTCGGCAAATTCCGAGCTGACGTGAAGATTGCTCTTGACGACTTGAGAAGTCATTGTCGAAGCGGTGGCCGGACGGGCAGTCATAAGAAAACCACCTAGTCGTATAGTTTCGCCAGCTGCCAAGGCTCCTTTGGCAAAAATACCGTCCTTGAAGACGGGAGAAGGCATCCTTCCTATCGGTGACGGCACAGAGGAACTCTCAATGAAAGCACCAATGTCGGTGTCAAAACCGACGGATCTCGGGTAGGGGGTCCCGAACTGTGCATCTAGGCGGATGGTAACAGGAGATGAGGGACACGATGTTTTACCCAGGTTTGGGCCCTCTTGATGGAGGTAAAACCCTACGTCCTGCTTGATTAATATTGATGATGTGTATTACAAGAGTGGGTCTACCACGAGATCAAGGAGGCTAAACCCTAGAAGCTAGCCTATGGTATGATTGTTGTAATGGAGGTTATATCCTACGGACTAAAGCCCTCTGGTTTATATAGACATCGGAGAGGGCTAGGGTTACCCAGAGTCGGTTACAATGGTAGGAGATCTACATATCCGTATTGCCAAGCTTGCCTTTCACACCAAGGAAAGTCCCATCCGGACACGGGACGGAGTCTTCAATCTTGTATCTTCGTAGTCTTGGAGTCCGGCGGACGATGATAGTCCGGCTGTCCAGACACCCCCTAGTCCAGGACTCCCTCAGTCGGTATTCGGCTCCATCGCCGTAGAGGTAGCAGCCCCCGAGGCGCTGTCTAGCCACCCATCCTCGACCGGCGCAGTCGGCTCCGAGTTAAGGGTTGGAGCGGACTCTTGTGCGGCCTCCAGGGCACTGTCCTGCAGCAGAGCTAAATCATGCCCATCGTGACAGTGCGGCGTGCTCAATGGCTCGAATCCATTGAAGATCAAGTCTCCGCGGATGTCGGCCGTATAGTTTAAACTTCCAAATCTGACCTGATGGCCAGGGGCGTAGCTTTCGATCTGCTCCAGATGGCCAAGTGAATCGGCCCGCAGTGTGAAGCCGCCGAATACGAAGATCTGTCCAGGGAGAAAAGTTTCGCCCCAGAGCGCGTCGTTGCTAATGATCGAAGGAGCCATCGGGCCTATGGGAGACGACACAGAGGAACTCTCAATGAAAGCACCAATGTCGGTGTCAAAACCGGCGGATCTCGGGTAGGGGGTCCCGAACTGTGCGTCTAGGCGGATGGTAACAGGAGACAAGGGACACGATGTTTTTACCCAGGTTCGGGCTCTCTCGATGGAGGTAAAACCCTACTCCTGCTTGATTAATATTGATGATATGGGTGGTACAAGAGTAGATCTACCACGAGATCAAGGAGGCTAAACCCTAGAAGCTAGCCTATGGTATGATTGTTGTTCGTCCTACGGACTAAAACCCTCCGGTTTATATAGACACCGGAGAGGGCTAGGGTTACACAGAGTCGGTTACAATGGTAGGAGATCTACATATCCGTATCGCCAAGCTTGCCTTCCACGCCAAGGAAAATCCCATCTGGACACGGGACGAAGTCTTCAATCTTGTATCTTCATAGTCTTGGAGTCCGGCCAATGATGATAGTTCGGCTATCCGGACACCCCCTAGTCCAGGACTCCCTCACACTTCTATGACGATAATTGTGACAAAACCCGGTATCATCATAGATGTGGTGGGATCCTACTTCTATGACAAAAAATCATGACAGAAAAGGGCTTTTCATCCCGGGCGGGCCCGCGACGCAGCTGCATGACATTCTTTGGGCCGTCCATGACGGAAAAAACCGTGGTAGAAGCGAGGGGGAGGAAAATTTCAGGGATTTCCCGGTTGCGGTGGGAGGTCGGGGGCCGAGCGATGCGTGTTTCTCTTGTACACGTATGTGCGTGTGTGCAAGGCGTTGGCTGTAACTGAACTCGAGCGAGGCGTTGGGCTCTAACTGAACCCGAGCGATTGCACTGCAGGCTACGCGTTACTGAACCCGAGCGATCAATTCCTTCGCTACTGCTGCTAACTGAAGCCGATCAATGTTGCCTCTATGGATGA
>NC_041385.1:590936465-590943382 GCF_002162155.2 Triticum dicoccoides | reverse complement strand
GTTGCCTCTGGATGAACAGGACCCCGATCGATCGAGCCGGTTGGGGCTAGATGAACAGGACCCCGTGGAGGGCTGGATGAACAGGACGACCCCATGGAGGGCTGGATGAATAGTAGATGGTGGAGAGGTGGATGAACAGTAGCCCGTGGAGGGGTGGTTGAACAGGAGCCCGTGGAGAGGGGTGGTTGAACAGTAGCCGGTGGAGTAGCGCGTTGTGGAGGCTGGATGAATAGGAGCCCGTGGATGAACAGGAGCAGGTGGAGGCTGGAGGAGGTCGACGGTGGATGAACAGTAGCCCGTGGAGGCTGGAGGAGGTCGATGGTGGAGATGAACAGTATCCCATGGAGTCCCGTTTTGCGGTACCCCACACCCCTCCCGATGAACAGGACCCCTGTTTCGACCGTACCGCTCCAACACAAGTCCGTTTCGTCCGTTTTGCGGTACGCCACACCCCTCCCGATCAACAGGACCCCCGTTTCGAACGTAGGAGGTCCATTTTCTCCTTTTTGCGGGACGCCACACCCCTCCCGATCAACAGGACCCCCGTTTCGATCATAGGAGGTCTATTTCCTCCGTTTTGCGGTACGCCACACCCCTCCCGATCAACAAGACCCCCGTTTCGCCCGTAGGAGGTCCGTTTCCTCCATTTTGAGATACGCCAGACCCCTCCCGATCAACAGGATCCCGTTTCGAACGTTGCTGGTCGAACACAAGGTCGTTTCCTCCGTTCTGCGGTACGCTAGGCCTCATTTCCATCGCCTGTTCCGTCCAAGCCCTCCCGATAAACACGACCACGCATTCCGTTCCAACCAAGCCGGTTGGCTCCCCATGAACACGACGACGACGTTGTTTCTCCGTTCCGACCAAGCCATGTACACGAGCCCTGGCCGTACGTATGCGCGAGTAGGCGTTTGAGACCCCGCTCGTATGTACACATACGTGGCCGTATTTTCTTTCTTGCACCCTGGCCGATGTACGTACGTGTACATGCTACGTGCACGCCTCTACTACGACACGTGCGCGCCTCTACATCGACCTGTATATATGTACGTACACGTTCGCGACCAGAATGACAACGCTACGTACGCTTCGACCAGGTGGGTCCCGACTGTCAGGCACTTCCTTGCATACGAAGATGTAGCTGGTGGGTCCCAGCATATAGGGGGCGAATCGTTTTGTTTGTTTTTTCTGCCCGAACGCACTTCCTTGCGTGCAAAGGTGTAGCTGGTGGGTCCTAGCAGTCAGCTGGCGAATCTTTTTGTTGTTTTTTTTTGCCCGGACGCACTTCCTTGTGTGCGAAGGTGTACCTGGTAGGTCCCAACAGTCAGGGGGGAAACGTTTTTTTCGCGAAATATGGTGGCCCATCCGGTGGGTCCCCACTGTCAGGTGGAGGAATAATTATTTTGTGCGTAATAAGGAGGCACTTCCTTGCGGCCGCCGTGGACCCAGCTGTCAGCCTCTCCACATACAGTACTCTTCCGATGGAAGTCGGTCGTTGACCACATTGACCACGCCGCACCGAGAGCACCAGGGTGATGGACGACGGAGAGGCCTAGGAAGGGGACGACGCGGAGCCGGGGAAGACGCGGCAGTGGATGCCCACGCGGAGAGGAGTACGACTGTACGAGGGTTTACTGGTTCGTCTACCGTCGCTGGAGAATAACAGCAGGTGTGGGTCAGCAGAGGGATGGCTAGGCCAGCGATGGGAGTACGGTGGGGGCGGTGAGGCCTGCGCGGCAGCACAGCCGGCCACGGGGAGGAGGGAGCAGGCAGTCCAGCTGGCGCTTGTTTGAGCGGCTGGAGCAGGAAGAGCAGAGATTGAAGAAGCATGACGGCCATTGGATGGACATCCAACAGTCACTGCTTGTGTGTCAACCTTCTTTTTAGGAAAGCCTCAAATCTGTGGAAAACAGCATACAACCCATCTGCCATTACTTGTAATAATTTACATCCCATTTGCTAATTCTTAAGGTTTTTTTTGGAGCTCATATTCTTTTTGTTAGCATTACAGCCCATATTGTGGCCACGGTTAAAAAATTATACGAAATTTTGAATATTTCGGTGCGGTCCGAACTGTTTTTAATCTCGAAATTTCGACCCACATTCAAACTGATTTTAAAAATAAATGTATATCAATATAAAATCCAACAAGTTCTCCACGCATAAAAACTAATGTAATTTAAAATCTCGAAATGAAAAAAAAAGATATTTGAAACTAATTGCCGGTTTGATGTGTTTTGAAAATGTACAACCCGTTTCTCATTACTGATGGGCCATTTTCTCGGCCAGCCGAATGAAAGCTCTCCTCGTCTTGAAAGATTTGCAGCCCAACAGGCCTGACAAAGCGACTTACTTGGCAAATACCAAAAAACTGGGCTGTGGCCATGGACCCAGCTGTCAGCCTCTCCATGTACAGTACTCTTCTGATGGAATGTCGTTGACCACATTGACCATGCCGCACTGAGAGCACCAAGGCGATGGACGACGGCGAGGCCTAGGAAGGGGACGACGCGGAGCCGGGGAAGACACGGAAGTGGATGCCCACGCGGAGAGGAGTATGACTGTATGAGGAGCACAGCCAGCCGCAGGGAGGAGGGAGCGGGCAGTCCCGCCGGCGCTTGTTTGAGCGGCTGGAGCATGAAGAGCAAAGATTGAAGAAGCACGACAGCCGTTGGATGGACATCCAACAGTCACTGCTCTCGTGTGTTGACTAAGTTGACAGGGCATTGCGTGTGCGTCAACCTTTTTTGATGAAAGCATACGCGTCACCCTGTAGTAGGCGCACAAGTCAATCTCAAATATGTGGAAAATAGCAGACAGCCCATCTGCCATTATTTCTAATAATGTACAGCCCATTTGCTAATTCTTAAGAATTTTTTTGGATACCATCTTCTTTTTGTTAGCATTACACCCCATATTGTGGCCACGGTTAAAAAGTATACGAAATTTTGCATATTTCGGTGCGGTCAACTGTTTTTAATCCAGAAATATCGATTCACATTCAAACTATTTTGAAAAATAATTTATATAAATATAAAATCCAAATAATTGTCCACGCATAAAAAATCAATGGAATTTAAAATCTTGTAATGAAAGAAATTGAAACTAATTCCCGGTTTGATGTGTTTTAAAAATGTACAGCCCATTTCTGGGCAAACCGAATGAAACTCTCCTCGTCTTGAAAGATTTGCAGCCCAACAGGGCCGATAAAGCAAGTAGGCCTTGTTTGGGTATTTCTTTAAAATAATAGAAATGGGCTAGCCATTTTCAGCAAGAAAAAAACACAACTGGGCTCATGATGTGGTAAACATAAATAAAACCCTGGATAGACGGGCCATGGCCCCCGCACAGCCTCGTTGTTACGCTGATCCGTCGCTAAAACTAGTATAAATAACAACTGCTTGTTCCTCAAAAAAAACTGTGCGACCTGCTGGGTCCCTGGTGTCAGCCGCTCGTAGTGTAATTCTCTCGTTTATTGACTATGTTGACAATGGCGTGAGCCCCAGATGTCCAACCATTAGGAGGAACCATATTTTTGGGCTTGTAATACAGAGGCACTTGCTTGCATACTGCCATGACGCTGGTGGGTCCCTACTGTCATCCTCTCCACGTACAGTCATCTCCTTGTTCCTCTCGGTTGTTGACGATGTTGACAGCACAAGAGGGCGGGGCACCGCGCACGGCGAGCAAACCAAGGCTGCAAGGCGGAGGACGACGGTGAGGCCTCGGATGGAACGAACAGGAGCCGTGGAAGATGCTTTGGTCCATTCGTAGGCGGAGGGCAGTACGAGGGTTAACTGGTTCGGGTGCGGGTGCGTGTTGGGGCTGACATCACCGGAGAATAACAGGACGTGTGGGGGAATAGAGGGAGGGACTGGCCAACGCTGGAGGGTACATATGGTAGGGTGGCGGAGGCGCAGCCAGCCATGGGATGCCAGAGTAGGCGGAGCCGACGGGGTGGTTCGGTTTGGGCGGCTGGAGGAAGAAGACAAGAGATAGAAGATACACGACAGATGTTGGATGTCAATCCAACGGCTGGTAGGCAGAATCATTTGTTGACTGTCTCGGCTATTTCCTCGCGGGTCCCAAATGTTAGAATCCAAATCTGTCACGGTCATGCAGCCTTTCCTATGAAAATTTACAGCCCATTTGATGTGCTACTTCGAAATAAGTTTGTGGGTGCTGGTGGGGGCTAATCACATGGCTTCTGTAATGCACAATGAGCTCAAGCAGCCGGCGAGAGTGATGTTATGTCCCTTGGTTGGGATTGGTTACAATATTTCACTCTAAATTAAATGAATGGCAAGCCATGCCTTGTTTCAAAGAAAATATGACAGTCATAGCCGAGTTGAAAAGGGCAGGAACATCTAACTCCAACTTACAAACTGTACAAAAGCACGAGGGTTAATTGTTCATCATGTTTACAAAAAAACCCAGGTTGAAAAGGGCAACAACATCTAACTCCAGCACTACTTTCGGCAGTCACAGTCAAATGGATCGGTCAGGTCCATAGAATGAACATCCTGGGTCGTCAAATTTACTGGATTATGACCATAATATGTTGTAAATAGAAGCCCGGCACGTTCAGATGCTCTTTTGCCCACCTGAAACTCCTTTTTTTGCTCTTCGACATACCCATCCGTCAAAACCATGCTGCTGATAAACTTAAGCCTGATGGACAATAGTAACCTCGTATTCAGCAGGAAGAATGTGACAAATATAGTGTTTGCATGGTTGGCTACATATCGTTCTAGCGTTATTGTCTTCAATCGAATCTCATGAGAAGTGAGAAAATCCCGATGGTTACGAATCCACCGATTGGTTATAACTTTCTTACCCCGTCCTGTTGCCTAAATAGTCATGAAGATTGAAAACAGTTAAGGTCTAAAAAAAGAGTGTCGAAAGAGCAACAGCTGAACGGTTAATTCTAGTACACTATATGCGGGCTTCCAATGTGCGTGTGAAATTATCACCTTTATATACAACTTCTCCAGACATGGATATATAAGATCTTGACAGAATCCAGCACCATTGATAGGCCATCCGAAACTCTTCATTGAGCATAGAACATAATATTAGTACAAAATGTGTACTCCAAGATGATATATAACTTATGGGCAGAAATTTAAAATGTAGCTTATAGGTTACAAGTGCAGATGGTAATATAAAGTACCTGAAGAACTGTGGAGCCAAAGACCATATTGAAATGAGCACAGAGATCATGTATTACACCCAAGGTCTCCAGTTTAGGCGCAGAGAGTACGGTTATTTGCAACGGTGAATAACTAGAATCAAGGATCAACCTTTCAAGTGAAGGGCCATCTTGGATGATGAGCTGCCTTCCGTCAAAAGAAATTCAAATTCTTACAAGGTTAGGCGACTTTATTTGGAGACAAACGATTCTAACTGTGAAAACAAGCAACAAGCACTCCAGGGCAGGGCAACTGGAGTGGATGATGTTGTGCAATGAGGCCTCCGATATACGAACCCGCACAAGTGAAAGTTTCTTGAGAAATGGGAGTCGAAGGTTTAGTACCAAATTGTCTGGTAGGTAGCATAGCGCAAAGGTGGCGGTGTGGAGAGAGGAGGAAAACCGCGAGATGGACATCGATACTGAGGGCACAAGTTCATGGCGTTCGGTATGTGGTATGTGATTTCCAGGGGAATAGTTAGGGGATTTCAGCCAGGCGTCCACCAAGCAGGGCATGGTATGCTTGCTCAGGTAGTAGGACGGGATGCAGAGGCTTTGAACAGAGCCCTGGTGGGAGGAGATGATGGCTCTGGAGATTTCAAATCATTACAGAGAGATAGCTGACGACAGTCGAGATTAAGGGGCACGGCACGCCATGAGGGCGCCACCGAATTGAGAGGACTTGGGTGCGGCAGCAATCCTTGGTGGGGAGAAGCGAGATGATCTCCCCAAGGACGGCGTCCGGGAGATCGCTGATGCGGTCCACCCGAGATTCTACGGGTTCCTAGGATACGGTGGGGGCGGGGTCGCCGCTTCTCCCCGCGCTGCCAGCTGTGGGATCTACAACACGCATCACCGCTGGTGGGAGCCTCATCTTCTTGGAGCTGGGGTCAGCCGACTCCATTTTCCTCGAGGGCGTCGCGTCACGCCCACGGATTTGAGCAGAGTAATGAATGACGAGGCTAGTTGTAGTGCGAGTGAAGAAGAAGGGGAGCTGAGGTTTCTTCTGTAGTAGTGAGGAAGAAGGGGGGCTGGGTTTTTTTGTAGGAGTGAGGTGAGGAATTTGGGGGTACGAGTGGAGGGAGCTGACGTGACGTGGGTGGGAGCGAGGAGGAAGAAGTGCACCCAGGTTTTTTTGGGTGGCGGTGTGCTGGGTGTGGGTAGCGCCTCTCATTCAGTAAATATAGGGCTTTTGAATTGATTTTACTATTTACTAGTGTGGATGGGCTGTTTTGTCTTGGGCCCAGAGAAACAATTACTACTAGTACAGTGGAGACACTCTATAGCTACCCAGAAAAACAATTACTAATAGTACAGTGGAGACACTCTACCGCTTCTGGCTCCTCCTAGGTCATTGAAACGTCTCCCTCTATTGAATCTTGTTATACTTTTGTTCATCGACATGCGGGCCATGCAGCGCGCGGGCACAAATGCCATCCACCAAATTAGAAGATAGTATGCAGGCGGAGAGTAACCCCGGTCGTAGCGCGGCAGTAATGAGTTGTCGTATCACAAAACCCCAACCCCCCCACCCCCCGCAGTCTAAGTTTGACGAACGAAACAACCATCATTTCACTCTTCGCTGAATCCCCTTCCCCCTCACCGTCTTCAAGAAAGGCAACACTCGCATCTGCCACTGTTCTTCTCTCCCAACGAAGGGAAGGTAAGCGGATCCGTGATGTTGGTATATTTTCGTTCAGAGAAAAAAAAAGAACTTTTGCAAAGC
>NC_041385.1:590910093-590936070 GCF_002162155.2 Triticum dicoccoides | reverse complement strand
GCCGATCTCGATTGTGGTTTTTCATCTAAGTATGTGGTGATTAATAATGCAAAATTTTATTAGCTTCGATGCCATGCTATACATAGTGGTTTAAATAACTTGTGTTTCTTATACTGAAAAGTAATTCAGAATTTGTTTCTGTTTCAATTAGAACCCTATGCAGACAAGGATTGTGTGGTTGTACATGTCACTCGCTATGAGGCGGATGACCTGAATATAGGGAAAATAGAGTTCTTAGGTTGTTGGATCCTGGAAGCCATTTGTGGTTATACCAATGAAGAGTTGCATTCCAGCCTCACTGTTGTCAGGCGTGTTGTCCAGGGTGTACTAAACCACAAGAAGTTCAAAGCTACTCCTTCGTTTGTGAGGCATACTATTCTTGTCAGGCTTACGCAGGAAGATGACGTGGTATGCCTCCACAAACAAGTTTATCAGTGGAAAGCCCACAAGGTTGTCTTCATGAAGGTTCACAGGATTGAGCTGCCGCGGGACGTCCTCGATGATGTTCATGGCAAGGTCCGTCTTGTGTCCAGCCCAAATTAGATCGAGGCATGAAATAGTTGCCCCAGCTAGTGTTTAATAGTAGTTTGGATTGTGTCTAATTATTCGAACCTTGCCTGTTATCGACCCCTCTGGGGCTAGTACTCTGTTTGAATCCGTCTATGGGAACAGCTGCTACTTTTGTGTGCCCGTGAATCATGTGAGAACCATCGTAATTGTTGCCGAAACAGATGCGTCCTCACTAGTTTTTTCATGAATATGGTATGGTAAGACATAAGTTGTCACGGTTTATCATACGAGCAGTGTGTGTTTTGATGAAATAGAGCACTCGTTTGAGAACTGTGCGCCGACATATACATAAGTACTTGTAAACATTGTTGGTGCTACCCCACTTGTAAGAAGTTGTGCAAAACACGGCACATTGGCTCAGCTCGCTTCAACACTACGCTATCGACCAGCTAACAATCAATAATCTACTATCTGACATATAAGCAACTATGTATCTTGTGACAGTGGTTCATGCAGTTAATTGAGGCCACAATGCAATAAATTGCAAACGTTCACACGCTAGTCCAGCGCTCATGTGGAACACTCACATTAAACTCGTCTTCATGAAAAACTTGAAAAGCATAAGTTAAGCAATTTTATACATCTCAATGATTCATAGAACATAACAAACATATACTAGTTCACAGCAAAAGACAAAGTTGTGAGAAGGTTGAAAAATCAGGAAAAAACAAGCAAGGCTTCTCTGAGCAAAGGGCCTCCCGGCAGGCTTAAATTTCTTGGAGTTCACTCTGGTTTTTTCTTGTTGCCACCATCCAGGGTCAGGTTCTCTCATTCCAGAATAACCAATTATAGTTATGGTCTCAGCTGGAATGCTGAACTGAACCATGCAGTGTACTGACCAGTTGAAATGCTTGTGCATTCCACTAAATTTAAGCACCATTATTTGCAGAAATAAGCAGACCACAATGCCTCTTGTCCGCGCACCTGTCGAAAAAACCGCCGTGCCAGCTAGTCCTTGGTCCGTGGAAGAACTGGCAGAAAGTGCATTCCGGACTAGGATGCAGTTGTTTTTGCTCGTCCCTGCTGTCGGTGTACTAAAGTAGGGGTACCTTAGTATCCCAAACTTGTGCACGGGCAGTCGTAGCACCCCGCGGAAGGCTTGCCGGGTGACCGCCAAGACCCTCCGTAGTTCCTATTGGTGCCATTCAAGAACAAAGTGTTTTCACTGAGAAGACAAGGCCCCGGCAAAAGAGGCTTGCCGGGAAGGACAAGGCCCCGGCAAGAGGAGCTTGCCGGGAAGGCCAACCAAGGCATTTCAAGGAACTTGCTGCGACGCGCCGCGCGTCCCGGCAAGACCCGGCGAGCGACAAGCTTCCGGGCGCGACAAGACAAGGACAGCAGCAAGGCGTTTGCCGCGGCGAAGCCACCGCTCTGTGCCCACGCTCCAGCGCATCCGTCAATGTGTCGCCACAAGACCATTCCAGGCGCACGTGGTGAGAAGCTGTGCAGCCAAGCGGTGCGAGGTGGCGAGCGGAGATGACGAGATGGCCATCGTGGCGAACGGTGGCGCCCCTAACGGTCGCTTTTCTGCACTGTTTGGGCGACGCGGACGGGCATTTAATGACTTTGTCCCTTGCCGTCAGAGTTAGGTAGGATCCACTGTAGAAGCAGTTGTACCGACCACACCTTTTACACTTTTACCCCTGCATGCATTGCCACCTGTCGGTGACCCCTTTAGCCTATAAAAGGAGGCCCATGCGCAACGTAGAGGAGGGGGTACTCGTTCGAAACGATAGAACGCTCGCGCTCTAGAGCAAGAACACAATACAACCACAAAGCAGCAGTAGGAGTTTTATCTCTCCGGAGAGCTCCGAAGCTGGGTCAAAACCGCTCGCGTGCTTCGCCTCGATCCGCTCTTCGTGCGATCCTCGCCCCCCGCCGGACCGAGAAGGGGCCCCTGCCCCATTGGTGTTTGTTCCCACGACATCTTTGGCGCGCCAGGTAGGGGGCGTCGAGGTTGCGTGAACCTGATCCGACGTTCACGCGAGCCAGATCTTCTTCATCTTCATCGACATGCCACCGAAGAAGAAAGCTTCGGAGGTGGCTGGTCCGTCCGCGTCGATCCCGCCACCAGCGGAGCAAACGGGTGGTGGGGTAGACGCCGGCGGAGGAACGGGCGCCGACGAGGGAGCCCATGATGTCGCCAGGTCCAAGGACAAGGCTGCACAAACCTCGGCGTCCGTACACGCACCGCGCCCTTCTCAGGAGGTGCGGGACCGACAGCGTCATGGTGCCCACAGTACCATACGCGCGTTGGAACAAGGCCAAGCTGGTGGATCCCGGGACGCTCAAGGCCAACATGCACGTCAACATGCTGGCACGAGCGCGGCACGGTCGCCTGGACGAGATGCTGCTCCTTCTAACACGGTTAGAAGTTCGAGCATATCCCGCTCCTCACGCCGTTCACCACCGCCGCCAAAGACTCCAGAAGAAGCATTAGCCCGAGCCCTACTGCTCCTAGACTACCCTCCAGCGCCGGACAAGATCGATGATTGGAGGGCCACCATTCAGATCCTCATCGGCTTCGCCAACGGCGATACTCCCCGGTAACCGAGCACTTCGAAGCCGCGGCAAGATGCCCAGGCGCAAGCCGATGGCGACAAGACTGGTGGGGGTGCAACCACCGTACACTCCCCACACCGAAGGCCAAGATCGCCGACTCGCTGGGTCAACCTCGACACTGACTCCACAGTGTCATCAGATCCGCGAGTTCGTCATGATCAGCGCCAAGTTCTTCAAGAACGATAGCAAGAGGACGCTCGTACTCGAATCGAGCGTCGAAGAGAAGCGCGGCGTCAATCAGACCAGCGCGCTGGGCCCACTGTCGACATGCATGCACCAGGGGAACCAGGCGACTTGCCGTACACGGTAGGTTGCCCTGCGTTTACTCGTGAGCTGCGGCAAGTCCAGTGGCCCAGTACGAAAAACTTCAAGCCAGATGTACCGGAGAAGTACGATGGTAGGTTGCACCCGTCGGAGTTCCTCAGCATCTACACCATTGCGGTGCAAGCTGCTGGGGGGCGCGACGAGAAGATCCTTGCCAACTACTTCCCTCTGGTGCTCAAGCCCAATGTTAGGTCTTGGCTCATGCACTTGCCGGACAACTCCATATCTTCCTGGGCAAATTTGTGCCATCAATTTGTCGGCGCCTTTACAGGCGGCCACAAGCCCCATGGCCAGGAGAGTGATCTTCACCTGCTCGCCCAGAAGGAAGGAGAGCCCCTGCGCAAGTATACTCAAAGATTTAGCCAAGTACAATGCAACATCGTAGACGTCCACCCTGCCGCGGTTATCAGCGCGTTCCATCAGAACATGCGAAACCGCAGGATGAGAGAGGACATGGCGATGTGAAAAAATCAGAGACGTCAGTGGGCTATACACCCTGGCCGACAGATGTGCGCATGCTGAGGAGGGGAGGAAACTTCCCGGAGAGAACGCAGGAGCAGAAGGATCTGACAGTGAAGATGCCGCCCCGGCAAGGAAAAACCGGCGGCGGAACAACAGGAAGAGGAAAGCCAAAGATGTGCTAGTCGTCGAGCAGTCCGGCAACGGAGGTGGCGCCGAGAAGGCCAAAGCTGGTAGCTCCGGCGAGGCTGTGGTGGCCGCCGACAAGCAGGACGGCTCCGGCAAGCAGTACTGCAAGATCCACCGCACCAAGGGCCATGATCTTCAGACCTGCAAGAAGGTTGAGCAGATTTTTGAACTGCAGAAAGCTGAGTACGAGCGACGCGACAAGGAGAAGGCCCAAGAAGGCACCGGAGGATCCGGCAAGAAGTGTCCCGGCCGGGGAGGGCGCCGCGGCAAGGCCAAGCAGCGGCAAGGAGACAGGCCTCCCCGCGGCCGCGACAAGGATGAAGACGGAGACGAAGATGAAGAGATGGATGATGATGAGGCCGATGAGCAGGAGTTTCAGAAAGCCACAGAGGTCCTGTGCATTGACGGCGGTGCTTCTCTGCATACTTCGCACCGCCAGCTCAAACAGTGGGTGCGTGAAGTTAATGCAGCAGAACCACCAGTTAAGTCACGCAAGCCTCTGAAGTGGTCCAGCACGCCTATCATCTTTGACGTTGAGGACCACCCTGATCGCATAACTGCGCTCAGGTGCTTGCCGATGTTGGTTTCGCCAACTATCCGCAACCTCAAGGTCACAAAGATGCTAGTTGACGGCGGGGCCGGCTTGAACCTCATCTCCTCCGCGGTACTCCAGAAGCTCCAGATCCCTGACAGTGAGCTTGAAGAGACCGGTACATTCCAAGGAATCAACCCAGGAAGGAGCAAGCCAAAAGGGAAGATCACGTTGCCGGTAACATTTGGCAGCGAGCTGAACTTTAGGATTAAGAGGGTCACTTTTGACGTTGCTGATTTTCTGTTTCCCTACAATGGGATACTCGGCCGTCCAGCACTCACCAAGTTCATGGCAGCCTCTCACTATGCATACAACATACTGAAGATGCCCGGTCCGATAAGCGTCATCTCTGTCCCTGGCGACAAGAAAGATGCCCTTATCTGTACCGACAAGATTTACCGGGAAGCAGCAGCCGCAGCAGATCGCAAGACACTTGCCGCTGAAGCTCCCGGGGGGAAGAGGAAGACCAAGTCCGGCAAGAGCTCTGATGCCCACTCCGGCAAGCGCACCTCTTCGGAGTGCTGCGCTACCGTCGAGGACGCACCATCGAGCTCCACCGGCAAGTGTAAGATAGCAAAAGCACCTTCACCAGAGACCAAGAAAGTGTCCGCCAAGGAGGACGGCACTGGTGGTACCTTCACCATCAGTGCCATGCTTGACCCTAAATAGGAAAGAGCACTCGTTGCTTTCCTGCGGGGGAATGTCGACGTGTTTGCATGGCAACCATCTGACATCCCCGGTGTTCCCAGGAAAGTAATTGAGCACCACCTTGCCGTTTGTCCTCACGCGTGGCCGTCAAGCAGAGAGTCAGGAAACAAGCAGTAGAACGCCAAGAATTCATTGCAGAAGAGATCAAGAAGTTGGAAGCAGCAGGCCTTGTCAGAGGAGTGCTCCATCCTACGTGGTTGGCCAATCCTGTAGTCGTGCGCAAGGCGAACGGGAAATGAAGGCTTTGTATTGACTTCACCGATGTTAATAAAGCTTGTCCCAAAGACCCATTTCCCTTGCCGCGCATTGACCAGATTGTTGACTCCACGGCCGGATGTGATTTGCTTTCGTTTCTTGATGCATACTCAGGATATCATCAGATCTTCATGGCAGAAGAGGATGAGGAGAAGACCGCATTCATCACTCCATGTGGCACATATTGTTTTGTACGGATGCCTTTCGGACTAAAGAATGTTGGTTCAACATTTGCAAGGGTAGTGCACAAAGCTTTTGAGCCACAGTTGCACAGAAATGTGGAAGCCTACATGGATGACATAGTGGTCAAAAGCAAGGACAAAGCAACTCTGATCCAAGATTTGGACGAGACCTTTGCAAATCTACGCAAGATCAATCTCAAGTTGAACCCCGAGAAGTGTGTGTTTGGAGTTCCCTCCGGTAAGCTTCTCGGGTTCTTCGTATATCAGCGGGGGATCGAAGCCAATCCCGACAAGATTAAGGCCATTGAGCAGATCGAAGCACCGAAGCGTGTCAAGGATGTGCGAAGGCTTGCCGGTTGCATAGCTGCTCTCAGCAGGTTCATCTCTAAGTTTGCTGAGTGCGCCCTGCCATTTTTCAAAATATTGAAAAAGGCAGGTCCAATGAAATGGACTCCGGAAGCGGAGGCTGCGCTGCAGGACTTGAAGAGATACCTGTCCTCCACTCGAATACTTGTCGCACCTAAGCCGCAAGAGAAGTTGCTGTTGTATCTAGCGGCAACCAATCAAGTGGTTAGTGCTGCGTTAGTAGCGGAAAGGGAGGCGGATGATGAGCCAGCGACCACGGCAAGCGCGTCCAGCGACAAGCAGGGGGCTTCCCCGACAAGCTCTGGTCCCGACAAGGATGGATCTGTGCAGCCACAAGAAGAGAAGCAGAAGAGGATGGTGCAACGCCCAGTTTACTTTGTCAGTTCCCTTCTGCAGGGGCCTAGATCAAGGTACTCTGGTGTGCAGAAATTTCTTTTCGGCCTTCTCATGGCCTCGAGGAAGCTGCGCCATTACTTCCAAGCACATGAAATTACAGTTGTCACTAACTTTCCGCTGAAGAGAATACTGCAGAATCCAGAAGCGACAGGCAGGATTGTTGAGTGGGCACTGGAACTGTCAAGCTTTGGCCTCAAGTTTGAGAGTACTTTAACTATCCAGAGCCAAGCATTGGCAGAGTTCATAGTGGAATGGACGCCAACACCTGATGGAGAAATTCCGGAAATGAGCATCCCCGTCAAGGAGGCAAACAAAGAATGGATCATGTACTTTGATGGCGCCTTCTCGCTGCAAGGCGCCGGTGCGGGCGTGTTACTTGTCGCACCCACCGGAGAGCACCTCAAGTACGTGGTCCAGATGCACTTTCCCAAGGAGCAAGCAACAAACAATACTGCAAAGTATGAAGGTTTGCTTGCCGGAGTCAGGATCGCTGCAGACCTTGGGATCAAGAAGCTCATTGTCAGGGGTGACTCGCAGCTTGTCGTCCGCCAAGTGAATAAGGATTACCAGAGTCCATTGATGGAAGCTTATGTTGATGAAGTGAGAAAGATGGAAGAACACTTTGACGGCCTACAGATGGAGCATGTTCCAAGAGCTGAGAACGACATCGCTGATGGCCTGTCGAAGTGCGCTGCACTAAAGTTACCCGTGGAACCAGGGATCTTCGTGCTCAAGCTGACTCAACCATCCGTGACACCGTCAACTGGATAGAGCAAAAAGAGAAAGTTGATTTCTGGTGACTATTTTCCGGCAGAGCTTCCCGAAGCCGCCGCCAAGAGGTTCCCCAAGATCAACACCAAGAGTGCTGAAGAGCAGTCTGCTCCGACAAGCCCTAGGGTTTGTTCCGTTGAAGCAGACGCTCCTGAAAAGTTTTGCTCCGGCAAGCTTGCCGGGGAACATCAAGCTCCGGCTGAACCGCAGGTTCTTGCCGTAGAAGCTGATGTTCCCACAGCAGCATATGTGCCTTTAGTCCTTGCTGTCGAGCCGCAAGCTCCAGCATGGGCACAGCAGATTGTCCATTTCCTTCAAACAGGAGAACTTCCCGAAGAGCAAGAAGAAGCGGAGAGAGTAGCCTGGCAATCAAGTATGTACCAGTTTGTCGACGACATACAGTACCGAAGAAGATTCAACGGAGTGAAATTGAAGTGCATTCCCCGGGAAGATGGACAGGAGCTGTTGGCGGAGATACATGGAGGCATATGTGGTCACCACATTGGCGCAAGAGCACTTGCCGGCAAAGCATTCCGGCAAGGTTTCTTTTGGCCAACAGCCCTCCAAGATGCAACTGCACAAGTAACCAAGTGTGAAGCGTGCCAGTTCCATTCCAAACAGATACACCAGCCAACTAAAGCCCTCCAGACGATCCCTTTATCCTGGCCATTTTCGGTCTGGGGGCTCGACATTCTCGGCCCCTTCCCCCGAGCTGTCGGGGGCTTTGAGTACTTGTACATTGCAATCGACAAGTTCACAAAGTGGCTGGAAGTGGAGGCAGTAAGAAAGGTGACGGCACAGTCAGCAGTCAAGTTCTTCAGGTCGATTGTTTGCCGTTTCGGAGTCCCCAACAGGATCATCACCGACAACGGCACGCAATTCACGAGCCGCACCTTCATGCAGTACGTCCAAGATCTTGGCGTCAAGGTCTGTTTCGCTTCTGTTGCTCACCCGAGAAGCAACGGTCAAGCGGAGAGGGAAAATGCTGAAGTGCTGCGCGGGCTCAAGACCAGGACTTTCGACAGGCTGCACAAGTGCGGAAAGAACTGGATTGAGGAGCTGCCGGTGGTTCTTTGGTCGATCAGGACGACGCCAAATCGAGCCACTGGCCAGACGCCTTTCGCTCTAGTTTATGGAGCAGAGGCAGTTCTCCCCACGGAACTCGTATACGGGTCGCCTCGAGTAGTCGCTTATGATGAGCTTGAGCAAGAGCAGCTGCGACAAGATGACGCGCTGCTCCTTGAGGAAGACCATCTTCAGGCTACTGTACGATCTGCTCGCTACCAGCAAGCTTTGCGCCGCTACCATAGCCGCAAAGTTAGTGCCCGAAGTCTTGAGGAAGGCGACCTTGTTCTCCGGCGGGTTCAGTCCGCCAAGAATTCCAACAAGTTGACACTGAAGTGGGAAGTCCCTTACCGGGTGAAACGAGTCACTAGGCCCAGCGTTGTCCGCCTTGAGACCGAAGATGGCTTTCCGGTGAGCAACTCCTGGAACATTGAGCATCTTCGTAAGTTTTACCCGTAAGGCGCGGTTGCTGGAACCTGTTCCGGCAACCACCTTTTGTACAAGCCTTGCCGCTGTTGCATGTAACCCTTTGTACAAAGCCGGGCGCAGATCCCGTGCATAAATAAAATTCGTGTGCTCCGCACATCTTGTCAATTTCATGTTCTTTGTTATTCGCATGTATTTTCTGACATTTTGTGCAGCACCTGCCCCCGGTAAGCAATAACGAGCCTTAAGGCTCCATATCTTTATTTTCTCTTCTTTCTTTTTCTCAAAGAAACGGAAAGGTTCCCTCGCGCACAAGTTTGCCGGGGGGGAGGAGGAGATAATGGTGTGGACCAGGCGTCGTTCAAGCAAGTTTCGCCTTACCGGGAAGCAGACAATATGAAAGCTAAGTTGCCAAAATTTGAGCAATCAGTTTTTAAATTTTTGAGTTATCTTCCTTGAACGACCGTGCTTTGTATGGAAAACCTGTGCGCGGAGGAACCAACTCGTAGATAGTTGCGCCCTTACTTTGTTTCGAGTCCACTCAACAATTTAAGTGTGCTGCGACTAGTTGCGACAAGGTTTCTTGTCGGTACCGGCACCGCCAGCAGGCTGCTGATGTTTCGCACTCAGCGCTCGTGGCAAGGGTGCCTACGCCGACAAGTTCCCTAAAAAGCGTAGGGCAAGAACATACAAAGGAAGGAACCAAGTAGAGGAAGTAACATAGCAGTAGACACCCAAGATAAAGTTATATTACAACATAAGCTTGTCGCAACTCTAATGGAATGTTCTTGTAACATGGTCAGCAGCGACAAGAAAAGGAAAAAGCGGGCGGCCTAATCCACGCGACCGCCGTCAACCCTCTTGACCTCGTTCACCTTGTCCACAATGGGTGCGACAAGGGCCTTGAGCGCGTCCAGATCAGCATCCGCTGACAGCTTCTTGAGGACGTTGGTGAGGTTGAGGCCTGGGTTGCGGAAGGCCACCTTCACCAACACTTTCTCCAGAACTCTGGCGCAGATCGTGCGTGACTCGTCGGCCAGCTGCTTTGGGATCCTTTCCCGGAGTTGCTGGAGGGCCGTCGCCACGCCTTTAAAGAACAGAGTGAGCTTGGCGCTGGGCTGGAGGTTCTCGTCGGAGGAGTACCCGAGACCCTCCACCCCCAGCTGCACCAGCTCCTCGTCGATGACTGCAGCAATGTTGACGAGGCTCTCTGTCCAGAGCTCTACCGTAGCCCTAAAGGTGTTTTGAGTCTCGGCGGCCCTCGTTAGCAGCTCTTTGTTGGCCTTGATCTCTCCCTTCAAGTCCTCCTCTCGCTTCTTGGCGCCGTCCAGCGTCTCAGTCAGCGTGGCCAGCTTCAGCTCCAGATCAGCATTTGAGTCTTTGGCGACACTCAGTTCTTTGCCCTTCTCGGCAAGTTGGCCCTGCAGTTCACCATGAGCGAGGGCGTCCTTCTCGCGCTCGCGCCGGAGCGTGGCAAGCTCTTCATCCTTCCTCTTCAGGTCAGCCTCCAGCTGTGTCATCTTCACCTCCAGCTCCTTCTTGGCGGCCTCGGCAGCTGCGGCAGCGTCCTTCGCTTCCTTGAGTGCCCCGCCAAGTGATTGCTCGCGCGCAGCAAGCTCCTCCTCGTAGCTGTCCAGATTGACTTTCCGCTGCGTCAGCTCACCTACCCGTGTGGACAACTCCTCGGCGGCAAGCCGTTGTTGCTCCTCGGCTTCAGCTTTCTCAAGGATGAACGCCTTCCGCACTTCGACGAGCTGCGCCCGCTCCTCTGCAATGGCCCGGAGAGCTTCCTGATTGCGCTCCCGGAGCTCCTCCGCGCGCTTCTCAATGTCCGCTCCCGCCTGCGCGACAAGCGCTTCCCGGGACTCCACCTTGGCTTGTCGGGCGCGGTAGAGCGACACCAGCTTCCGAAGCAGTTGCTCCTCCTCAGACTCGGCGCTGCTGCTGCTTGGTGCGTCAACCAGCGTTAGCCCGGCGGAGGCGAGCACTTCCCTGTCAAAAGCCTCTCCTTCGACCGGCGCCCTGGAGCTCGACTCCCAGGGAAGCTTGATGAAGACACCGTCACCGGCCTTCAAGTAGGCGCCAGACTGGGGCTCTTCGGAGCCTGGCGCTGCGTCAGCGGCGGAGGGATCGGCGGTCGGCGTAGCGCCTTGCGCTCCTGCACCCTCAGGGTCGTCAGTGCGACCGCCAGACCCCTCGCCAGCTTCTGCGCCGGCAGCCTTGGCAGCCTCTTCGTCGGCGGGATCGTCAGCGCCGGCCTCCTCTTCGGTGGCGGCGGCGTCGTTAGTGTTGCCGCGCGTGTCCTCCTCGCCGGTGGCCTCAGTTTCCATCGGCTCCGTGGAAGGTGGATCTGAAGGCCGGAAGAGGGAGAAAAGTCAAGCAAATGATCAAAAAAGAGAAATCAGAAGAAGAAAAACTCAAGGGAAGTTTCAGGCAAGAAAGATTACCTGTGCTGGGGTCCACAGTCATGGGCTCCACCACCGGGGGATCGTTGGCGCTGTCCCTTGCCGGAGACTCCTCCCTTGCCGGAGAGCCCTCCCTTGCCGAGGAGTCAGCCCTTGGCGGCGTAGTCGAAGCAGACAACGAGTCGGAAGGGATTTCCAGGCCCTCCTGGTGAAGTTGTTCTGCTCCTACGCAAACAAATACTCAGTTGATAGCAAAGAAAGAGCACTCATGCACGGCTAACAGCAGAAAAGAAACCAAATACTTACGCTGGGGGCTGCTTTGTGGAGTAGTGGCCGGGTCCGGCAAGGTGGTCTCGGGTGCGCCTCCTGCTGTCGCGGTCGGCTCGTCCTCGATAACAACCACCGGAACCTTGGCCCTCTTCGCTGCCCTCTGGGCCAGTTTCCTGAAACGGAATAAGTCCAGAGTAAATCAGATCAGATACAAGACAAAAACAGCAAATTGAAGAACTACAAGGACAACAAGAGGATCTTACTCTTCTTCTTCCTCCTCGTCGGAGCTGAGCGGTCGAAGTTCAGCCCACCTTCGGCGCAACGAGGCGGAGGAGTGGGATCCCTTGGCCGCTTGGCGGGGGCTGCGACGGCGGCCCGAGACGACCCCGCTCCAATTGCCGCCTCGGCAGGAGGCGCTCCAGGGGCGACAGTACTTGTTGCGGTGGAGCGTGTCGCGCAGCGCCGCGGCTGTTGACCCGGTTGCCGTCCTGCTGCATCCCCGGCCCTGCGGAGGTGCCTTCTTGGCTGCGCTGGGGGCTGCACTGCGGGCCCTGCTCGCGGCAAGCTGCTCGGGGATGGCGGGCCACTCGCACCCTCGGCGGGCTCACTCGACTCGGCATCGGGTGCGGCAAGCTCTTCCTCGCCATCCATCCGCTGGCGCTCGGCAAGGCTTGTCGCCTCTACCGCGTCTGCCTCCTCCACTGTGAACCCGAACTCGCCCGCAGCGGCGGCTGCTGCCGCCTCCTCCGCCCTAGTGGTGATGCGCTGCATCTCCTGTTCGGTGGTGTCGCGGGTGAGGCTTCTCTTCTCGTCGGCATGGACCTCCACCTCCACCAGGCTATCAAAGAACTGCTGCACGACGTCGTCGGCAAGTTCTTGCCAAGTTGGAATGATCCCGTGCGAGTCGCACAACGGCATCATTGCGCAGATGCGGTCGCGCGAGGAGTTATTGCACAAGGGAACGACGCCTGCCGGCAACCGGAACCACTCGGGGTGTTGAGGGTCGTGCTTGAACAGCTCCCTGAGTATCCCATCTAACTCCAAGACAGTAAAATTGAAGTTGAGGCCCGGGCGCAGCCTCATGATGTCCGCCGGGCCCCCAAACAGCTAGGTGGGCCTCCCCCTCTTCTGCAGAGGGGTGACGCGGCGGCGAAGAAAGTCCGCGCCAATAGCGCCTACAATTAGCCCGGCAAGCCTGAGTCGCAAGATTCGGGTGGTGGCGATCTTCAGCCTAGCATTGTCCGGCGCCAGAGCGCTCCAATCATTGCCGCGCACCACTGGGGTTTGGTGC
Source organism: Triticum dicoccoides (assembly GCF_002162155.2). Lineage (NCBI taxonomy): Eukaryota > Viridiplantae > Streptophyta > Magnoliopsida > Poales > Poaceae > Triticum > Triticum dicoccoides. The sequence continues at coordinate 590,923,239 of NC_041385.1, read as the reverse complement.
AGGGCAGTGAACGGCTGTGGGTTCTCATCAACGATCCAACACCATTCAGCTCTCCACTCATCCCATTTTCTGCGAAGCTCCCCCTCCAAATAGACCTCCTTCTTGCCGGCTCTCGAGATCTAGGCGATCCCGCCAGCTAAGGGCTCTCCTCTCTCGACCCGAGGCATGAAGTAGTGAGGGAAGAGGGCTACGTTTGGGTGGATTCCAACAAAGTTTTCGCAGAGATGTGCGAGAACCGCCATGGTCAGGATAGCATTGGGGGTGAAATCAAGGAGATGGAACCCGTAGGTGTTCATTATGTCACAAAAGAATTCAGAGAAGGGCGGGCAGAGCCCGCAATGGAAGAACAGTGCGAAGAAGGGGTATCCTCTTGGGGCCCGTTTCGAAGTGGAAGCGGCGGCGGAAAGTACCTGCGTGCGCGGATGCGCCCGCGTCTCCGTCGACCAGAAGAGGTAGAACCACTCCCTTAGCTCCTTCGCGGAGAGCTCAGGGGGGAAAGTGGCCCGCTTCTTCCGCAGCGCCTCGAGCCGCTGCGCCTTGGTCGACTTCACGGCTTTCCCCTTTCCGGCTTTCGGAGCCATGCCGGAGGTGGTGGGGGAGATTGATGGCGCTGGTGGCGACGGCGGCGACGGGAGGCGGAGCGCTGCTCTCTTTCGGCTTTGGAAGCGGAGGGGAGCGGCGGAGATTTCTGAGGTTGGAACCACAAGTGGCGAAGGTGGGGGAACGGCCCCTGTTTCCCCTGCTTATAAAGAGGAGGAGGAGAATGTTACGCTTTCTCCGAATAAAGAATCACCCACGATCTCTCCCATGATGCCGCATTCGACGCGTGCCGTTACGGGAGGGCGCGGTGGATACGGAGTCAGATACGGTGTGGACCCAGGCCGCGTGTGCTCGTGCCCTATTTTGGGCCAGGCCCAACAGCGCTCGGCACCGTGTATGGCCCAGGCCCGGGGGCTCCTGTCGGTGTACTAAAGTAGGGGTACCTTAGTATCCCGAACTTGTGCACGGGCAGTCGCAGCACCCCGCGGCAAGGCTTGCCGGGTGACCGCCAAGACCCTCCGTAGTTCCTATTGGTGCCATTCAAGAACAAAGTGTTTTCACTGAGAAGACAAGGCCCCGGCAAAAGAGGCTTGCCGGGAAGGACAAGGCCCCGGCAAGAGGAGCTTGCCGGTAAGGCCAACCAAGGCATTTCAAGGAACTTGTCGCGACGCGCCGCGCGTCCCGGCAAGACCCGGCGAGCGACAAGCTTCCGGGCGCGACAAGACAACGACCGCGGCAAGGCGTTTGCCGCGGAAAAGCCACCGCTCTGTGCCCACGCTCCAACGCATCCGTCAACGTGTCGCCACAGGACCATTCCAGGCGCACGTGGCGAGAAGCTGTGCAGCCAAGCGGTGCGAGGTGGCGAGCGGAGATGACGAGATGGCCATCGTGGCAAACGGTGGCGCCCCTAATGGTCGCTTTTCTGCACTGTTTGGGCGACGCGGACGGGCATTTAATGACTTTGTCCCCTGCCGTCAGAGTTAGGTAGGATCCACTGTAGAAGCAGTTGTACCGACCACACCTTTTACACTTTTACCCCTGCATGCGTTGCCACCTGTCGGTGACCCCTTTAGCCTATAAAAGGAGGCCCATGAGCAACGTAGAGGAGGGGGGACTCATTCGAAACGACAGAACGCTCGCGCTCTCGAGCAAGAACACAATACAACCACAAGGCAGCGGTAGGAGTTTTATCTCTCCGGAGAGCTCCGAAGCTGGGTAAAAACCGCTCGCGTGCTTCGCCTCGATCCGCTCTTCGTGCGATCCTCGCCCCCCGCCGGACCGAGAAGGGGCCCCTGCCCCATAGGTGTTCGTTCCCACGACACCTGCACTGCAATCAGGCATTAAAACGTACGAATCAGCTTCTTTTAGATTGTGTTGGTCATTCTACCTTAGTTACTACCAATGTAGGAATACCTTAAAGACTGGAGGTTAGACGATGGCAACGAGGGATGGCCATCTCATTTTGCGCAGTTGTACTAAAAATGAGGTGTGTGCTTTTGATTGCGTGGATAGAAACGATACGGAGACAGACATCCGGAAACGATATGCAGACAGACATCCCTGTTTGCGCAAATACGAAATACGGTTATTTAAACAGTGACAGATATTTGCAGTGGCGTATGATTAACAGCAGCATCTATTGTGTTATAATTGGCACTAGATTGACAGTATGAAGAGTCCTTAAGTAAGTAGCATCACATCACATCAACAATGCCACTATATTAACATGTAGAACAATAGCATTAGTATTACTGTCATGAGAGTAGCACATGGTCGGTAAATGTGCAATCAAATTTGTGCAGTTCCACTGGGATGAAGCAATGCTAGCGGTGTGAGAGTTAAGTGTAACTGCAAAAACACAATGCATGGGAAATAAAGCAAGACGGAAGCACTTCAAAAAATGGTGGTGGCATTGCTTCAATTTATCGATGGCACTAGACCATTACTTATAGTGACATTAGGTGGCATTGCTTAATGCTTCATGTGATTTTACATTAACGGTAGCGATATGGGCGTAGGGACAGCAGGGGCATAAAGTGGTGAGGCAGATGTGGCTGTCGAGAGCGGCAAACACTCAGGCAGCATGTCTGCATTTGTCCCATTTTTTATCTCCTCGATGACATTTTCCTATGTGAGCACAAGAAATCCAGACCTGCTCATTCTCATTTGCGTTGTCCCCCAACACCCGTCACTTTCTTTCCTTTTTCAACCAAGAGATAGGTCCACTTCCCCCCACCCTTCGCCATCCACCATGCTTTCTTCGTCTCTTCAACCAAGAGACCGGTTGGGTAGCCAGTATCTACTACTTTCCCCCGTTTTCTCTTAGAACCAAGTCCTAGATTCATGCTACAGCTTTCCCACTTTCTTCCCTGTTTGAACCAACTCTTAGAGTCGACTGTATGAACTAGCTTTACCTCTAATAATATTAAAAGTCTAGGGTGGCTTTGGAACAGCGGACGGAAGTAGAAAAAGATCCACACGAAGGGAGCTGGGGCAGTAGAGCAAGGCAGGTTTCGAAGGAATATATGCCTGAGGGTCGTCGCCGTGTGGCAAAGACGGCGTCGGGAGGCCGCATCTTGGCAACAATACCGCAGGGAGGAGGAAGGGTTCGGAGGCACACCCGAGCCGGCACTCTCTCGGAGAGAACGGCACGGCCGCCGATCGGGATGCGCGGGCAGCCATTGGTCTCCTCCCTTGCCGCTGACGACAGCATGAATGATGCACCTACACCCCTACCCCGGTCGAGGTTGTCCGGCCGGATTTGTGACCAGCCATGAGCTGTGAGAGAGTGTGGCCACCTGTATCTTGCTTAGATCTGGAGAGCATGAGAGAGTGAATGAGAGGAACCCTAGTAAAGCAAGCGCTAAGGCTCCTGCTTATATATATAGTGGAGTGATTTTGTTATACCAGCTTCAAAAAAATGCGCTCCTACATGTACCAGTGAGTGGGTGTGAGAGAACAAGTGCGTGCGTGCACCGCTTCTCTTCATGAGAGTACAATATTCTATGCCCAAAGAACGTTCGCCGCAAGAGTAATAGTATAAGTGTGTGATGTGTGAGCTAAAATAAAATGTGCGCGACGTCTTTTGTTTTTTAGAAGTTCTGAGGGTAGGGTGTGAAGAGAACATATGTGCGTGACGTCTACCTATAGATAGATTGTGGGTGCGACGTGCGAGTCTGTGAGAGGACTCGGGAGAGTCGTGACTCGTGAGGGTGTGTGTGCGTGAGAGGGAGGGGGCACGTATCAATGCAATGCATGCGTCCGTAAATCATTATCCGACAAACATTCGCCACAAGCCTTTTCCTGACGAATGCCGTAAGAACCGTTAGATCGGCATCCGACAGTGTTAGTTTTGCCATGTCATTGAACAGAACAGACACTCCTCCTACACACAAATCTTCCACGTGAGTGTTAGCAACTGTCGTATGCTCCCTCCATTCTGAAATGAAGTGCATATAGCTTTATTGAAAATTCAAACCTCGCAAACTTTTACCGAGTTTTCGTGTACCAAATTGCACATGTAGAATACCCTGTATATATAATTTCATTCATCTTCGATAGGTAACTATAAAGATGGGGGAGGATTCTACAAAATAAGACCATCGTATCACCCGCATCAATTTCAACCATCCTTTGGTGTCGAGGAATATCATAGGAACTCTATATGATATGATTTTTATAGGTTTTTTTTTCCTTTAGAGCCAATTGGTTCATAGGAATAGATTCATATACTCCACATTTCAAAGGAAATAAACGTGATATCATTTCTATAGCTTTAGAGCCACTTCGTTCAACTGAATAGATTCCTATACTCCCTTAATTTCAAAGGAAAATAAACATTAGCGTATATTCAATAGAAAAGTTCCTATGATCTGAACCAAATTACATATCTTTTCTAATCCCTCCTCATAGGAATTGAGATACATGTCATCTCTAGATTCACTAGAAAAGTTCCTATCATGTGAACCAAATGACATCTCTTTTCCAATCCCTACTCATAGGAATTGAGATGCTCCATGTCATCTCTTTCCCTACAACTTCCATGTATACATCTTCTATTCCTAAATAGATAGTACAACGCACTAGTAGCTTTTTTCCAAAACGTGCAACTATGGCACAAGAACTATATAGTGTGCCAATAACTTTGAAAGATGGTCGTTGGATGAAGCTAATCCAACAGTGCAGAGATGGCGAATCCGAGCACTACTGGCCATTGGATATCATCACCATTCCACCAGATCTGCCACATGTACAATTTAGAAGACTCCATGGTTGAACTTAAGCATAATGCACAAACCTCAAAACACAAGAACTTCTCCTTTGTTCTAGAATCTTCTGTATCATAATTGTTTTTTTTCTAAATGAATTGCCATTATTTGTTTTTTACTTTATGCTTTACAATGCATAACCCCATGAATCTTAACATTTTTATAAAACTAATTGATTTGGAATGAGATGAACTATAAGAACTAAACGAACATGTACATCATGCATATATGACTCAAAGCTTTACATGATATAGTGTGTATTTATTCATAATTTGGTTTCAAAATCTCATGCGTTCAATGCATCATTCCCTTTCGGTCAAACCTACGTCCACAATTTTTTGTACGTACTATATCTCCACTGATCCCCGAACCCAAAATGCTGCCTCGTTCCCGTAAAACCAAACGGCCCACACATGCGTCGACTCAAACCCGTTTACTATGACGTGGCCCCGCATGCTGTAGTACTCCTACAAACCCTACCGCCGCACTCATCATCGGTTTTCTTCAAGAGGACGAGGGAGAAGCCGATTTGTAGTGGAGGCACTTTAAAAAAAGGATATGTAGTGGAGACCCCTACCCTACGGTGCCCTAGGTAGCTGCCGCATGCATCATTGTTTTCTCTTTTATTTATGCTCTTGCGCCCTAGAGTGAAATCATGGTTGCTTCATCCGTCCAGCTTAATACGGGCCCTAGAGTGAAATGATGGTTGCTCCGTCCGTCCAGCTTAATGCGGGAAAGGTGGGGCTTTGTGATTTGACCCCTCGTCGCTCATTTTCTACTACTACAGCGCTATGACCGGGGTGCCTCCAGTTCCAACCGCTGCTCCGAACTGTAATTTGGTGCATCACACGTGGAACAAGATGGTGGATGAACCACATGTCGGCCAAAAGGGTCATGTTAAGTGTGTCACCATTTTGTGTGCGGACTGACCCTGCTTGAGTTGCTACGCCAACACGACAGGAGCAGCCTACCACTTGGTTTTGCTCCTTGGAGAATCCCGACTATATTGATCTAAAAAGATACGTGCTGAACTACCCTCTCCGTCTTGGTTTTTTATTTTTAGTCATCTCGGTTTATAGGGCGTGCACGTAGTTCTAGGTCATCCATTTGACTAACTAAATATGAGTTACTAGTATGTACAAAAAGTACTACTATATTATTGGATTCTTAAGCGGATGTAGTTGTATTTAAAAGTCGATGGCGGGGCTTTTCCTGCACGGTAGGCTGGGCAGTTCCGCCTAGTCGGTTCGACAGACGCGAGAAGACGAGGGAGTAGGCTGCTGCAAACGTAGGGTTGTGTGATTTGACAGCGAGCTACTGCTGGACAGGTGGGGCCCCGTGATTTGACTTGCCATTATCATTTTAACTGCGGCGCTACAACCGGCGTGAGTCTCCCGATTCCTGAACACCTCCATACAGGTGCCTCTCCCAATGCCCCACCATGTAGTTGAGGCTGGCTCTTGCATGAGAGCCCACTTCTCCACTTTTTCCTTGCCTGTTTCCTCCACACATGCAAAAATGCCATGTAAAGCGGTCTTATAGCCCACTATTGTAGTACTTACTTACTCCTACAGGTGCTAAGCTTGCCACATCGACATAAAGTCTGATGTGGTAAGTTTGGTGACCCAAGGAAGAAACGGTGCTAAGCGCGCGTACCTAGGAGAAAAGACAATTTTGAGTCTATAGCTAATTAAATGAAGCAAACTTAGCAACACCATTTCATTGGAAGAGGTCACTCCTTGGCAAATGCAATAAATACTAGTACTCCCTGTGTCCTGGTGTCAAAAACGTTCTTATATTATGGGACGCAGGGAGTAAGAAGAAAGAGATAGAGAGGAGTAAAAAATACACTTCTTGTAGCCAACCTTATAGCTAACCTTGTTGTAGTATGAGTGACCAAGTGATGACTATGTATGACATGCCAACATCAGATAACCTAACGCACCGTGTTAAATCTCCAAGGGCGCGACCGCGCAGCGACGCGACGGTCGTGGTAGGCGTGACCATGATATGGGCTGATGGCAGCTCTTGGATCTGAGATCAAACGGTCGCATGCTAAGTTGCTGAAAATTTGCAGAATAACCCTCCAGGATAGGATATTCACCCATAGGTCTAGAATCACGCCATGCAACCGCTCGATCTCAGATCCAAGGGCTCTCGGAAGCCCGTATCATGGGAGAATGGAAAGCCACTACCTTGTCGTTCGCACGCTGGCAGTTTGCTCCTACTCGTCCCTGCACGTCCTTCAATACTACGGCGGTTCGCTCCTAGTCGTCCCGTCCATTCACATTACGGCAGTTCCACTAATCCTAACCCTCCTCCAAAATCCATGGCGTCCCAAATCTCCACGATCGGCGGTGAGTACAAGATTAGAACCATCACCGGCGATGAGTTCGACGTCATCTATGCCCGTTCTTCCGCGACAGTGAAAGGATGCCTTTCTCGCTTCAGACGCATGTTCGAAGACTCAGATGATGAGCGGGTCGCTGGGCTAGATGTTGAGTACACCACAGTCCTGGGACGAGAAAAGGATCTAAAGGAAGAAGAGAGGAAGAAGCTCGCCGTGATCCAGGTTTGCGTGCATGACTTATGCTTGGTCTACCACATATGCCATGCCGACGTTGAATGCCTGGATTTTAAGGACTTCCTCGAGAGCAACCTAGTGAAATACGTTACTGTAGACTTTGGTAACGACAAAGAAGTCGTGGGTCGGATAGGCCTCGTTGTAGGCAACACCTTCGACCTCCAGAAGAATCGGCTGGTGTCCTCTCGCAGCCTTCAATGCTGACCCTGGCAGGAGCCATGGTTCATCCTTCGTACGGTAAACTGGAGAAACCTCATTACACGTTTCATCGTTATGCATGGCAGCGGAATGTACTACTTATAGACCACATCAACTACGCTGCAATGGATGGCTACCTTTGTTTCAATATCTACAAGGGTTGGATGAAGAGCAAGAGCCAAGTGTGTGGTTCAAGCAAAGAAGTATCGGCCAAGAGGAAGAGGGACAAGGACGAAGTCGAGGACGTGGACGAGGACTCCTCCGAGTGAGTAAGGTGTCAGTATCGTTGCTCATGGTGGTTCTAATCCAGTGTCTATCGGATTAGTTGCATAGTTTAATTTCATGTGTGCTTAGTTGAATTTTAGGGGTGTGTTGTGCTGAGCCCCAGCAGAACTATGTTATGTTTCTTCTCGTTACTTTAACTCCTCAGTATGATACATACTACTAGTATTTCTTTAATAGAATTTAGCACCCCAATTAAGCACGTACTAGCTTTTTTAATAGTACAATATGCATAATTTGGCGACGAGCGCTCTCTATATGTACCAGCTTTTTTTTAATTTCAATTTTTGCTCCACAGCGCAATCCATCGATAGTACTACTATACAAAAGTATACATTTTTTTAAAGGCTAGAGTACTATTCATCACATATATAGCTAGTTAAATTCTCAACCTAAAACGATGTGCATGCCATGTAGTAAACCGATACGGAGGAAGTATACTCCCTCCGTCTAGGTGAATAAGTCACCTTAGGAGTGGCAGCGTGACCTAGGTGGCTTTAGATTGGGCGAGGAGGAGCATTGGGAATAGCTGAACTTCCAATCAAAACGCTGTTATAAAAGAAAGCAAAATTAGCAATTAATCGCTAGTTATTAGGATGACTTTTCAGTTGTCCATGCAGGCCCACAGACGTGATTCCATGCTGGCCACGATGCATGCACTAGTCAAGGGGAGGGGTTTCCACGGGGGAGAATGAGGCAGCGAGAGAATCGAGCAGGATGCGGCCACTCCTGAACGAGACTAAGACAGGATCGAGGAGAATTTAGTGTTATGCACCTTATGGTTTTGGGAAAATCTGGATTTGGTAAGCTGACTTATTCACCTAGACGGAGGAAGTAGTAAAAATGAGGTGATTTTACCGAGCGATCGGCAGGGGAGCATGGCCTGTCATGCAGTCCCATGTGTCATGATGTACCAAGGCGATGCGCATGTCCCTCTTGAGGCAGAAGCAATACTACGTGGTTTGAGATGATGGCGAACCGAAGTGTGAAATAATGGTTGCTTCGTCCGTCTGGGAAGGTGTGGCATTGTGATTTGACGTCTCATTGCTCATTACTACTACTGGGCCAGTACGAGTGGGGTGCGTCCCCCTTGCTGTTCTGCACTGTTATTTGGTGCTTGACACGTCGACCCGGTTGCTATATGTCCCACATATCGGCGACAGGAAGTACAAAATTCATGAAAGGGAGCGTCGACGGAGGAGTATAGTACAGAATTCATGAAAGGGAGCGATTAGTTTTTAGAAAAATCTGTTTTTACGGAGTACATACCCACTAGGGTTTATAGGGCTCATCTAAAAAACATTTGTTTTTCCGTTTGATAAGTCTCAATTATACTATACTATTAGTAGTACCATTACATGTTGGATTTTGAGGTGCGTTAGATCACCCGACACAAGCAGTGTCAAGAGGAAACTAACCAATGCATGTACAAGTTCATGGAAATTTAGTGGTCATTCATGCATTCGTTCTAATTAATGCGTCGGTAAACATAACTTCTTGAGAAAAACGAGCGTACTAATTACTTGTGCAAACTACAAAATTAGTTCAACCACTCACTGTCTACTTTGGTTGGAGAGATTTTGAAACTGAGCCATAAGGCTAGCCATAGTGGGGATAACTAAGGTAGTAACTTAACACATCCCAAGACAATTTTGCTTATGTGGCATGAATTCAATGAGGAAAGAGGTGTTTGTGGTAACATAATATGTTACTGTAACATAACATTTCCCGAGGCAAAATGAGTCTATGAGTTAATAAATGAGCCATCTATGACACTACTACTATGTTACTTTGCACTATGGAGGTAGTAACTTAGACTAGTATCATATGCATGATACTAGTATAAGTTACTCCCCACTATGACCAGCCTAAACTGGAAAGGAGGGGGTAGTAACTTTTGTCTCGATTACTATTTGTGGCCTTGTATAGATGCAAAATGTATTTTTTTATAGTGGCCTTGTATAAGTAAATGGAGGGAGTACTAACCAAGGTACGTAGTAGGGACGAGGAGTAAACGGAGGGAGTAGTACTCCCTCCGTCTAGGTGTGTGGTCGTCTTGCGAAAACCAAATAATCCCAAAACACTTAGGCGTGGTGCATTAAATTATACCTCGTTCTTGTTTCTTGACATATCAACCAATAATAGATGTGGGGTCTGCATGCTTTTAATGACTTGAGACTACCAAACACGACGTGCAGTGGTTAGTTCATTGCATGCAATGCTATTAATGAGCAAATGAACATTAAGTTCTCTCGTTTTCTCCTCCTCCTTGGTCACGGTGCACAACCTAAGATGACTTACTCACCTAGACGGAGGGAATAAAATTTTCTCCTCGTGCTGCGAGCCACCGCGCGCGTGGGCGAGGGAGTGGGCGTAAGGGGTACAGTAGTAGGAGTACTGCTATTACTACTCGTAAGCAAGCTTCGCCTCATCCCGCGAGCCACCACGCCCGTGGGCGGGGGAGACGGCGTACTAAACAAGCTTCTCCTCATTCTGTGAGTTGACGGGACACATCAAAAGTACTCTAGTGTATAGAGCCTTGCCTCTAAGGTAGGCCCCACATGATTTGTCTCTTTTTTAACATAACACGTCAAATCGCAATTTGTTTGTTCACCCGTGGTAGACGATCCTCCCTCCACCAAGTGGACACCAGTACACGTGCCAAACTACCACGTGGGCTGCCTTTTTCGTACAGAAATGAGCTCCACCATGTACCCGCGCGGGTGTGGTTGGGAAAGAGACGCGAGTAGGTACGCCGTGTGTGCACCTCTTCTCTTCATGCACGTCCCCCACCTACGTAGTGTGTGAGAGAGAGATACAAACCTAGACATAATGCGCCGTCCATCCCCATGCCTCCGCCTAGTCCGACCACCAGTCACCACCACGCCCCACTCCTCCTCACCTTATCTCTCATCTTTCTCCCTCCATTTTTATATACAAGGGGCCACTATCGAAACTACAATTTGCAGATATACAAGGCCACTAACACTAATCGATGCAATATTAATGGTGTTTGGCTCGTGGTACTAGCAAAGGAGGACATTAATTATCCCTTGCATGCATGCGGGAGTTTGTAAAAAAATGCATCTTGATGTTCCGTGCAATGCACTGGCATCTTGCTAGTCCATGAAAACAACACATGGCAAAATTCCATGGCGAACAAGGGATTTGAATCTGTTGGGAGGGGCTGTTTGGATCTTGCCCGGGGTAGCCAAAATATTGGCGACCCATTTGTCCACTGGTGCCTTTGCCACCGATGAACGAGGAATGGCTCGGGTGCTCATGCTGTCATGCATCCTCCAGCGCGCATGTTGGATACGAGCTCGCACGAGCTGTGTTTTTTTGTCCCACAACGCCGCCCAAGTCGCCCGCAGACCGACCGGCGACCCGCAAATTACAACATCCAACCGGATGAAATTCACGCAAACACGTAGACAAACTGATATTTCATTTAAACAACGATGAAAATCATATAAAATACCGGATTTTCATACAAACATGACGGATTTCATTACATTCAAATGAACTACGTGGTGCTACTTCTGGATAGCACAAGTATATAATACCTGGCCTAAATGGTCGCCCGCCGACCGATTTGTGTTCCTCATGTCCGGCAGCACGATCACCGGACTACCGAGAGCCCCGGAGGTATATGCTTCAGCGCAAAGGATGGCTCGCTTCCCCACTGCCCAACTGATATCATTGGCTGGTGCCGAAGATGATGGTGGCTAGCACCGGTTCGAGTTCATCACCGGCCACTACTTCGCCATGGTCGGCACCGGCTCGAGTTCATCCTAACATTCCCCTCTTCCGTGGAGCCCATGCGGGGTTGACGAAGGTCCTCGCAACAAAAGGATCCGGCAAGACACCTGCTGTGTACGCCGGCGTCGCCTCTGCGGTGGGCTTCATGGGACCCAAGCGGCGGTGGCCTCCCGTGTTCTACTTCTCCTCGATGATGGCCGCAAACGCGGAGGCGCTGGCCACCGACTCGTCGCTCTCCGCACACCCGGCTTCTGTCGCTGCTTGCATGGCGCGGCCGCCGGCATGGGAGTCTCGGCCACAGAAACGGGAGACGCGGTACGAGGCGGCGGCGTGGATGGCAGCAACGACGCCTGTGCGCCGCTCCTCGTCGAGCTGGCCTAGAACGGCGAGTTGCTAAAGCGCGCGCTGGCTTGGGGGCGGCAACTGGCTCCGTCGGGTGAGGGGAGGGAGGTGGATCAGCAAGCTGCATAGCTCGTATCTGGCGGGCTACCCAGCCGGCTTGGATGCGGAATAACTACTCTTCGTAAGCCATTGTAAGAGTGGACAAAATGGTGGAGGAGATAGGGGAGCGGCGGAGGTGTGCTATTCTTGGTCGGCGTTTGGCCTCGTTTAATAGGAGATTAAATAGACGGCGGACGAGAGGAGCTCGGCCGGCACAGAGGCTTGTTCAGCCGGGCGTGCAGCGAGTGGCGCCCTCAACTCTGACCTAGGACACCGTGTCGTTCTTCCACTGACGTGTGGGCTCTTTGGGTGCATGGCCTGCATGTCAGTGACCCAACGCAGGCAGCGCACAGCAGAGGAACCGTTGGTGGGCCAGGGCGGTCAGAAGCGGGCATTTCATAAACCGATGATTGTCCATTGAGTGTGATGTCATCTATTTCATGTAGATAAGCCTACTATGTTGATAGCCCGTTCGATACGTTGTGATTCATAAAGACCGCTGGAAACATCAATGTTCTGCTTATCACAGATAAGATTGATTAATACCCGTAACAATCCATGTCCTTAACAAAGGGTGCATGCACGTATAGGTTGAGCGTGTGTCTTGCGTCGTCTTCTGTGTGCATGCAGGCGTGCGAGTGTTGCGTGCGTGCATGGGTACGTTTCAGTGTTGCATGCATGGCTGCGTACGTGCGTGTGTTCGTGAGTGCATGTGTACGTGTCAGTGTTAAACGCCAGCATGCGTGCGTGTGTATGTGTCAGTGTTGCATGCCTGCATGCGTGTGTGTCTTGCGTGCGTGCATGTGTACGTTATGTGTACGTGTCAGTGTTGCACGCCTGCATGCGTGTGTGTCTTGCGTGCGTGCATGTGTATGTGCGGGGTGAGGCTACACGTCAGTCAACTGAATTTTTCATCTCTGGTCATTAGATTTTCCAGCCATTGGATACAAAATCAAGGGCCTCCAGTTTATCATCAAACTCCACCCCCCCTGAGCCGCCAGCCCCCGCCGCCCGCGGCTGGCCCGCCCTCCCCGAAACCACTCCCCACCGCCGGTCCGCCGCCGCACCGGC
>NC_041385.1:590909614-590909964 GCF_002162155.2 Triticum dicoccoides | reverse complement strand
AGCCGTTGGATACAAAATCAAGGGCCTCCAGTTTATCATCAAACTCCACCCCCTGAGCCGCCAGCCACCATCGGTCGAACCGCCAGTCCCTACCACCCGCGGCCGGCCTGCGCCGTCACGCCGGCCCGCCTTCCCCGAAACCACTCCCCACCGCCGGTCCGCCGCCGCACCGGCCATCCCTCTAGCAGCCCCCCCCCCCCCCGCGCCGAGCTTTTTCTCTGGCGATCCCCACCCCACCGCCCAATGAACGCCCCCAACCTCCGGTGACTGCCAACCAGAGGTCTCACGACTTCGAATACCCACCGACCACTAATTTATTACCATTTATGTCCTTCATATACGCGCTGACG
>NC_041385.1:590851412-590909485 GCF_002162155.2 Triticum dicoccoides | reverse complement strand
TGCCAACCAGAGGTCTCACGACTTCGAATACCCACCGACCACTAATTTATTACCATTTCTGTCCTTCATATACGCACTGACGGGTGGGCCCTATGGTAATGTGCGTTGTTGAATGTGGACTGTTTGACTGGTCAATTGATCGTGTTATCAACAAATTACGGAGCTATATGGTGAGCCAGTGACCGTATGATCACCCTAAAATGTACTCCTATTTTATTAACACAGTACAGACTCAAACTACCATTTCTTTATTTCATATACGGGCTGACAGGTGGGCCCCACGGTTACGCGCCCCGATGGTGCAACACTAGTTGCGCCGCGTGGAACGTTTGACTGGTCAATTGATTGTGTCATCAGCAAAATACGGAGTTGTATGGGTGAGCCAGTGACAGTATAATCATGACATGTATTTGTTTAACACAGTACAGACGCAAGGGCTCGTATATACGTGCAAGCACTCACCGCTATAAGCGCACACACGCGAACCCTACCCCTATGAGCACCTTTGAGAGAGTGGGCCAGCATATATGATCTTGAGATTTTAGGAAGTCACCATAGGTGCCTCCTAGTCGAGTGGAACGTCTCCTCCCACTAAACATGCACCGCCGGAAAATACTCAAATTAACACGAGATAAATGCGACCACCGGGACTTTAACCTTGGTGGGCTTGAGAAACCACTGTCCTTCTAACCATCCAACCACATGTTGGTTAGCACGACAAAATGTATGTGGTGACCGTGATGAGATTATTCTGAAGTCCAGTGACCATATCGTGCTTTCGCTTCAAATACAATGACCGTAAGTGTCGTCAACAAAATACGGAGCACGCATCAAATGCAAAGTCTGTCAGTGTCATCAACAAAATATGGAGACGTATCGTGAGCTAGATACCGTTGTACTATTGTATATGCTTATTTTCTTAGTGGCCAATTGCATGTGTGGTGTGGTGGGCACATCATTTCTAGTTGTGGTGGGTCAACATGAATACTCATGGGTCGGTTCCATCCTGCCCCACATATAGGTTGGACCGAGACGTGTTATACGAAGACCCATGTGGAGGACTCGGCGTACAACACGAAGCTACCAGAGTCGCGGAGGATTCTATCCCCACTGGTGATAAGCCGACTATATATGATTTGTAACACTAGGCCCTTAGTATGTTACACAAGCTTGGGGGCTAGTTCGTCGATAGTATACACACACGCACAATGCCTAGTATTCACGTGTACTTTGTACACACCCCTATCACTAATATATAGTAACAGGAGTAAGCTCTTTCTTCAACTACAAGGGTCTGATCCGAACTAGGGTAAAACTTTGCCTCGTATTACCATCCAGCCTAACAGCCAGGGATATCCTTCCGAATAATATGATGAAATCATATCTGCCAACTACTAAGAGAGAGGTGTGTCGGGGGGCAATGTATGCGAGAGAGGCCTAAAGATAATGTGCGTGCGGGAGACACGTAGGCACATATATGTGCGTATAGAGGGCTAGTAGAGACCATGCGTGTGTATATATGCATGCGAGAGAAATTGTGTTTTCCAACTGAGATTAGTGAAAAGAGTGGTACATAGTAGTCAGAAAGAGAGAGAGAGAGAGAGAGAAACAGAGAGAGCATGTGCATGAGACACCTCGACACCCTGAGAGAGATTGTGAGAATGTGTGAAAGAGAAATGTCGATGCATATAAAGTGTGTGCACTTATGCGTTAGATAGAGAGATATATAACGTGTTTGTGAGAACGGGGCGAGGCATAGTGCATCTACGTGTAAAAGGCGGTTCTACGCATTAAATTAAAATATCAATGGCATTATTATTTTTGGATGAGATCATGAACTTTGCAAATTGCGTATGGATGAAAATCGGTCTATCAGGCACCCATACTCTATTGAATTCTAGCATGTGCAATTGTTTATTTCATATTATCGATCCATAGAGTGAGAGTGGTTTGAAATACAGGCAATGGATGCTTTTGCAATTCATATATAAACATTAATTAGTGCACTCCATGTTGTTAGTGTGAAGCACTTTATATATTTGTCACTTGCATGGATACATTCCAAATTGCTAGCTACAAAATAGGATACATGTCGAATTCAACATAAAGGGGGTTTCGAAGATTCGAATTCATAGGAAGTGCATTCATCTATTTGAACAGAGAGAATGGCATTTGTAAATCAGATGTAAAAGGGGGCATCAATCTTTGTTGTGAGTTTGAACATGCTATATATATTCATACGCATATCTAACTTTTTATTTTTTGCAACCAAGGAGATTGTATCTGGAACCATGCATGAACTGAGGTAAGTTGCATATTTTTTAATATATACTCGTGTACAATGTATATTCAAATGTACCCCCTCCATTCCAAAATAATCGTAGCTTTAGGACTTTCAAGAGTAAAGATTTGTGAAGCTTGACAAATCCTGAAAGTTCAATTCAAGAGAACCAAAAACGTTAATGCTTCTGCTCCCAAATATTGAACAAAGCGCCAAATAGGCCTCTGGTCACCCGAAACCGCGCGAGACTAATGTTTGGTGGTAGGAAATTACTGTCCTGACTCTGGCCCGTGTAGCCTATCGGCCCGATGTCCAAAGGTCTAAACTGGGGTAGGTTTGTAACTTCACCAAGACGCCAGTCTCAGCCGCCTCCGAGAAGCATTCATATGCCATGGGCGCCTAAACACCCATGCGCTCGGCCAAAATCTATCCCGCCCACATTTGGGACACCTGACATGACTGTCCTACCTCCAACCCGCAATATGTCTGAAATTTTAGATGGGGGCAAAGTTTGTAACTTTCCCCAAATTTCAAACAAGCGCCTCTCAAACCGAAACATTGTTCCCCCTTAGTTCCCAGCCTCCCTCCGTTTCCCCATTCATACTCCATGGGCGCGAAAAGGCCCTCTCCACCAGCCGCGAAACCCCAGCCTCCTCCGTCCTCCACCCCATAGAGGCCAATCCATCGCCGCCCTCCTCCATCACGCCGGAGTCGGTACCCCGACGTCGTCGTCCAACGCAACCGCAACCGCAACACCCTCAAGGACTTAGCAGTTGAAGCCGAGGCAGAGCTGCCTCCATGACGCCGATGCCGACGTGCGCCGTACCAGAACCACTCCGACCACGCCGTCCTGCGCCTCACTGCTGCGGCTCCACTGTCGCAACAGTCCACTGCATCGGAGCTGTTCCCGCTACGCCGTCATTCGCCACCTCGGATCTGCTTCCCCGCCGCTGACAGACGGCCACCGCACCACACTCAACAACTTGTCCATGGGTTCGTCCAAGGCTGCACCATCCTCCACAACTTCTGGTTTCCGGCGAACAACAAGAAGATCGTCGGAGAAATAGAAGGAGGACACAACACTACCAACAGAAAGAGGTACTCCTCTTCCCTTATTCGTGCAAATCTTACATCTCCTCTCACACCGTATTCATCCCACGAAAGAAACTAGTAGAGCGCTTCTTACTGCATCTTCTTCGTGATACTAAATGCACAAGGTTTCCTCCCTTTTACTATTTCACCTTTGCTAGAGGTTATTAGCCCGCCTGGATTTCAATTTAGGGTCAGTCGAACCGCAATTAAAAGAAGCAGCACCCTCTTAGGCGCGCGGAGCACCTAGTCTGCCTGTTCCCCGGGGAAGCGGTGCATCGGTGTCTATCACAGGGGTGTGTGGCGCAGGAGCTGCTTGCGCCCGATCTGGAGGTCGGCGGGGCTTGAAAGGATGGCCGAGGGGCGGTGCCAAGCACGGCGGTGCGGTGAGGTCGAGGGAAGGGCGCAGGCAGGGGAGGAATACTGGGCCGGTGGTCGATGGCGTTTCGAGGAAGATCGTCAACACTGACTGGCTGGAGGTAGATGAAGGCGATCTGCCCGTTCTTTGTACATCAGACGATGCAGAAAAAATGGACTGACCTATTTGCTTTCAGTCGATTGTTATTTTCATAGAATCTTGTAGTAATTTATTATGCTGTGCATGTTGTAAAGCTATCATATGTCTCCCGTCATTTATTTCTCACCGACCTGCTATCTGCTACCTTTATACTATACTAATTGTGCACACACTTCACCCATACTCACACTATTGTTTTTTTATGCATGAGTATTTCAGACTCTGACGCGGTGTTGATGAATGCAGAAAAGAAAAGACAGAAGTCGCTCTAGTGTAATTCGAAGATAAGCACTAAGCGTTTCAGCGCTCTAATGGGTGCAGTGTCAGCAGTTGGAGACAGTAAATGTAGCTCTGTAGTTGATGATCTCAATTGCCACACACAACCATCCCATGTGCTTGCTTTAACTTCATGCTGTCAAATGTGGTTGCATGTTGCATATGGTGTCTAGCTTGTATTGCTTCCAATTTGGTAAAATTGCATCTGCTTACTTTACACATTATACCTTTCATAATGACATGCCTTCCTGTTTTTGATACATACTACATATGTCTATTAACCATGTTCGTACATGAGACTAATGCTCTTTTGTATCCCTCGTCAATCACTTATGATGAGACAGTCACCCGGGTGGGTTACTGTGAGACGCCCTACTCGTTTAAAGAGTGCAGTGTAATCCTCCCCACATGATTCTCAAGAAACAGCAAGGCTAAATGAAGATAGTCAACATAGCTCTCTAGTTGATCACCGCAATTCCCCCACACCACCATCGCAGGTGCTTGCTCTTACTTGGCAATGTGATATGTGGTTGCATGTTGCATATGGTGTTTACCTTGTAATGCTTCTAATTAGGGTAAATTGCATCTACTTAGTTAACACATTATACCTGTGAATATGACATGCCTTCCTGTTTTTGGTACATACTACGTCTTTCTATTAACCATGTTCTTACATTAAACTACTTTTCTTGTGTATCCCTCATCAATGCTCCTAATTTGTTAAATTGCATCTCCTAAGCTTACACATTATACATGTAAATATGACACGCCTTCCTGTTTTTGGTACATACTACATCTGCCTATCACACCATGTTCTTACATCAAACTACAGTTCTTGTGTATCCTTCATCTATCGCTTATGATGAGACAGTCACGCGCATGGGTTAATATGAGACGCATACTCTTATAAAGAATGCAATTTCATCCTCTCCACATGATTCTCAAGAAACAGCAAGCCTAAATGAAGATATTGAACGTAGCTCTGTACCTGAAGACCGCACTTCCCCTACACCACCATCACAGGTGCTTGCTCTAACTTCGCAGTGTGATATGTGGTTGCATGTTGCATACGGTGTCTAGCTTGTAATGTTTCTAATTAGGGTAAATTGCATCTTCTTAGTTTACACACTATAGCTGTGAATATGACATGCCTTCCTATTTTTGGTACACACTGCATCTATGTGTTAACCTTGTTCTTACATGAAACTACCTCTCTTCTGTATCCTGCATCAATCACTTACGATGAGTCACCTTTATTCGTTGCATATTGCATATTATTTCTAGCATGTTGCCATGTATTGCTTCTAATTTGGTCAAATACATTTGTTAGGGCACCCTTTTAATTTGGCAGAGTGATATTGGTTTCATCTTTCATATGGTTTCTAGCTTGCATCGATTCTAACAAGTTCAAGTACCTTGTGCTTAGTTTACACTTTATACATCATACATGTCAATATGTCACGCCGTCTGTTTTTCATACATATTCCATCCTCCTATCATGCGGCTGAATACATGAAAGTAGTGTTCGTCAGTATCATGCATCAATGAGTTCTGAAGAGCAAATTTTATTCCTTTTTCTTGTGGGTTTGACTTGACAAGGAAAAATCAAGAAAGAGGAAGGAAAAGAGTAAGGAAGGCGATGATGGTGGTCCTCTGCAGCAACGTAAACGGAGCATCTGTACCGATTCTCCTTGTACTGATAGTGCATTACAAGGTCCAAGTCTCCGCTCCCCTACTCCACCATCCAACACTACTAGGAAAAGGCCTACTAGTGGCGCACCAGTTTTGCCTACTAATGGCGCACTACTGATGCGCCACTAGTACCACGCCACTAGTATTATATACTAATGGCGCACCACAGGTGTGCCATTAGTATACCAGATACTAATGGCGCATCATGTGGTGCGCCATTAGTATACCATTCAGTGCTCCACTGGTATTCCCTCCAGGTGCGCCACTAATAACCTTATAGGTGCGCCACTAGTAATAAAGGAAGGTGCGCCACTAATAAGGGCTTAAATGCGCCACTAGTAATGTATTTGGAAAACAAAAAAATTTAAATTTACAGAAAACAACCTATAAGGAAAAATAATTTAAACAAAAAATGAAATAGAATCATAATTTTTATTATAGTAAGAATATTACAATGTCTTTACAAGTTCCAATAAAAGGAAAATTGCAAGGAAATAAAAGAAAATCCTAAAACTAATCTTCTAGTAATCTTTTCTTCTTTTTCATCACTTTATCCCTGCAAAATGTAACAAAATAAACAGAAAGACAAACAAACTATTTATAACATGTCAATACTATCATTTTTTATGCAAAACTAGATATGAGCATATATTTCCAGAATTACATGGTGTGAATATTGTATGAGTAAGATTATAATGGAAATGAATTTTGATAGGAGCCCACTTTCGATGAGTATTTATCTGATAGAGCTAAATAATCAGGGTATTTATCTGCTTCTTACTGTACACATGAATACAAGGAGTACATGGGTCTCTATTACTACTTCATGTCTACATCAGTGCTTGTCTACAGGAGTAATATGAACATCATTCTACATGGGTCTCTGAACATCTTACAAAGTTGGCTACAAAACAGATCAAGACAATGCAAGAATACTTCTGAGTACACTGCTGATATGCTCCAGCTAAATGAGTACACAAGTACAGTACAAATGAGTACTCCTGCTGCTTAATGATGCATCTTAATTAACAGAAAATGTTTCAATTAATTTAAATTAAAGTAATAGTCGTGTTGCTTAATGATGCATCTTATACAGGCAAAACTACTCCTCTGCTACTTAATGATGCATCTTATACAGGCAAAACTACTCCTGCTGCTACTTAATGATGCATCTTAAACAGGCAAATGAGTAGAAAAATATCAGTTAATTTAAATTAACTGAAAAGGTTTCTGTTAACCTCTTCACTGCCACAAACTTTCCATCAGCAAGTTCTCCTTTGTACACCTCAGGATGCCGTCCCTTTTTGATCAAATTATCTACAGAAACATTGTACATTCAGCTTTCAAGCAAAAATGTTTAGAGATAATTAAGATACAGAAAACTATGGCTGGTAATGCTTCATTAACCTAAGAAACTAATTCTTGCTTTGACAGTAAACAGACAGCAATTGACAGTAGGGAGTAAATAAGTTTTAAGTGTATGATGCATCTTAATTTCTCATAATTTTGAAGAAAGCATCAATGCTAACAGTAGGGAGTAAATCAGTTAAGAAATGTGTCAGTGTATGATCACGATAATGTACACTACTGAACAAGAGCAGTACACTACTGAACAAGAAGAGAAGAGAAGACAAGAGAATAGAGAAGAGAAGAACACTAAATTCCTACACTACTAAACAAGAGCAGTACACTACTGTTGCACTTGCTACTCTAGAATTTGGAAGCAATACTCCAATACCGCGGTATTGGAAGCAATACTGCAGTAGTTCAAGCAGTACTTCAGTGGAGTAGCTGCAAAGAATTAACACTAAGCATAAGATACACTAAGAATTTTTAGTGGAGCAGCTGCATAGAATTAACAGAATTAAGAGAGCATCATCAAGTTAACAAGCTACTGAAAAAACACTGCAACTAATACAGTACTACAAAATTACATAATTTGCAAAATTTTGTAAACTGAAGTTTTTGCGAAGGAAACAAAATTTTATAGCTTCAGGCCTACAGAATAGCTTCAAGCTAGAGCACTACAGTTGTTGGTAATACTTCTTGTAGCTTTAGGCTCGTTGGAGTACTACAGCAGCAAACATTTCATGGTTAGAGTACTCCATTTGTAGTAGCCAAACATTCAGATATCTACAGTAGCTTCAGGCTGGTTGCCTGACTAAATAGTCATCCTATCGTGAGGATTCTGGAGCAAAAGAGCTGCTGCTTAGGTAGTGGGAGTAGTTGATACTACACTAAATTACTCTTTGCAATTTTGGACTGAATGTGTTGAGATCTTTAGCTACTGTCAGCAGAGTTATAGAGTAGTGATTGACGGACGGGGTGTGATGGGCTCACTGAGGTAGAAGGCGGCGTACTCGGCGTAGACCTCACCGCAGCGATCGTAGGCATCGCCCAGGAGGCCCCAGCCGAGCTTGGCGTCGCCCTCCTGCTCGAGTTGCTCATCCCGCCATTGGCGATGCCTGCCCGCCTCAGCCTCCCGCACCCGCCGCCCCTACAGGTCCTCCACCAACACGGCCTGCCGCAGCTCGTACACTGCCTCCTCGTTCGCTGTCCATGCCGCGTACCTTCTTCACCTTCCATTCCACTAAGAAACCAGTGGAAAAATTAGGGAGCAGAAGCTTAACAGAATGCACCAAATCGCCAAAATTCCATCCCATCTACCTCCAGAAGCAGCAACCAGGAGTGAAGCTTCCGGCCTACACGCAACATCCCCCGCAACCCACAAGATAGGGGAGGAGGGAAGCACCTTGGCGGAGACCGCTCGGGAGGCGGGCTGGGCCAAAGGGAGCAGCCGACACAGGGACCCTCCGTCACAGCGGGGCGGCGCCGTCGAGGCGGGAGACGGCAGGCGGAGCCTGGCTGAGACCTCCATCGGCAGGCAAGTGCTCCGGTTGGTGGGGAATTTTCACCTCGCCTCCGTCGCCAGTGGGGGTGGGGGAGAAGAAGAGGGAGGCCGAGCTCCTTGGATTGCTCGTCATGGAAGGTGGCTCGCCGTGGTCGGGAGGGAGAGGAAGAGGCGGGCGGCCGGGGCTTCCCGATCTAGATCGAAGTCGATGGAGGTGGGTGGATGTGTCAGGAGGAAGGGGAGGGGAGAAAACGTGACGAGAGGGAGGGGATAAGGGGTGATAGCAATGGCGCACTGGTAGGGGTATAGATAGCAATGGCGCATCTCTTACTAGTGCGCCATTACTTGTTAATGGCGCACTATCCTCTGATGCGTCATTAGTATTTTTGAAAAAAAATATTTTTTATAGTGGTGCGTCATCAGTATTTGGACACTAATGACGCACCAATAGATGGTGCGCCATTAATATATAGTAGTGGCGCACCACATGCGTGGTGCGCTATTAGTGTCCATATTATCTATAGACCTTTTCTTAGTAGTGCAAGGTGCTTTCTCTAACTTGGCAGTGTGATATCTGGTTGCATGTTGCATATGGTTTCTACCTCATATTGCTCCTAATTAGTGTAAACTACATCTGCTTAGCTTACACATGATACATGTGAATATGACACGCTTTCCTGTTTTTGGTACGTACATACTATATCTGTCTATCACACCATGTTCTTACATGAAACTACTCTTCTTGTGTATCCTGCATTAGTCACTTATGATGGGACACCTTTAAGTTGGCAGTGTGATATTGGTTTGCGTCTTGAATATGATTTCTAGCATGTATTGCTTCTAGTTTGATGAACGCCACCTATGGCGAGACAGTTTTAACTTGGCAGGGTGATATTGATTGCACCTTCCATATGGTGTCTTGAAGTGTTTCTAATTTGTTGAAGTGCCTTCTGCTTAGTTACCACATCATAGGTGTGAATATGTCAAGCCGTCCATTTTTTCGTACATATTCCATCCTCGTATCATGACTTTGCCTTTCATCAGAGTAGTGTTTGTTAGTATGATGCATGAATGAGTTCTGAAGAGCGAATGATATTCCCTTTTCTTGTCGGTATGACCTCACAATGCAAAATCAATAAAGCTGAAGGAAATTGGCAAGGCATTGGATGATGGTGGTCCTTCCGAGCAACTGAAACGGAGGTTCTCTACAGATTCTACTCCGCCATCCTCCCAACAAGATTCGCAAGACAACACAAGGCTAGACAGTCAACGTAGCTGTGTAGATGATGAGCACATCTCCCCTACTCCATCACAGGTGCTTGCTCTAACTTGGCACTATTATATGTGGTTGCATGTTGCGTATGATGTCTAGCTTGTATTGCTTCTAACTTGAATTGCATCTGCTTACTTTACACATAATGCCTGTGAATATGACACGTGTTCCTGTTTCTAGAACATACGTGTACATGATGAACACATCTCCCCTACTCCACCATCACAGGTGCTTGCTCTTACTTGGAACTGTTATATGTGGTTGCATTTTCCGTATGATGTCTAGTGTGTATTGCTTCTGATTATGTTGAATTGCATCTCTTACAACTTATACCTGCAACGATCACTTACCCATAAGACACATTTAACTTGGGACTGTGATGTAGGTTGCATCTTGCATTGTCTTCTAGCTTGTACTGCTTCTAATTTCTTGAAATGGCACTTATGACGAGACACTTTTTACCTGATAGAGTGATATTGGTTGCGTGTTCATATGGTGCCTAGCTTTCATTTCTTCTAATTTTGTTGAAATGCCTTCATCTTACTGTTTCTCATACATATTCCATCCTCCTATCGTACGTGTGAATATGAAACGATGTCTTTTTTGTATATATTCCATCCTCCTATCCTGCGCTTGCCTTACATCAAAGTAGTGTTCGTCTGTATCATGCATCAACCAGTTATGCAGAGCTAATTTTATTCATCTTCTTGTGGTTTTGACTTCATAAGGCAATATCAAAAAATAGGAAGGAAAAGAGTAAGTTAGGGGATGTTGATGGTCCTCCGCACCGACGCAAACAGAGACTCTCTAGATTTGCCACTGCTACTGCTAATGAAGTTGAAGTCCCAAGTCTACATGATGAGTTCATCTCCCGTACTCCACCATCGCAGGTGCTTGCTCTAAGTTGACAGTGTGATAATTGGTTTCATGTTGCCTATGTTGTCTAGCCTGTATTTCTATTGCACCTACCGAGTTTATATGTTATACATGTGCATATGACATGGCTTTCTGTGTCTAGAATACACTGCATCTATCTATCATACCATGTTCTTACATCAAAGTACAGTTGTTGTGTATCCCGCATCAGTCACTCATGATTGGACACTTTTAACATGTCAGTTTGATAGTGGTTGCATCTTGCATTGATTTCTATGTTGTACTGCTTCTAATTTTTCGAATTGCCATTTATGACAAGACACGTTTAACTTGGCAGAGTAATATTGGTTGCATCTTTCATATGGTGTCTAGCTTGCATTACTTCTATTTTCTTGAAAATCCTTCTGCTTAGTTTGCACATCGTAGCTGTGAATATGTCATGTCGTCCTGTTTTTCTTACATATTCCATCCTCATACGGTTGTCTTACATCAAAGTATTGCTTGTCTATATCATGCATCAATGAGTTCGGAAGAGTGATTTTATTCTTTTGTGTTGTGGGTACAACTTGACATGGCAAAGTCAAAAAAGAGCAAGGAAAATATTATAGTAGGGAGTGTTGTTACTCATGAGGTGAAACGGAAAAGGATCTACCGTCGAGATTCTGCTGGTACTTATAGTGCAGTAGAAGGTCCAAGTCCACCGGCTAAATCTACAAACATAGTATCAACTGCTCCACCAGCTGCAGCATCCGCTTCAATTGTACCAGCATCTCGACCAGTTACTCGTTCGTTTGCTCCAGAACTGGCCAGTTCCCAAGCTGCCTTCACACCTAACACTACTTCTGAAGCACTGCTGACACAACAGGACTTGGCAAGATCAGATGAACCTCATGAGCATCAACACCAAGACGGTACCTGACCGAGTCAATTTGCAGTTGCAAGATCCTTTATATGTACTCTCACAGTTTGATGTACACTAACACTTTCCATATTCGTTGTTGAACTAGCACCACAGCACAAGCGGAAACAGACAACAGGGATAATGCTTGACAGATTAACAATATCTAAAGGAGGAAGAATGGAGATCCATTTTGAGGCAGGTTTAAAAAGCCACGTGATGCTACAGAGTCAGCCAAGTTACTATCAGAGGCAGCCGTTGCCGTTAGGTGTCATGCACGTATCCTCCCAACGTGAATCTAGTACACGAATGAGAAAGACAATACCCAGTTTAACACCTTCCTTGACCATTTATCCGTAAGTAATGTTATTCATCGCAATTAGTAATATTGTCTTGCTCTGTCCCATACTTTCTAGCTTCCTCCTAATAAGACTCACATTCTTTTTTCAACAGATGAGGTTCAAGTTGGATCCGAAAGATGATGCAACTAAACAAGCATGCACTCATGTTTTTCAGTCTGCTCTGCGACAATATTGGTACCACCTTAGAAAATCTCACTTTGAAGGCAAGGCTAACAATGAAATCGCCCGAACATCTCCAGTGGAATATATTACAGATGAAGACTGGACAACCCTCATTAAACACTGGTCTAATCCAAAGTATCAGGTAGGCTATATGTATTTGATCGGACCACATATTGAACTTGTATTTATGCATGTGCCTTACAAGTGTATCTTGTTCTAGGCTAACTGTTTGAAGAACAAAAACAACCGTTCTAAAGTGAAATTCCAACAGACAACAGGATCTCGTAGCTATATTGCACACTGCGAGGCTCTTGTAAATAGCTGCTACTTCCTTCTTTTTTGTTTGCCATATTATCGTATCTATATTGACTTGTTCCAAATATAGAGTAAAGCCCGTGCGGACCAAAAAGAACCTGAACCGAATGCAGTGCAAATCTTCAAGGATTTCCACACCAGCAAGATGAAGGGCATGAGCACACCAGTTCAAGCCATTGTTGTAAGTCCTTACTCTTCCTGCCTTGAACTGATTGGTACTGTGATGTGTTCATTTAACTACTTTGTTTGCAGCCAATGTCAGTTACTCTGTTCACTTTTATACACAGTTATCTTAACGTATCATTTCACCTTACATGGTTTAAAAGAGATGAAGGATATTCTTTTGGTCTTGATCTGTAATCTAGTTGTTATGTTCACGTGCGCACACAATGATAAAATAGCTTGTTTGTTTTATATTTGTTTGCCCATGATATGAATGATGTCATACTATGTTCATCCTATTTTAAACCATGTCTCTTTATCCTTAGATGTCAACGAATGTTAGGAAATAGACAATACAGTAGGCATGCTACATGGACATATGTTCCGAGAGTGATTTTATTATGTAGTTGGCACTACAATACATGCTAATGTATTACAGTAATTCACCAAAATAAGTTATGTATAAACATTTAACCTACTTTGTTTGTTTTTGTCTCATTAGTAAATTATCTAGTACGCTAATCTACAAGTTCAAACTTTCAAGAAGCTATGGAACAAATGATTGAACAGCCACAACCACCTGAAGGTGACGAGGCTACGACAGGCACAATGTCACCTCTTGCTGCAGTGCGTCAGTATCTCTCCACTAACAGTGCAAAAAGCACCTTCCTTCGTAATTCTGGGTTGGTTGTCAAGGTAACCTTGTCCAAATCTCCTTCTGAAAAAAATCTTCCTGCTAGACAGAGTGATATATCTGTGCTCCAGACACAAGTCCAATCCCTAATGGATGTTGTTTCGGAAACAAGAATAGTGGTTGAGAAATGTCGTCAAGATATGAATGGTTTTGAAACCAGACTATCAGACATTCGCTTCGTTGTTCAAGAACAATGGCGGAAAAAAGGTGGAGATCGTGCTGCTCCATCAGATTCTACAGCTTGAAACATTACCACTCAGGTCAAATGATCTGTGCTTCTGTACATCTGATGGTGCTTTTATCTGGAAGGACTATAAACTTTATGCCAACAGGCCTTTTGTTGTATGGTTGGAATTTATTTTGTTGTGATACAACATTTATGATGCTGCCATAGGCTGCAGTAATTACGACGCCATTTTTGTATAGTGTAGGTTTATCTTAGTAATGTATTCAGCCGAAAGCTTCGTAGCAGCCCGACATGCCAACATTCGTCGGGCCCATTCCAATTCGGCTAAAAATGATTACGAGCCGAAATTGGCATGTAGCCCACTAAAAATATCTGGGCCTAAATCAGATAAGATTTCATATTTTTCTGGTAAGCATGTGCCCATAGTGGGCCTTTAACAGGCCTAAACATAATTTGGGCCCTCGGTAAAATTAGGCCTTTTACAGGTGTAAATATCCCGAGCCCATAAAAACATGGGCCTTTAATAGAGTGAAAGTGAGATTGGGCCCTGATTGTGCCAAATAACCCACTAGACTTAGCAGGCCGAAATGGTGGCCCATTTACGATGCGGATATTTGACTGGCCGAAATTCGAACGGGCCGTAAATGCACCGACCTAATACACGGGCCTTTAACGGGTCGGAACTTTGGTTGGGCTAGATTATCGCCATTTTTATATGGGCCGTTAATGGGCCCAATATGACGTTGGGCCACATATGGCCCATGGTTTACGTCCGGCGTTAACAGGCCGGAAATGACAACAGACCGAAAGTGGCCCAAACCTATAGTGGGCCTCTAACAGGCCGAATGTCAGACATGGCCGAATATGACCCAAATCCTTTACGGTCGTTTATGGGCCGAAAGTTTTCATGGCCTGTAAATGGGCCCAAATGAAATCGGACCTTTAACAGGCTGGAAATACACCGGGCCGTAATTCGGCCCAATTACTTAGCGGACAGTTAACGGGCCAGAAGTGACCATGGGACGCATTGATGACAAGTTTAGGACAGGCCGTTGACGGGCCGATTTGACAGAGAATGTTGGGCCTTTAGCTGGGCCGGCCCATTATGGTCTATAGAATCTTGTGGGTCTTTAGCTGGGCCGGCCCATTGTGGTCAGCAAAATCTTGTGGGCCTTTAGCTGGGCCGGCCCATTATGGTCCACTAAATTTTGTGGGTCTTTAGCTGGGCCGGCCCATTATGGCCCGCTAAATCTTATGGGCCTTCGGTTGGGCCGGCCCATTTAAACTTTGTGGGCCACTTTTGGGCCGGTCCACGTGTCAACATATCATAGGTTATCTCGACCGTTGGATGAGTGACACCTATGCCAACGCGGAGCTGACGCGTGGATCCGTCGACCAATCAGAATTTTACACGTGGAAAATCCCCATTGGTCGGGGCTGTTAACGGGTTATCGGATCCAAAACCCGACCCAATAGCTTCATGGCGTTCCATTACGGTGGATGCCATGTGTCGGTCACCCTTGACGAAAGCACTTCTGTGACGTGCGATTTATCGTCATGGAAGTGGACTCTTCCGTGATGATAATTTTGGTAATGTCATGGAACACTTCTACGACAGCACAGGTATGACTATCTTGATTCTGTCATAAATTTGTCATGGATGTACATGCATGACAGAAAACGCGACCTACTGTGACAAACACGTATCATCACGGAAGTGTATTATTTTTGTAGTGCCTTGTGGGATTCCTCTTGAGAGAGGGACACTCCATTGGAATTCAAGACCTCCATTGGAGAAGATCCTTAGGGATTTAAGACCCCTTCTAGGGAAGGATCTATCTAGATCAGCAAGACCTCATCTCCTTTGGATTTGGGACAAACTCTACCTTATATCTTTCCCTTTGATTGTTCATGTACCTTGTGGGTCCATGTGTTTGTTTGTCTAGTGCATGTGTGATTGGACTTGTTCTTGAGTGTTTCTCTTGTGATTTCCCCTCGTGTTCTTCGGGTTCCTCTTTGTAGTTGATACGTCTCCAACGTATCTACTTTTCCTAACGCTTTTCCTCTTGTTTCGGACTCTAATTTGCATGATTTGAATGAAACTAACCCCGGACTGACATTGTCAGCAGAACTACAATGTTGTTGTTTTTGTGCAGAAATAAATGTTCTCGGAATGGAATGAAACTTTGCGAGGATTTTTTATACCAATAAAGAGAATCTCTGGAGCCAAGAGAGGCCGGAGGGGGGCACCTGGGTGGGCACAACCCACCAGGGCACGCCTGCCCTCCCAGGCGCGCCCAGATGGGTTGTCCCCACCTGGTGGCCCCACAGACCCTGAAACCGACGCTATAAAATCCTACTTTTCCAGAAAAAATTAGGGAGAAAGAATAATCACATGAATCCGCCGTCACCTCCTGTTCTTCATCGGGAGGCTAGATCTAAAGTCCAATTGGTGCTCCGAAGAGGGGGATCTTCGTTCTTCGTCACCACCAACCATTCTCCATCGCCAATTCCATGATGCTCCCCACTGGGAGTGAGTAATTCCTTCGTAGGCTCGCTGGTCGGTGTGGAGTTGGATGATATTCATCATGTAATCAAGTTAGTTTTGTTAGGGCTTGGTCCCTAGTATCACTATGTTCTAAGATTGATGTTGCTATGCATTTGCCATGCTTAATGCTTGTCACTTTGGGCCCGGGTGCCATGAACTCAGATCTGAACTGTTTGTGTTATCACCATTATATCCATGTTCTAGATCCGATCTTGCAAGTTATAGTCACCTACTACGTGTTATGATCCGGCAACCCCGGAGTGACAATAGTCGGGACCACTCCCGGTGATGACCGTAGTTTGAGGAGTTCATGTATTCACCGCGTGTTAATGCTTTGTTCCGGTTCTCTATTAAAAGGAGGCCTTAATATCCCTTAGTTTCCAATATGGACCCCGCTGCAACGGGAGGGTAGGACAAAAGATGTCATGCAAGTTCTTTCCATAAGCATGTATGACTATTTACGGAATGCATGCCTACATTATATTTATGAAGTGGAGCTAGTGTCGTATCGCCCGAGGTTATGACTGTCACATGATGAATATCATCCAACAAATTACCGATCCAATGCCTATGAAATTAGCCTATATTGTTCTTGCTAAGTTACTACTTCTATCATTACTGTTACACTTGCTACAAAATTACTTCTATCAGTGTTACTGTTACCATTGCTACTGCTACTATTATCAAAACTATCATATTACTTTGCTATTGATCACATTGCAACAGATAATTAATCTCCAGGTGTGGTTGAATTGACAACTCAGCTGCTAATACCTTCAAATATTCTTTGGCACCCCTTGTGTCGAATCTATAAATTTGGATTGAATACTCTACCCTCGAAAACCGTTGCGATGCCCTATACTTGTGGGTTATCAAGACCTTTTTCTGGCATCCTTGCCGGGAAGCATAGTTATATTTGTTGAGTCACTTGGGATTATTATCAATTTATCAATATGAGGAATTTGAAGGATGCTAAGACTAAGATTTATCCCTCTAAGACGAGGGGAGGTAATGAACTGCCATCCAATTCTGCTTGATTCACCTTCTGTTATAAGTAAACTTGCAACACCACCACATGCTATTAATCTTGATATGTCGCAAGTTATTGATGATGCTACTTCTACTATGAATGATGCTTATGATGATGCTGGTACCTTGCTTGATGATAATGATGTGCCACTTGGTGAATTTCTTGATGAACAAATTGCTAGAGTAATACAACATGATGTTGTTGAATCTGATGATGAGCTTGAAACTGAAACTCCTTAAACACCTCCTAGAACTAGCCTTTCTAGAAATTATTATGCAAGTATAAACAAAAATCTCTGAATGCTAGAATGCAATATGATCCTAAGTTTGCTACCTCACCTATCTTTATTGATGTTAAGGATTAAGAATTCTCTGTCGAGCCAGAGTTAATTACTTTGGTTGAGTTTGATCCTTTCCATGGTTATGAAACTGAAACTGTTGTGGCACATCTTACTAAGTTGAATGACATAGCCACCCCTTTTACTCATGATGAAAAAACTCGCTATTATTATATCCTCCAATTATTTACGTTATCATTAATGGGTGATGCTAAAGCTTGGTACGATACTCTTGCTCCTGGTTGTGTGCGTAGTCCCTAGGATATGATTTATTACTTCTCTGAAAAATATTTCCCTGCTCATAAGAAACAAGCTGCCTTACAGGAAATATTTAACTTTGTGCAAACTAAAGAAGAGAGTCTCCCACAAGCTTGGGGGAGGCTTTGCCAGTTATTTAATGCTTTGCCTGAGCATCCTCTTAAGAAAAATGAAATACTTGATATCTTCTATAATGGACTAACCAATGCTTCTAGGGATTTCCTAGATCGTTGTGTTGGTTGTGTTTTCAGGGAATGAACTATTGGTCAAGCTGAAGAATTATTGAATAACATATTGAAAAATTATGATGATTGGACTCTTCCTAAACCACCGCCTAAAACCACTCCAAATAAGAGGGGTATATTATATCTCAGTCCTAAAGATATGCAAGAGGCAAAGAAATCTATGAAGGAAAAAGGTATTAAAGCTGAGGATGTCAAAAATTTACCTCCTATTCAAGAAATACATGGGCTTAATACACCACCACTGCCTAAGGTGGTAGAGGTAAATTCTCTAATGAAATTAAATGATAATGATAATCCTCACAATATGCACCCTAGCCAATGGCTTTATGAGTTTGAGAATTATATTAGAAAACAAGATCACTTCAATGCATTATGAAACAATTGAAATACAATTTGGATATGATTGCTCGCTTGAGTGACTTGTTATTTATAATCTCAAATGATGTTAGAGGTGTTGAAAAACATGATTCTATGGTACAAACCTAGTTAGAACAAGTTAGTAAATCACAAAGAGAATTTCTTGATGAAATGAATAACAACATACATGACTTTGTTGTTAGACTTGCAACTAGAGGAGGAAAAATGACTCAGGAATCACATTATCCTGAGGGACACCCAAAAAAGAATTGAACAAGATTCACAAAGGAACAACACCACAACACCTAGTCCTTTTGAAAGGAAGAAGAAAAACAAAAATGATAGGACTTTGCATGCTTCTAGTGAACCTGAAATAGGAAAACCTCCTAACAATGATAATGAAACTTCTATCTCTGATGCTGTTACTCAGTCTGGTAATGAACACTCACCTTCTGATAATGAAAAAGATAATGTTGATGCTGATGAATATACTCAACCAAATAATGAAATAGAACCAGATAATGATGTTGAGATAGAACCTCCAGTTGATCTTGATAACCCACAACCTAAAAATACACGATATGATAAAAGATACTTTTATTGCTAGAAAACATGGTAAAGAAAGAGAACCGTGGGTTCAAAAACCTATGCCTTTTCTACCCAAGTCAACTAAAAAGAAAGATGATGCAAAATTTGAATGCTTTGCTGAAATTCTGAGGTCAATCTTTTTGCGTACTCGCTTGACTAATATCTTGAAAATACCTCCTTATGCATAGTACATGGAGGACATCATCACTAATAAGAGAAAGATACCGGAAGCTGAAATCTCCACTATGCTTGCTAATTATACTTTCAAAGATGGAGTGCCTAAAAACTTGGAGATCCGAGAATACCAACTATACCTTGCTCCATCAAAAAGAATTATGTGAAAACTGCTTTATGTGACTTAGGAGATGGTGTTAGTGTTATGCCTTTATCTTTATATAAAAGACTTGATTTCAATAAACTCACACCTACTGAAATATCTTTGCAAATGGCTGACAAATCAACTGCCATACCTATCAGTATCTGTGAGGATGTGCCCGTTGTTGTTGCTAATGTTACTATTTTGACTGACTTTGTTATACTTGAGATGCCCGAGGACGACAACATGTCGATTATCCTTGGTAGACCATTCTTGAATACTGCAAGGGCTGTGTGACGCCCCCGATTCAATTGTACACTAATCATACACGCAAACGTGTACGATCAAGATCAGGGACTGACGGGAAGATATCACAACACAACTCTAAACACAAAAGAAAGACATACAAGCTTCATATTACAAGCCAGGGGCCTCGAGGGCTTGAATACAAAATATCGATACACAAGTGAGTCAGCGGAAGCAACAATATCTGAGTACAGACATAAGTTAAACAAGTTTTTGCCTTAAGAAGGCTAGCACAAACATCAACGATCGAAGAGGCAAGGCCTCCTTCCTGGGACCTCCTAACTACTCCTGGTCGTCGGCAGTCTCCACGTAGCAGTATCCGTCGGTGGTGGCATCTGGCTCCAGGGATCCACCATCTAGTTGCATCAACCGGAAAGAAGAAAGAAGGGGGGAAACGGGGGTAGCAAAGCAACCGTGAGTACTCATCTAAAGTACTCGCAAGCATCAGATCTATACTAAGTATGCATTGGTATCAAATGGAAGGTTTGTATCTGTCGACTGACCTGCAGAATGCCAAAATAGAGGGGGAAGGCCTAGCCTACCGAAGACTAGCATCTTCAAGCAGCTCTGAGCATCTTGCAGCATGTAGGAGAGTAAAGAATAGCAGTTTAACTAACAAACATGTTGTAACATTAATGACCAGAGATCCTTCCTCGACTCCCTGCGAGAAAGCAATCCTGGAGCCACATATCTCAAGTATCCATTTGTAGTTGTATAAGATCATGATATAAGTCTGAACATCTGTTACCGTGGACATGACTATTAATAGATAATCTTCCCTGCAGGGCTGCACCATGTTTTTCGACACGCTTGATTACTCTGGCCGGACACACTTTCCTGGGCCATGCCCGGCCTTGGAAGATCAACACGTCGTAGCCCTACTGTCGGTGTCAAAACCGGCGGATCTCGGGTAGGGGGTCCCGAACTGTGCGTCTAGGCGGACGGTAACAGGAGACAAGGGACATGATGTTTTACCCAGGTACGGGCCCTCTTGATGGAGGTAAAACCCTACGTCCTGCTTGATTAATATTGATGATGTGTATTACAAGAGTGGATCTACCACGAGATCAAGGAGGCTAAACCCTAGAAGCTAGCCTATGGTATGATTGTTGTAATGGAGGTTATGTCCTACGGACTAAAGCCCTCTGGTTTATATAGACACCAGAGAGGGCTAGGGTTACACAGAGTCGGTTACAATGGTAGGAGATCTACATATCTGTATTGCCAAGCTTGCCTTCCACGCCAAGGAAAGTCCCATCCGGACATGGGACAGAGTCTTCAATCTTGTATCTTCGTAGTCTTGGAGTCTGGCGGACGATGATAGTCCGGTTGTCCGGACACCCCCTAGTCCAGGACTCCCTCAGTAGCCCCTGAACCAGGCTTCAATGACGATAAGTCCAGCGCGTATGTAGTCTTTGGCGTTGCAAGGCGGGTTCTCCTTCAAGTTCCACGTACCTGCCGAACAGAGTCTGGCTTCCTCATTAATGTTGCACTTCTTGGATCCCACGCCCAATAATGGCCTTCTTCCACACGTCGCACGAATGCGAAAAGCCAGGGTATCTTTTATGTTTTACCCCTTAGCTGTGCAAATAATCTGCCTATAAGAGAGGCTAGAATCCAGATCCAAATCACACCATCCTCCCTCCGCGAATACTCATCGGAGCGCTTCTGACCAAGAATCCATTCCATCATGGACCGTCGATGCGGCTCCTCTTCTCGCGCTCCCAGCCCTCTGCCAGGAGATTGGAGGAGATGCTCTGTTCTGCACAACGAGCTGGTGAAGCTCCAAGCGGGGGGATATCTCCCTCCGGCCTTCATGGTTCCGGTTCGAGCCGGGCTGGCCACCTACCAAGGTGGAAAGCAGGCGGAGGCTACCCCAAGTCCCAACAAAGGGGAGCGGGTATGCTTCGTCCCCTATCTGATAAGGGGACTCGGATTTCCTATACATCCGTTCCTCCGCGGGCTCCTGGAGTTCTACGGACTCCAGCTCCATCACCTTACACCCGCCTCTATCCTGCATATCGCGGGTTACGTAGCTCTTTGCGAGCTATTTCTGGGCATCGAGCCCCATTTTGCACTGTGGAAGAGGCTGTTCTGCCTCGTACCCCGTTCTCACGAGGGGTCCATATATCAAGTGGGCGGCGCCGAAATATGGCGCATTGCCGGGACCGGATATCCATCCGGAACCCCTAAGAAGGCGTCCGAACACTGGCCTTCGGAATGGTTTTACATAGAAGACGCTCCGCTGCCGGATCCTGTTCGGATCGGCCTCCCGGAGTTCAGCACTGCTCCTCTGAAGAAACGCCTTAGTTGGCGCCCGCGGAGCCCCCAACTGGAGGAAGACAAGAGCGTCCATTATCTGATGGGCTGAATAAGATTACTGGCCCATTCCGGGTTGACCATGATTGGAGTCATGGCAACATGCATTACGCGGGGGGTGCAACCACTGCAGTACAGGGGCCACCCCATGTGGGATTTCAACGGGGAAGACGATGCCACCCATCATGGCCGCAAAGGACCGGATTCGGCCGAGGATCTGGTGCAGATCCTATCCGGCCTGTACAAGGGGGAGAAGGAAGACTTCCTTCAGACGAACCCCTTGAATGGGTTCTCCATGAATAACCCTCGGCGCTGGGTAAGGAACATTTTAAGGGCCCAACCCATGCTTTCAAAGTTTAAGCTTCTCATATTACGTCTTCGGCGCAGGAACTGCGTCGGACTATGGAGGACATGATAAGTCCAGCTCCGCAACCCGAGGATCCGGAGAGATCCCGGGATCCGGCCTCCGAAGAGGATCCGGACATAAAGGTGGAGCTAATCGACGGGGTGTTCCACCAGCTCAGCATGGATAATGCTTTAGTCGCCATAACGGCTGACTACCCCGGACCAGTAGGCGGAAGAAGAGCGCGGCGCGAACTGAAACATCACCGCAAAGGTATAACTCACAATTCATTATTTGGAGCAACGTTCCTAGGAAGCGTTTGAGTGCTCATGACTTTTGTAGGAGAAAAAGTGCCCACCGGACTGTGAGCGTGGAGGTTGCCAATCGAACCTCTACCAGCCAGGCTCCAGCTCCTGGTCTGGAGGGAGAGGCGAGCGCAAGGCGCGAGCCGGACACTCCTCCGACGGAGGATGCCGACAGACTGTCTGCCATCAAGTCTGAGGTGGAGAGCGCCATGAACCATAGGCGCCGCTGGACAGTATTTCGTGACGCGTTCTTCTCCCCTGAGGCGTTAAATGCCTTTAACACAGGGGACGCGCACCTCCGTGCTGCTCAAGATGGTTTTACCAGAGCCACGGAGCAGTACATAAAAGACATACGGGTAAGAGAATAGCTATATATGCCAGTAGCCCCCAAGACTTAAAGTAGTTATATTAACTGATTTAAGGATCATTTGAAACACAGGATCTTACCGAGAAGAATACCCAACTGTCTCAGGAGCTGCATGAGTGCAAGGCCCAACTGGAGGTCGCACTTGCTGCTGCAGGAGGAAACACAGAGACTCCTCCTGGCAACACATTTTTTGAAAAATATAAGCGCTGTGCGGCATGCGCATAAGTCTAATAATGACATTGCAGGTGCTGCCAGACAAGATCCAGATAGGCAGGAACTACTGCGCCAGCTGAAGGCCGGCGAGAGGGTGCTGAATAGAGTGCAGCAAGAAAGGAACAAGCTCCAAGATGCCCACGCCCAGCTTGGGGAAGAGCTGAAAGGCATTCGGGCCGAGCTGTCTGGCTCCGTTAAGAAGAATCGGCAGCTTCGTCGCGGCATCTATAGTAAGTGCTTGAGCGGACTCCTTTGAAAAGAAGAGTTCGGCGAGGAAGTCAATTGACAAAATATGTCTTGTAGGTATACTCACAGGTCGGCCTGCGGAGGAGATGCCCGTATCAACGGGTGATCAACTTCCCGAGCTGTTGAAGCTGCTCGAACGAGTTCGGCAGGCACTGAGCGGCGTCGTCCAGGCTTTATGGCCAGCCCTCTCCCTACCTGAAGGCCTTGGGGAGCTTGCGGAGAAGCTTCAGGGAGTGCGGTAGCGCTTCCGTTTATGGAAGATTTTGGCCTGCCGCCAAGGTGCCAGGGAGGCTTGGGCCATGGTGAAGACGCGGTACAAGAAGGCGGATCCCAACCACATGGACGAGGTCGGACCTGTGGGGCCCGATGGGAAGGAGATCTCTGTGAGTTTAGTATACGGCCAAGTAGAGTTGGCCGCTAAGTTTTCCCAACGGGACTGTAAATTAGACAGCCTGTTAGATGGGATTGAGGAAGAATACAGTCAGTAGATTTGACGATGTATTTTTAAAATGACATGTGAAATGCCTTCTAGCCGGATTGTAGATCGTTTGTCTTTGCCGACCTTTTCGCTTCAACCTCGGGACCCTAGAGTCCGGAGTGTGTCCGAATACCTTCTCGGTTAAGAAACAACCGGTGTATGCATGGAGACCAGGTGTAGGGGTCATTAGTGCTTTATCAGACAAGTACCTAACTAGTTATGTTATATTACATGGTTAGTAAGAAACATCTTCCAGGGAGAATAGTTCCGTTAAGGGTTCCTTTCCCTGGGAGGCATGCCCTAAAGTGCATGTCCGGACTGCGAAAAAAGCAGAAAAACATCTGGGGGAAGATAAATAATTAGGTAAAAAATCATCTTTCGAGTCACCGACCGAATATTCCCTTAAGAACGCTAGCTTTCGGCTTCACCCAGTCTGAGGTACACATCCGGCTGACCCGGTAGTAACAATCACAGAGGTGCTCCCTTTACCTCCTAGCCGAACAATCGGGAACGTAGGGGTAAGCACAGGAGCCAGGCAACCTAGCTTGGCCAAAACTTAAGTCATATCGATGCATATAATGGTGAGTAAAAGGTACATGTGGAAGCTTGACACATGTGGTGGGCATGAAGCCCTTATAATTGAGCTTCTGTAAAAGAAGCCCCCAGGTATAATTAGCGCGGGTAGCACGTCAGGTGTGTGCGAACAATGCGCAAGTAGGCCCTTAAGGGCTTTTTAGTAAAAGGGTTAAGAGAAGAAAGAGAAACAAAAGACAGCTGCAGTGTAAAAATTTGAACGGGGGAAGGGGACGAACTCTTAGTCCGGCGCTAGGCATAGAATCTTCGGAGGCGGGCTGCGTTCCATGGGTTCGGCTCGAGTCGGTTGTCCGACGCATTTCGTAGATGGTATGCTCCGCCGGTCAGGACTTGATCGATAATGAAGGGGCCCTCCCATTTGGGCTTGAGCTTGTCCTTTTTCTTATCCGGCAGGTGTAGAACTAGTTCGCCAACGTTGTAAGTCTTGGCCCGTACTTCTCTGCTTTGATATCTTCGAGCCTGCTGCTGATAGAATGCGGAACGAGCCTTGGCGACGTCGCGTTCTTCCTCCAATGCGTCCAAGCTGTCCTGCCGATCCAGCTCGGCTTCTCTTTCTTCATACATGCGCACTCGAGGTGAGTCATGAATAATGTTGTAGGGCAGAACTGCCTCTGCGCCGTATACCATAAAAAATGGTGTCAATCCGGTAGTACGGTTGGGCGTTGTCCGCAGCCCCCAGAGCACGGAGTCGAGCTCCTCTACCCAATGCGGTTCAGATTTCGTAATTGACCGCACTAGTCTGGGTTTGATGCCGCTCATTATTACACCATTTGCTCGTTCCCCTTGACCGTTGGTTTGAGGATGATAGACTGAAGCGTAATCAAACTTAGTGCCCATGTTTTTGCACCATGACTTAACCTCGTCGGCCGTGAAGTTCGTGCCGTTATCGGTGATGATGTTGTGGGGGGCACCATAATGGTGTACTACCCCAGATATAAAGTCTATCACTGGTCCGGACTCTGCCGTTTTGACTGGTTTGGCCTCTATCCATTTGGTGAATTTGTCCACCATGACCAATAGGTACCTTTGCTTGTGGGTTCCCCCTTTAAGGGGTCCAACCATGTCAAGCCCCCAGACCGCGAACGGCCAGGTAATGGGTATAGTTTTGAGGGCGGTGGGTGGCATATGGCTCTGATTAGCAAAGAGCTGACAACCGACGCATCTTTGGACTAAGTCCTGAGCATCTGCCCGGGCCGTCGGCCAATAAAATCCTGTACGGAATGCCTTTCCTACAAGGGCCCGAGCTGCGGAGTGGTGTCCGCCTAGTCCGGCATGAATTTCAGCCAGAAGGTTTCGCCCTTCCTCTTCGGAGATGCACCTTTGAAGGACTCCGGTTGTGCTTTTCTTATAAAGTTCTCCCTCATGGACCTTGTAGGCTTTAGATCGCTGGACTATGCAGCGGGCCTCATTTTGGTCTTCGGGAAGTTCCTGCCTAAGCAAGTAGGCTAGGAATGGCTCTGTCCACGGGGCGATTACTGCCATTATGTCGTGGGCTGAAGGTGTTGTGACATCGGCTGAATCGCCGGTTGGCGTGGTTTTTTCCGGTTTGTCGTTTCCGGACTCCTCTTCCCATAGTACGGATGGCTTGAAGAGCCGTTCCAGGAAGATGTTTGGAGGGACAGCGTCACGTTTTGCGCCGATGCGTGCCAGTACGTCGGTTGCTTGGTTATTATCTCGGGCTAGGTGATGGAATTCGAGTCCTTCAAACCGAGCTGGCATTTTTAGGACAGCGTTGTGATATGCTGCCAATTTCGGATCCTTGGCGTCAAAGTCTACATTTATTTGGGATATTGCAAGGTTTGAATCCCCGTGCACCTCTAGGCGTTGAATGCCCATGGAGATTGCCATCTGGAGGCTATGTAAAAGAGCCTCGTATTCGGCTGCATTGTTGGAGTCCGTGTACATTATTTGAAGTATGTATTGGACTGCGTCACCGGCCGGGGACGTCAATACGACGCCAGCCCCCAGTCCGGCCAACATTTTAGAGCCGTCGAAGTGCATAATCCAATTGGAGTATGCGCTGTACTCTTTAGGGAGTTCGTCTTCGGTCCATTCAGCGACGAAGTCAGCCAAAACTTGTGACTTTATAGCTCACCGAAGTTTGTAAGTTATATCGAATGGTAAGAGCTCAATGGCCCATTTTGCAATCCTGCCCGTTGCGTCGCGGTTGTTTATAATGTCATTGAGTGGTACTTCGGAGGCCACTGTTATCGAACACTCATGAAAGTAGTGTCGGAGCTTTCGGGATGCCATGAACACCGCATACGCTATCTTTTGATAGTGCGGGTAACGCGACTTGCAGGGGGTTAACACAGTGGATATGTAGTACACTGGTTTTTGAAGAGGGAATTTATGCCCTTCTGTCTCTCGTTCAACAATGAGTACCGCACTTACAACTTGATGTGTTGTTGCGATGTATAACAACATTGGTTCGCCCAGGTTGGGCGCAGCCAGGACCGGATTTGTTGCCAATATGGCCTTTATTTCTTCGAGTCCGGCTGTGGCAGCATCCGTCCACTCGAAGTGTTCGGTGTGCCTAAGGAGGCGATAGAGGGGCAATGCCTTTTCTCCTAGACGGGAGATAAACCGGCTTAGAGCCGGCACGCATCCGGTCAATTTTTGTATTTGCTTGAGGTCTTTTGGAATGTCTAGCTGTGACAAAGCTCGGATCTTGGCTGGGTTTGCTTCGGTTCCTCTACCAGATACAATGAAGCCCAGCAGCTTTCCGGCTGGTACGCCGAAAACGCATTTTTCCGGATTCAGCTTGATGTCATATGCTCTGAGGTTGTCGAATGTGAGCCTCAAGTCGTCTACTAGAGTTTCGACATGTTTGGTTTTGACGACTACGTCGTCTACGTATGCCTCTACTGTTTTGCCAATCTGGGTGGCCAGACATGTTTGAATCATGCGCTGATATGTTGCGCCGGCGTTTTTAAGTCCGAAGGGCATCGTGTTGAAGCAGAATGGTCCATATGGAGTGATGAATGCCGTTGCGGCTTGGTCCGCTTCCGCCATCTTGATTTGATGGTAGCCGGAGTATGCGTCAAGGAAGCACAATGAGTCGTGCCATGCAGTAGCATCGATTATCTGGTCGATGCAGGGGAGGGGGAAGGGATCCTTTGGGCAAGCCTTGTTGAGGTCTTTAAAATCAATGCATAGGCGCTAGGATTTGTCCTTCTTTGGTACCATTACCAGGTTTGCTAGCCAATCCGGATGTTTGATATCTCTGATGAATTAGGCTTCCAATAGTTTGGCTAGCTCTTCTCCCATTACCTGTCTTTTGGGTTCGGAAAATCGTCGGAGAGCCTGTTTGACTGGCTTGAATCCTTTTAGGATATTTAGGCTGTGTTCTGCCAATCTGCGTGGGATTCCGGGCATATCCGAGGGGTGCCAGGCGAAAATGTCCCAATTTTCCCGAAGGAATTCTCGCAGTGCGGCGTCTACATCAGGGTTCAATTGTGCCCCGATGGAGGCCGTCTTTGTTGGGTCCGTTGGATGGACCTGGAATTTTACTATTTCGTCCGCTGGTTTAAAGGAGGTGGACTTGGATCTCTTATCGAGTATCATGTCGTCCCTATTTACAGTAGAGCGCAGCGCGGTGAGTTCTTCTGCCGCTAGCGCTTCGGATAGTGCCTCCAGGGCTAATGCGGTTGTCTTGTTTTCGGCGCGGAGTGCTA
The DNA here is from genome assembly GCF_002162155.2 of Triticum dicoccoides. Classification (NCBI taxonomy): domain Eukaryota; kingdom Viridiplantae; phylum Streptophyta; class Magnoliopsida; order Poales; family Poaceae; genus Triticum; species Triticum dicoccoides. The sequence continues at coordinate 590,881,323 of NC_041385.1, read as the reverse complement.
TGACCGGATCACTAACGAGAGTGATTATTCCGCCGGGCCCAGGCATGTTGAGCTTCATGTACCCGTAATGGGGTATTGCTTGAAAAATTGTGAATACCTCTCGTCCTAATATGGCGTGATATCCGTTGTTGAACGGGGCCACTTGGAACGTGACTTCTTCGGATCTGTAATTATCCGGCGAGCCGAATACCACATCGAGTGTGATTTTTCCGGTGCAGCTTGCTTCCCGGCTAGGGATTATTCCTCTGAAGGTTGTGCTGCTTCGCTTAATGCGGCTCCAGTCTATCTCCATTTTTCGAAGAGTTTCCTCGTAGATGAGGTTTAATCCGCTGCCGCCATCCACGAGGACCTTTGTAAGTCGAAAGCCGTCCACTATTGGACTAAGCACCAGTGCGGCTGGTGCTCGGGCTGTTCGGAATTTAGGTTCGTCGCTGGCGTTAAAGGTGATGGCAGTGTCGCTCCATGGATTTGTTGTTACTACTTGGTAGACTTCGGCGAGGCTGCGGATTGTTCGTTTCCGCATATTATTTGATGCGAAAGTCTCGAAGACTGTTGATACCGTACCGGTATTGTTGGAGTGGTTTTCCGGGGCTAGAAGCTCCTCGCCACTTTTGGCCACCTGCCGTAATATCCAACATGCTCGAAGGCTATGTGTTGGGACGGCGCCTTCTGTACTGTGAATTTTACAGGGTCCGCTAAGCCATCCCTCCAGTACGGTTCCGTGCCCTCTATGGGGTTTTTGCTTTTTGATTTTTGTGTCCGGTGCCTGAGTGTAATGCACCCTTTTGTTGCGGACTAGGGTTATGTTCGGGGCCGGATTGTCCCAAAATTTATTTTCGGTTTTCTGGAAGCTCTCCATCGCACAGTACTTTCGTACTATGGACGCCAGGTCGGCGAAGCGTGTGATTTCACAACGGCTGACGGCGTTCAGGATTCCCTCGTCCGTGCAATTATTGCAAAAAATTGAGATTGCGTTTTCCTCTCGGCAGTCCTTTATCCTGTCCATAACCAGGAGGAATCTGGCCCAGTAGTGATGTACTGTTTCAGTGGGCTCTTGCCGGATTAGAGATAGATCGCATATGTCTGGGCGGGTGGGTGGAATTAAGTCCGGAACCCTACCCATCTCAAGGCTCAAAGGCCGGGAAGTTTCCAAATTTGGAAGCTGGAATTGCTGGACGTTGTCCAGCGAGTCCGGAACAACGCCTGACTTTAAGTTCAGTGCTCGATCAAAGTCTGTCCCTCCGCGGGAATCCGGCATGGAGGGTTTGGGAGCCCGGACATGGCTAGTTTTCAATACAGGAGAAGAGTCGCCGCATTGTTCCTTTACCACTGCAATGTGGTGGGTGACCTGGGGAGAGTTAATCTCTCTCAGATCAGTTTTAAGCCCAATCTGTTTGTAGTCTGTAGCGACTCCCAGGGCGGCGATGCGATCCAAGAGCTCGTTGACAGACGAGAGCTCTATTGGGTCCAGCCGCTCGGCAAATTCCGAGCTGACGTGAAGATTGCTCTTGATGACTTGAGAAGTCATTATCGAAGCGGTGGCCGGACAGGCGGTCATAAGAAAACCACCTAGCCATATAGTTTGGCCGGCGGCCAAGGCTCCTTTGACGAAAATACCGTCCTTGAAGACGGGAGAAGGCATCCTTCCTATCGGTGACGGCACAGAGGAACTCCCAATGAAAGCACCAATGTCGGTGTCAAAACCGGCGGATCTCGGGTAGAGGGTCCCGAACTGTGCGTCTAGGCGGACGGTAACAGGAGACAAGGGACACGATGTTTTACCCAGGTTCGGGCCCTCTTGATGGAGGTAAAACCCTACGTCCTGCTTGATTAATATTGATGATGTGTATTACAAGAGTGGTTCTACCACGAGATCAAGGAGGCTAAACCCTAGAAGCTAGCCTATGGTATGATTGTTGTAATGGAGGTTATGTCCTACGGACTAAAGCCCTCCAGTTTATATAGACACCGGAGAGGGCTAGGGTTACACAGAGTCGGTTACAACGGTAGGAGATCTACATATCCGTATTGCCAAGCTTGCCTTCCACGCCAAGGAAAGTCCCATCTGGACATGGGACGGAGTCTTCAATCTTGTATCTTCGTAGCCTTGGAGTCCGGCGGACGATGATAGTCCGGCTGTCCGGACACCCCCTAGTCCAGGACTCCCTCACCTACCTAGGCTCAGTAGAAAGGTCACTGCTGGTCTACATCCTAAGCACTCCAGGGTCTGGGCCCATCGCCCATTGCACTCCGGGTCGTTACGAGCAGGGCAGACCAGGCTCCACCACTATAGGATGGTGCCGGCCCAGCCGTGCCGCACTTCTGAACTGGACGTCTCACATAGTTCGGCTGATACCACGACTGTCGGCGTTCTGGGAATGGGGGTCCCCAGACTTGCCTGCCTGCGGCCCACAGCATGGCTCCAGCAGCGGCCAGTATGGCCCATCTTCGTCAGCTGGCACTCAAGACCCTCGCGAGGGGCCAAGCTTCACGAGGAGGATGACACAAGGTCTCCTCAGGAGCGGCCTCACCAGGCAATCTCGCGAGGGGGCGGAGAGATCAAGGCAAGGGGTACCTCGTGAGGTTCCCGTGACGCAAGACATGACGACCAAGGCCGGGCGAGCGCCAGGCGGGCACTAGTGCGTGCAGTGTCCTTGTTTCCCCTTTGGTGCTATGGGGGCAAGCGCAGGCACGAAGTACCGAGACATCAGGCAAAGGTTTCCATATTGGTGCAACAAGACCAAGACTAGCAGGACGGCAGGACAGAGGTCATCGTGGAGCCCAAGATGGCGTCACCACTAGCGCCATTGACAGGCGAAGACCACCTTTAGTTAGGATAGCTTGTACTAGTTGTCCCCTTTCAAATTGGCCGTTGTTGGATCCCTTCCCGCTCAATATTTGGGAAGAGGACCAGGGCCTCTATAAATAGGACTAGCCACCACAGTAGAAGGGAGACTGAAACAAACCCAGTTCATCCTCGCACCCACCAAGCACAAGAACACCTCTCCTCAGGAGGCTGTTCTTCCCTTGTACTATTCATCGTCAGCCCAAGAGGCAATCCACCAACACCAATACACTGGAGTAGGGTATTACACCACAACGGTGGCCCGAACCAGTATAAATCTTGTGTCTCTTGTGTTGTGAGTTCATCGAGCTAAGATTAGAGATTGCGGCGAGGCTGAGGGCGAGATTCGGTAGGGGGAAATCTTTGTGCGCACCCCAGTGTTCGAACCTCAAGGGTTTTGCTGGAACCCTAAATCCGACATTTGGCGCGCCAGGTAGGGGTGCACTGGAGATTTCCTTCCGTCGGCCCGCACTCCGCCAACACCACGCTTCGCCCTCATGACGGACATCGAGCCTCCGACCCCAGCGACCGGTGCCAGTGCTGGGGCCAGGGGGCTCCGAGCCATGGCCCCCGCCTTACAGCTGGTGCAGTGGCCGCCCAAGTTCAAGCCAGAGACGGCGTCGCGCTACGACGGCACGGTGGACCCGGTGGTTTTCCTGCTGGCGTACGAGGACGCCGTCCTTAAGGCCGGGGGTGACGATGAGGTCATGGTCAACTGGCTTCCCGTGGCCCTCACTGGCGTCCCGCGCGCCTGGCTGCTCAACCTTCCCGGGTCCATGGTGGCATCTTGGGAGGAGCTGCGCAGTCTCTTCGCCGCGCGCTTCGCGGCCCTCCTCGGCGGCTCGTAAGTGCCACCCTCATAATGCCACGCCAAGCCGTTCTTTTGCTAGATCAGCACCATCCTCGCGCGGCAAGGAGCTCCCCGGGGTTGGGTGGCACCCAAGCCCGACCTGACCTTCAACTCGAAAGATCACCCCGTCACCACCGCCTGCTCGGGTGCGCTCCCGATGCTCTGCACGCCCACCATCTGCCACGTGGCCGTCACTAAAACCCTCATCGACGGTGGTGCCGGCCTCAACGTGCTCTCGGTGGAGGCCTTCAGCCTCCTCCATGTACCGCTAGAGCGGCTCCGTCCCAGCAAGCCCTTCTCAGGCGTTGGGGGCGGTTCCTCCAACCCCCTGGGGCAGATCCGCCTTCCCGTGACCATCGGCACCCGCGACAACTACCGCACGGAGTTGGTCGACTTCGACATTGCTCACATTGGCCTCCCGTACAATGCCATCCTCGGATACCCTGCCCTGGCTCAGTTCATGGCAGCAACCCATCCGGCCTACAACCTCATGAAGATGGCTAAAGCAAGGGCGTCCTCACCATAGCCGGAGATACCAAGGAGGCTCTTATGGCGCTCAAGCTTGCCCTCAAGGCCGCCGCAGTGGCGCAGCCCACCGACGCGGACGCCTCAAGGCCAAGGAAGTTGCACCGACCAAAAAGAAGCAGGTGTTCACTCAGGATAAGGCGGAGACCAAGCAGGTGCCAGTTGAGGAAGACGGGTCCTCGGGAGCTACCTTCACCATAGGTGCCGACCTCGACCCCGACCAAGAGAAGGCGTTGGTGAAGTTCTTGCGCACGAACAAGGAGGTGTTCGCATGGGAACCCAAGCAGCTAGTTGGGGTCCCAAGGGAGGTGATTGAGCATCACCTAAAGGTGTGCCCCAATATACGCCCTGTGAAACAGAAGGCGAGGCAGCAGTCCACGGAGAAGCAGGCCTTCATCGTCCAAGAAACCTGCAAGTTGGAGGCAGCAGGTGTTATTCGCGAGGTTCGCTACCCCGAATGGTTGGCGAACCCCATTGTCGTGCCAAAAAGTGGGTGTCGGTGTCAAAACCGGCGGATCTCGGGTAGGGGGTCCCGAACTGTGCGTCTAGGCGCATGGTAATAGGAGACAAGGGACACGACGTTTTTACCCAGCTTCAGGCCCTCTCGATGGAGGTAAAACCCTACTCCTGCTTGATTAATATTGATGATATGGGTAGTACAAAAGTAGATCTACCACGAGATCAGAGAGGCTAAACCCTAGAAGCTAGCCTATGGTCTGATTGTTGTTTTTCCTACGGACTAAAACCCTCTAGTTTATATAGGCACAAAAGAGGGTTAGGGTTACACAGAGTCGGTTACAATGGTAGAAGATCTACCTATCCGTATCGCCAAGCTTGCCTTCCACGCCAAGGAAAGTCCCATCCGGACACGGGACGAAGACTTCAATCTTGTATCTTCATAGTCCAGGAGTCTGGCCAAAGGTGATAGTTCGGCTATCCGGACACCCCCTAGTCCGGGACTCCCTCAGTAGCCCCTGAACCAGGCTTCAATGGCGATGAGTCCGGCGTGTAGATTGTCTTCGGCATTGCAAGGCGGGTTCTTCTCCAAATCATGTGTACTTGTTGAATAGCATCTGGCTCCTTATAAATATTGCGCTCCTCGGCTTCCACGCCCAATAATGGCCATCTTCCACGTGTTGAACGAATGCGAAAAGCGAGGGTATTTTTACTTTTACCCCCCTAGCTGCGCAAATGAGCTGCCTATAAAAGAGACTAGGATCTAGATCCGAATCACACCATCCTCCCTTCGCGAGCATTCATTAGAGCGCATCTGATAGAAATCCATTCCATCATGGACAGTCGACACGGCTCCTCCTCTCGCCCTCCCAGCCCTCAGCCTGGAGATTGCGAGAGATGCTCCGTCACGCACAGTCAGCTAGTGGCGCTCCAAACCAAGGGATTTCTTCCCCCAGCCTTCATGGTCCCGGTTCGAGCCGGACTTGCCACATATAAGGGTGGAATGCAAGCGGAGAGCGTCCCCAGCCCCTCCAAAGGAGAGCAGGTATGCCTTATCTCTTATTTGATAAGAGGGCTCGGATTTCCAATTCATCCGTTTCTCCGGGGGCTCCTGGAGTTCTACGGCCTCCAGTTGCACAACCTTACGCCTGCCTCCGTTTTGCATATTGCGGGCTTCGTGGCCCTTTGCGAGCTGTTTTTGGGCATCGAGGCTCATTTTGCACTGTGGAACAAGCTGTTCTGCCTTGTGCCCCGTTCTCAAGAGGGGTCAATATATCAAGTGAGTGGAGCCGAACTATGGCGCATCGCCGGGACCAGATATCTATCCGGAACCCCGAAGAAGGTGTCCGAAGACTGGCCTTCGGCATGGTTTTATATAGAAGATGTCCCCCTGTCGGACCCTATTCGGGTCGGCCTCCCTGAGTTTAATAACGCTCCTTTGAAGAAACGCCTAAGCTGGCGTCCACGGAGCCCTCAGAAGGAAAACGACAGGGACGTCCTTTACCTGATGACCCGGATAAGGTTGTTAGCTCATTCCGGACTGACCATGATCGAGGTCATGGCCACATGCATTATGCGGGGGGTGCATCCACTCGAGTATAGAGGCCACCCCATGTGGGATTTCAACAGGGAGAATGATGCCACCCGCTGTGGCCATAAGGGGCCGGGATCGGTCGCTGATCTGATGAAGATCTTCTCCGCATTGTACAAGGGAGAAGAGGAGGAATTTCTCCGTGTCAATCCACAGAAAGGATTTTCTATGCACAATCCTCCGAGCTGGGTAAGCGGACATTTCTTTTTGCCTATCTGATCCATATTCCCATAGTCAAGTATCTCATTTTGTGATTTCGGTGCAGGAACTGCGCCAGGCCGTAAAGGACATAAACAGCCCGCCTCCACAACCCGAGGATCCGGAATGGTTCCTCGATCCGACATCCCAAGAGGATCCGGACATATCGGTGGAGCTGATAGATGGGGTATTTCACCAACTGAGCATCGATAATGCCTTGGTCGCCATTACGGCCGATTACCCCGGAATACTTCCCGCCTCACAGGTAACTGAGACCGAAGTCCCAATACTTTGAAAATGACCCATACGTGCGTATTTTTTATCACCGTATACCGATTGCGTTTCGCAGGGGGCGCCCTTGAGGCGGAAGGCCGAGCCCGCGGCGGCTAGCCAACAAGGGGCAGCACGGCCCAGCAGGCTAAAAAGAAGTGCGGTCCGGATCGAAACTCCGGCGCAACGATATGGCGTGTCACCTTACTCCCCAGCTTTATTCCCGGGAGGCATACTAATGCTCATGCCTTTTCAGGAAGAAGAGCGCTCGCCGGACTGTATCCGGAGAGGTTGCCAATCAATCCTCCACTCGCCAGGCTCCAAAGCCAGGTCCAGAAGTGGAGGCGAACACGGGGCATGCGTCAGATGTTCCTCCGATAGTGGATGCCGACAGGTTATCTGCCACCAATTCCGAGGTGGAGAGTGCCATGAATCACAGGCGCCACCGGACAGTTCTTCGTGACGCGTGTTTCTCCCAGAGGAATTGGATGCCTTTAATTCGGGAGATGCGCACCTCCGTGCCGCTCAAAATTGTGTAGCTAGAGCCACGGAGTAGTATGTAAAAGACATACGGGTGAGAAAATTTGACAGTTATATATGCCAGTAGCCCACGAGACTTGAAATAGTTAGAATAACTGATTTAAGGATCATTTATTGTGCAGGATCTTACAGAAAAGAATACCCAACTGTCCCAGGAGCTGGAGGAGTGCAAAGCCCAACTTGAGGCCGCACTAGCCGCAGCGGGGGAAGCCAAAGAGACCCCCTCTGGTAATATATGCTTCAAAAGATAAGTAATTTGTGAAGTGCGGCGTGTGTATAAGTCTGACAATAATATTGCAGATGGCGCCGGGATAGATCCGGACAAGCAACAGCTCATGTGTCGGTTAAAGGCCGGCGAGAATGTTCTTACAAGGGTGAGGCAGGAGAAAAATAATCTCCAAGATGCCAACACCCAGCTGGGTGAGGAACTAAAGGATGCTCGTGCCCAGCTATCTGACTCCATTAAGGAGAATCAGCGGCTTCGACGAGGCATTTTTAGTAAGTGCTTGAACGAACTTTGAAAAAGTGTTCGGCGAGGAAGTCGACTAACAGAGTTATGTCTGTAGGTATGCTCACAGGCCGTCCTGCAGAGGAAATGCCCGACTCTATGGGTGACCTTCTTCCCGAGCTCTTGCAACTGCACGAACGAGTTCGGCAGGTGATGAAAGGCATCGCCCATGCCTTGTGGCCATCTGTCTCCCTACCCGAAGGCCTTGGAGAGCTTGCAGAGAGGCTTCAGGGAGCGCGGCAGCGCTTCCGCTTATGGAAGATATCAGCCTGCCGTCAAGGCGCCAGGGAGGCCTGGGCCATGGTGAAGACGCGGTACACGAAGGCTGACCCAAACCACATGGCCGAGGTCGGACCTGCGGGGCCCGATGGGAAGGAGATCCCTGTGAGCTTAGTGTACGACCAAGTAGAATTGGCCGCAAAGTATTCCCAACAGGACTGTAAACTAGATAGCCTGCTGGATGGCATTGAAGAGGAATATGCCCAGTCAAGTTGACTATGTAATTTAAGATGACATGTAAAATGCCTTCTAGCCAGATTGTATATCATTTGTCATAGCGGACCTTTTCGCTTCAACCTCGGGACCCAATAGTCCGGAGTGTGTCCGAATACCCTCGCGATTATATAAGAACTGGGGCATGCGTGGAGACCAGGCGTAGGGGTCATTAGTGCTTTATCAGACAAGTGACCAACTAGTTATGTTATATTACATGGTTAGTAAGAAACATCTTCCAGGGAGAATAGTTCCGTTAGGGGTTACTTTCCTTGGGAGGCATGCCCTAAAGTGCATGTCCGGACTGCGAAAAAGCAGAAAAACATCTGGGGGCAGATAAATAAATGGGTAAGAAATCATCTTTTAGTTCACCGACCGAATATTCCCTTAAGAACGCTAGCTTTCGGCTTCACCCAGTCTGAGGTACACATCCGGCTGACCCGGCAGTAACAATCGCAGAGGTGCTCCCTTTATCGCCTAGCCGAACAATCGGGAACGTAGGGGTAAGCACAGGAGCCAGGCAACCCAGCTTGGCCAAAACTTAAGTCATATCGATGCATATAATGGTGAATAAAAGGTACATGTAGAAGTGTGACACATGTGTTGGGCATGAAGCCCGTATAAATAAGCTTCTGTTAAAGAAGCCCCCAGGTATAATGAGCGCGGATAGTGCGTCAAGTGTGTGCGAACAATGCGCAAACAAGCTTTCAAAGGCTGGAATAGAAAAGGGGGGAGAAGGAGAGAAACAAAAGACAGCTAATATGTAAAATATAGACGGAGGAAGGAGACGAACTCAGAATCCGGCGCTAGGCGTAGAATCTTCGGAGACGGGTTGCGTTCCATGGGTTCGGCTCGAGTCGGTTATCCGATGCATCTCGCAGACGGTACGCTCCACCGGTCAGGACTTGGTCGATGATAAAGGGACCTTCCCATTTGGGCTTGAGTTTGTCCTTTTTCTTGTCCGGCAAGCGTAGAACTAACTTGCCAACGTTGTAAGTTTTGGCCCGTACTTCTCTGCTTTGATATCTTCGAGCTTGCTGTTGATAGAATGTGGAACGGGCTTTTGCCACGTCATGCTCCTCCTCCAATGCGTCCAAACTGTCCTGCCGATCGAGCTCGGCTTCTCTTTCTTTGTACATGCGCACGCAAGGTGAGTCATGAATTATGTCACAGGGCAGAACTGCCTCTGCGTCGTATACCATAAAGAATGGTGTAAATCCGGTGGTGCGATTCGGAGTGGTCCACAGCCCCCAGAGTACGGAGTCGAGCTCCTCTACCCAGTGTGTGTTAGATTCCTTGAGGGACCGCACTAATCTGGGTTTGATGCCGCTCATGATTAGACCATTTGCTCGCTTGACTTGACCGTTAGTTTGAGGGTGATAGACTGAAGCATAGTCGAGCTTGATGCCCATGTTTTTGCACCAGAGTTTAACCTCATCGGCCGTAAAGTTCGTGCCGTTATCATTGATGATCCTATGGGGGACTCCGTAACGGTGTACGACCCCTGATATGAAGTCTATCACCGGTCCGGATTCGGCCGTCTTAACAGGTTTGGCCTCTATCCATTTGGTGAATTTATCCACCATGACCAGTAGGTATTTTGCTTGTGGGTTCCTCCTTTAAGGGGTCCAACCATGTCAAGCCCCCAGACCGCGAAGGGCCAGGTTATGGGTATAGTTTTGAGGGCAGTGGGTGGCATGTGGCTTTGATTAGCAAAGAGCTAGCAACCGACGCATCATTGGACTAAGTCCTGAGCATCTGCCCGGGCCGTCGGCCAATAAAATCATGTACGGAAGGCCTTGCCTACAAGGGTCCGGACTGCAGCGTGGTGCCCGCCGAGTCCGGCATGAATTTCAGCCAGAAGATTCCGCCCTTCCACTTCGGAGATACACCTTTGAAGGACCCCGGTTGTGCTTTTCTTGTAGAGCTCTTCCTCATGGACTTTATAGGCTTTAGATCGCCGCACTATGCAACGGGCCTCGTTTTGGTCCTCGGGAAGTTCCTGCCTGGTTAGGTAGGCTAGGAGTGGTTTCGTCCACGGGGCAATGACTGCCATTATTACGTGGGCTGAGGATGTTACTTCGTTGGCAGAACCGCCAATTGTGTCAGAATGTTCGGTGTTGGGCAGTGCGGTTGGGTCCGGGTTATTATTTCAGGATTCCCCCTCCCATAGTACGGATGGCTTGAACAGCCTCTCTAAGAAGATGTTGGGAGGGACGGCATCGCGCATTGCGCCAATGCGTGCCAATATGTCTACTGCCTGGTTGTTATCCCGGGCTATATGGTGAAATTCGAGCCCCTCAAACCGAGCTGACATTTTTAGGACGGCGTTGCGATAAGCTGCCATTTTTGGATCCTTGGCGTCGAAGTCTCCATTTATTTGGGATATCACGAGGTTCGAATCCCCGCGCACCTCTAGACGTTGAATGCCCATGGAGACTGCCATCCGGAGGCCATGTAGAAGGGCCTCGTATTCGGCTGCGTTGTTGGAGTCCGTATACGTTATCTGGAGTACGTATTGAACCGTATCTCCGGTTGGGGACGTCAGAACGACGCCAGCCCCCAGACCAGCCAACATTTTGGAGCCGTCGAAGTGCATGATCCAGTTGGAATATGCGCCGTACTCTTTAGGGAGTTCGGCTTCAGTCCATTCGGCGACGAAGTCGGCCAAAACTTGCAACTTAATAGCTCGCCGTGGCTTATAGGTTATGTCAAACGGGAGGAGCTCAATGGCCCATTTCGCAATCCGGCCCGTCGCATCGCGGTTGTTTATAATGTCATTAAGAGGTACTTCGAAGGCTACTGTTATCGAACACTCTTGAAAGTAGTGTCGCAGCTTCCGGGATGCCATGAACACCGCGTACTCTATCTTCTGATAATGCGGGTACCGTGACTTGCATGGAGTTAGGACAGTGTACACGTAGTAAATTGGTTTTTGAAGGGGGAACTTGTGTCCGTCCGTTTCTTGTTCGACAACGAGCACCGCGCTCACCACTTGATGAGTTGCCGCGATATATAATAGCATTGGTTCGCCTATGTTGGGCGCGGCCAGGACCGGGTTTGTTGCCAATATGGCTTTTATTTCTTCGAGTCCGGCCATGGCGGCATCTGTCCACTTGAAGTGTTCAGTGCGTCAGACGAGGCGACAAAGGGGTAATGTCTTTTCCCCTAAACGGGAGATAAAGCGGCTTAAAGCCGCCACGCATCCCGTCAATTTTTGTATTTGTTTGAGGTCCTTTGGGATATCCAATTGTGACAGAGCTCGGATCTTGGCTGGGTTTGCTTCAATTCCTCTACCGGATACAATGAAGCCCAAGAGCTTTCCGGGTGGTACGCCGAAAACACATTTTTTTGGGTTAAGCTTAATGTCATATGTTCGGAGATTATCGAACGTGAGCCTCAAATTGTCTACTAGAGTTTCGACGTGCTTGGTTTTGACGACCACATCGTCTACGTATGCCTCCACTATTTTGCTGATCTGGTTTGCCAGACATGTCTGAATCATGCGCTGATATGTTGCACCGGCATTTTTGAGCCCAAAGGGCATTGTGTTGAAGCAGAATGGGCCGTATGGGGTGATGAATGCAGTTGCGGCCTGGTCGGGCTCTGCCATCTTAATTTGGTGGTAGCCAGAGTATGTGTCGAGGAAACACAATGAATCGTGTCCTGCGGTAGCATCGATAATTTAAGCAATGCGGGGGAGGGGGAAGGGATCCTTTGGGCAAGCCTTGTTGAGGTCCTTAAAATCGACGCATAGGCGCCAGGATTTGTCCTTCTTTGGTACCATCACCAGGTTTGCTAGCCAGTCTGAATGTTTTATATCTCTGATGAATCCGGCCTCCAATAATTTGGCTAGATCCTCTCCCATGGCCTGTCTCTTGGGTTCGGAGAAACGCCGAAGAGCCTGTTTGACTGGCTTGAATCCTTTTAGGATGTTTAGGCTGTGCTCGGCCAGCCGGCGTGGGATTCCTGGCATGTCTGAAGGGTGCCAGGCAAAGATGTCCCAATTTTCGCGTAGGAATTCTCTTAGTGCGGCGTCTACATCAGGGTTTAATTGTGCCCCAATGGAGGCCGTCTTTGTAGGGTCCGTTGGATGGACTTGGAATTTGACTATTTCGTCCGCTGGTTTAAAGGAGGTGGACTTGGATCTCTAATCGAGTATCACGTCGTCCCTGTTCACCGTGGAGCGCAGCGCAGTGAGTTCCTCGACCGCTAGGGCTTCGGATAGTGCCTCAAGGGCCAGTGCGGCTGTCTTGTTTTCGGCGCGGAGTGCTATGTCCGGGTCACTAGCAAGAGTGATGATTCTGTTCGGCCCGGGCATTTTGAGCTTCATGTACCCGTAATGGGGTATAGCTTGAAAAATTGTGAATGCCTCTCTCCCTAATAGAGCGTCATATCCGCTGCTGAACGGGGCCACTTGGAATGTGACCTCCTCGGACCTGTAATTATCCGGCGTGCCGAACACCACATCCAGTGTGATTTTTCCTGTACAGCATGCTTCCCGACTAGGGATTATTCCTCTAAAGGTTGTGCTGCTTCGCTCAATGCGGCTCCAGTCTATTTCCATTTTTCTGAGGGTTTCCTCGTAAATGAGGTTCAATCTGCTGCCACCGTCCATGAGTACCTTGATAAGGCGAAAGCCGTCCACTATTGGACTGAGGACCAATGCGGCTGGTGCTCGGGCTGTTCGGAATTTAGGTTCGTCACTGGCATTAAAGGTAATGGCCGTGTCACTCCATGGGTTTATTGTTGCTACTTGGTACACTTCGGCAAGGCTGCGGAGTGTTCATTTCCGCATATTATTTGATGCGAAAGTCTCGAAGACTATTAATACCGTACTGGTATCCTTGGGCTGGTGCTTTGGAGTTAGAAGCTCTTCGCCACTTTTGGCCACCTGCCGTAGTATCCAGCATGCTCTAAGGCTATGAGTTGGAGTGGCGCCCTCTGTACTATGAATTTTGCAGGGTCCATTGAGCCATTCTTCCTACAGTTCCGTGCCCTATAGAGGGTTTTTGCTTTTTGGTATTTAACCCAGGTGCCTGGCGATGATGCACCCTTTTATTTCGGACTGGGATTGTATTCACGGCCGGATTGTCCCAAAAATTGATTTCGGTTTTCCAGGCGCTTTCCATCGCACAGTACTTTCGTACTATGGACGCCAAGTCAGCGAAGCGTGTGATTTCACGACGACTTACGGCGTTGAGGATTCCGTGCAATTATTGCAGAAGAATGAAATTGCGTCCTCCTCACGGCAATCCTTTATCCTGTTTATGACCAGGAGGAATCTGGCCCAGTAATGGTGTACTGTTTCTGCGGGCTCTTGCCGGATTTGGGATAGATCGCTTGTGTTTGGGTGGGCAAGTGGAATTAAATTCGGAACCCCGTCCAATCTAAAAATCAGGGGCCAAGAAGTTTCTGAACTTGGAAGCTTGGGTTCTTGGATGTTGTCCAATGAATCTAGCCCACTGCATGACTTTCGGTTCAGGGCTTGAGTGACGTCCTCCCCTCCGCGGGAATCCGGCATGGAGGGATCAGGAATTCGGACATAGCTAGTCCTTAAGATATAAGAAGGGTCACCGCATTGTTCCTCTACCACAGCAACGTGGTGGTTAACCTGGGGAGAGTTAATCTCTCTCAGATCGGGTTTAAGCCAAATCTGATCATAGTCTGTAGCGACTCCTAGGGTGGCGATGCAATCCAAGAGCTCATTTAAGGAAGAGAGCTCCATCGGATCTAACTGCTCGACGAGTTCCGAGTTAACGTGAAGATTGCTTTCGATGACCCGAGAAGTCATCGTTGGCGCGGCGGCCGAACAAGCGGTCATAAGGAAACCGCCTATCCGGAGAGTTTGGCCGATAGCCAAAGCTCCTTTAGCCACAGTGCCGTCTTTAAAGACAGGACGGGGCATCCTTCCTGATGGCCATAGCACAGAGGAACTCTCAATGAAAGCACCAATGTCAGTGTCAAAACCGGCGGCTCTCGGGTAGGGGGTCCCGAACTGTGCGTCTAGACGGATGGTAACAGGAGACAAGGGACACGATGTTTTTACCCAGGTTCGGGCCCTCTCGATGGAGGTAAAACCCTACTCCTGCTTGATTAATATTGATGATATGGGTAGTACAAGAGTAGATCTACCACGAGATCAGAGAGGCTAAACCCTAGAAGCTAGCCTATGGTCTGATTGTTGTTCGTCCTACGGACTAAAACCCACCGGTTTATATAGGCACCAAAGAGGGTTAGGGTTACACAGAGTCAGTTACGATGGTAGGAGATCTACATATTCGTATCGCCAAGCTTGCCTTCCACGCCAAGGAAAGTCCCATCCGGACACGGGACGAAGTCTTTAATCTTGTATCTTCATAGTCCAGGAGTCCGGCCAAAGGTGATAGTTCGGCTATCCGGACACCCCCTAGTCCGCGACTCCCTCATGGGGGAAAGGAGCGCATGTGCATCGACTTCACCAACCTCAACAAGGCCTGCCCCCAAGATCCATTCCCGCTTCCCCGAATCGACCAGATCGTCAACTCCACTGCTGAGTGTGACCTGCTGTGTTTCCTGGATGCGTTTTTGGGTTATCACCAGATCAAGATGGCGGTAGAAGACGTGGAGAAGATAGCCTTCTTGACCCCATGTGGGGTATACTGCTACACTTGCATGCCATTCGGGTTGCGCAACACGGGCGCGACCTTCCAACTGCTGATGCACATTGCCTTGGGCTGGCAGCTCGGGAGAAACACCGAGGCTTACGTCCACGACATTGTGGTGAAATCTCGGGAGGCAAGGACCTTGATCCAGGACTTGGAGGAGACCTTCGCGAGCCTCTGCTAGGTAGACCCGTGGCTCAACCCGGAGAAGTGTGTGTTCGGCGTCCCTTCCGGCAAGCTGCTAGGCTTCCTCGTGTCCCACAGGGGGATCGAGGCCAACCCGGAGAAGGTCAAGGTGATCGAAGACATGAGTCCGCCGCAAACCCTTAGAGAAATGCAGAAGCTCACCGGTCGCATGACCGTGTTAGGATGCTTCATCTCCAAGCTGGGGGAGCGCGCCCTATCCTTCTTCAAGCTGATGAAGAAAAAGGGCCCATTTGAGTGGACACAGGAGGCCGACCAAGAGTTTCAAGACCTCAAGAAATACCTGACCAGTCCCCCCCCCCCCGGTGATGGTGGCACCGCGCCCTCTCGAGGCCCTGGTGCTCTACCTTGCCGCCACTCCCTACTCCACCAGTGCAGCTCTGGTGGTGGTTTGGGAGGAGCGCCAGGATAAGGCCGCGTCCCGCCTAGCTACGGCCTCAGTCAGGGCAACACAAGACCAGAAAGCCTCGCGAGGACCACGACAATGGCAGCAAGGGACCAAGCTCAGCAGGACGATGCCCCCGCGGCTGAAGAGGCCCCACCAAGCGACCAGGCGCTGGGGACTCCATTATCTCAGGAGGCGCCTCAACCTCCAGAAGACGCAGGCCACGTCAGCGCCCCCACCCTCGTCGATCATCCAGTGTACTTCATCAGCACGGTGTTGCGGGATGCAAGAGCACGGTACCCCATGCCTCAGAAGCTCTTACTCGTGCTCTTGGTGGCGTCGCGTAAGCTGCGGCACTACTTTCAAGGTCACCCATGAAGGTCGTCTCGGCCTACCCGTTGGAAAGGGTACTCAGGAGCCCCAATTCCGTTGGGAGAGTCGTTGAATGGAACATCGAGCTGCATGCGTTTCAGTTGGAGTTCAGCACAACCAGGGTCATCAAGGGAGCCGCACTTGCTGATTTCATGGCTGAATGGACGGATGGATCGGAGCTCAAGGTGGGCGAGGATTGGTCTCTCTCTCTAGGAAGTGAGGCACCAGATGGTTGGGTCATGTATTTCGATGGTGCCTTCTCGCAGCAGGGCGCGGGGGCTGGTGTAGTGCTTATATCACCCGCTCAGGACAAGCTCTACTACACCGTACAGCTCTGTTTCCAGCAGGGCGAGAAGGTCTCCAACAACATAGCAGAATACGAGGGCCTCATAGCAAGCCCGAAAGCTGCAGCAGTACTGGGAGTGAAGCGCTTCGTCATCAAGGGTGATTCACAACTCCTCGTCAACTTCTCTCACAAGGTGTACGAGCCAAAAGACGAGCACATGGAAGCATATCTCACGGAGGTACGCAAGATGGAGAAGCAGTTCTGGGGGCTGGAGTTGCAGCATCTGCCCCATGGCACCAACCAAGAGGCTGATGACATCGTCAGGAGGGCATCCAAACGGCTGCCCCAGGAGCCTGGCGTTTTTGAGGAAGGACTCTTCAAGCTTCGGCGGCACCACCACTTTCAAGAACGGCACAGCTTCGGGAAGAACTCCCTCAGCCACCTGCCATACAAGCCCTGGCCTGTGGCCCGACTTTGGGAGCGCGCCTACTCTTGGCGCTGGAGCCTCGTGAGGGATGCTGGACCAAGGAATTCAAGGAATACCTAACGCAAGGGACGCTGCCAGAGAAAGAGGAGGCATGGAGCGCGTGGCCTGGAAGGCCATGGCCTACTGCATCCAAGATGGTGAGTTATACCGGAAGCGGCCGAATGACGTTTCCCTATGTTGCATCTCCAGGGAACAGGGGAAAGAGCTGCTGGCCGACATACATGGTGGAGATTACAGACACCACTCGTCGTCATGGACCCTTGTCCGCAAGGTATTTCGCAGCGGATTCTATTGGCCTACGGCACTCAATGACGCGAGCGAGCTGGTGAAGTTCTACGAGGCCTGCCAATTCCATGCCAAGCAGATCCATCAGCCAGCTCAGGGCCTATAGACCATCCCGCTCTCGTGGCCGTTCGCGGTCTGGGGGCTGGATATCTTGGGCCCATTCCCTCGAGCGCCTGGGGGCTACCACTACCTCTATGTCGCCATCGACAAGTTCACCAAGTGGGCGGAGGTGGAAGCCTTCCGCACCATCCCAGCCAGCTCCGCGGTCAAGTTCATCAAAGGCCTCGTGAGCCGGTTTAGGGTCCCTAACCGCATCATCACCGACAACGGTTCGCAGTTCACTAGCAATCTCTTCAAGACGTATTGTGCTAACCTTGGAAGGCAGATCTTCTACGCTTTGGTGGCGCACCCCCGGAGCAACGGCCAGGCCGAACGCGCCAACATAGAGGTCTTGAGGGGCCTCAAGACTAGGACCTTCAAGAAAAAGTTGGAGGCCTACGGCAAGGGCTGGCACGACGAGCTTCAGTCCATGCTGTGGTCCATCTGCATCACCGCCACCAAGCCAACGGGCAAGACCCCGTTCTTCCTCATCCACGGAGCAGAAGCGGTTCTCCCTCACGAGGTCAAGCGTCGCTCCATGCGGGTCCTTGCGTTTGATGAGGCACAGCAAGACGCCATGCGGGGGATGGACCTCGTGCTGGGGGAGGAACGCCGCCGCGAAGCCACGCGACAGGCGGCAAGATATCAACAGGCGCTGCGGCGGTATCACTGTCGCAGCGTTCGCCCCAGGACACTCGAGGTAGGTGACCACGTCCTGAGGCGGGTGCTCTCCAGGGATGGGCTGCATAAGCTCTCACCCATGTGGGAGGGCCCGTTCAAGGTCGTCCACATCTCCAGGCCTAGCGTCGCGCGCCTGGAGACCCAGGACGGGGTACCCATCCCGAACGCCTGGAACATCTAGCACCTCCGGAAGTTCTACCCCTGAAGAAAGGCCCGGTGCCTGTGAAGAATGCCCAGTGCATGTGAAGCTTGCCGCCCGTGACACTCTCACGTAATAATGAGTGGGGTTGTACATGCCCCGGAGTCTCAGGAGTGCCGCCCTTGGGCCTCAGGGGCTCCCACCCACGCCCAGTGGCAGCACTTAGCTTCGCGCTGGTGAGAAGACTCGAAGACTAGACTAGGTGCCGTATGCGGCTTTTCATTTGCTTTTTGCAGTTGGCTCGCTCTTCCTTGATTGAACCTTGATTGAAGTTGCTTCTGGAGTTCTTTGTCGGTTCTGTTCCATCGCCTTTTGCCTTCATTTTCTGTCTTCAGCTCTTTGTTTGGCTTACTCTCTCTCGCATACCTCGCGAGGGGGCTGTACGGGTGCCCTCGTGAGCCTTTTTTCTTCTGATTTTCGCGAGGCACTCTCATTCGAATTCGCAGCGGGAGCACCCCTCTGAGTTTGTGCTCCTCGGGTACCGCGACAAGAAGCGTCGGGCCACGGCCGGCAGCCCTTGCGACTAGGGTTCAAAAAATGATAGTCTCTCAACGAGTTTTTTGCAGCTCCTAAGGTGCCCGGCAAGGCCTGAAGCGGGCACGTCGCAAGGCGGTAACTACTTCAAACATGCCAAGATAAGTTGTTCCTACACGCCGACGTACAATAACAACACCATGACACAGCATAGGAACAATAAATGCAGCATGTTAACTAGGAAATCATAGTTTGTTGCATGCCCCCACGGAGCCCCATACTTGTCTCTCTCAGTTCAGGAAGGAAGGAAAACAAAACAAAAGTAGCACGCGCCTTGCAGCAGTTCGCGAGGAGGGATCTACGGTGACCTCCTGAGCTCGGCCAGACCCCACCTCGCGCTTCACCGGAGCGCGGCGGCGGGACGACCCGTTGCCGCCCTCTAGGCGGGCACGGGCGTGGCGATTGATCATAGCCGCCGCTGGAGGAGTTGTCGCCGGAGGAAGAGCCTCCATAGCTTGACGAGCCACGGTCGCCGCCAGGAGCAAGTTCGCCTTCACCCTCATCATGACCGTCGCCAAGACCGAGCACCTCATCGCCGTCGTTGTCTTCGGGGCAGCACCCAACGCGGCGGTCGTCCTCTCCGAACACCCTCACATAGAGGGTCGCGTCGCCATCGTATTTGAAGTGGAGGGTGCACCGCCTGCCCAGACCCTGCGCGTGGGCAAACATTTTCCAGCCTCGGGCCAAGGCTGTGTTGCCGGCGACGGAGACCTCCATCGCGACCTAGGAGGCCCTGCTGCAGCAGTTGTCTGCCTGCAACCAGAGCCCGCCTGGGCCAGCGGCCGGCAGCTCACCGACGAAGAAGCGCGGCAGATGAAGCCAGTTGCTGGCTAATACATCTCCAACGTATCTACAATTTTTGATTATTACATGCTATTATATTACCCGTTTTGGATGTTTATGGGCTTTACTTTACACATTTATATCATTTTTGGGACTAACCTACTAACCAGAGGCCCAGCTCGTATTGCTGATTTTTCCTATTTCACTGTTTCAAAGAAAAGGAATATCAAACGGAGTCCAAACGGAATGAAACCTTCGGGAGCGTGATTTTTGGAATGAACGTGATCCAGAGGACTTGGAGTGCAAGTCAAGAAACAGTCGAGGCGGCCACGAGGGTGGAGGGTGTGCCCACCCCTACTAGGCGCGCCCCCCTATCTCGTGGGCCCCTCGGGCGGCCACCGACCTACTTCTTCCTCCTATATATACCCACGTACCTCGAGAACATCAAAGGCGACCACGAAAAACTATTTCCACCACCGTAACCTTCTGTATCCGCGAGATCCCATCTTGGAGCCTTTGCCGGTGCTCCACCGGAGGGGGAATCGACCACGGAGGGCTTCTACATCAACACCATAGCCCCTCCAATGAGTTCTGAGTAGTTTACCATAGACCTTCAGGTCCATAGTTATTAGCTAGATGGCTTCTTCTCTCTTTTTGGATCTCAATACCATGTTCTCCTCAATCTTCTTGGAGATCTATTTGTTGTAACTCTTTTTGCGGTGTGTTTGTCGAGATCCGATGAATTGTGGGTTTATGATCAAGTTTATCTATGAGAAATATTTGAATCTCCTCTGAATTCTTTTATGTGTGATTAAGTTATCTTTGCAAGTCTCTTTGAATTATCAGTTTGGTTTGGCCTACTAGATTGATCTTTCTTGCAATGGTAGAATGTTTAGCTTTGGGTTCAATCTTGCGGTGTCCATTCCCAGTGACAGCAGGTGCAGCAAGGCACGTATTGTATTGTCGCCATCGAGGATAAAAAGATGGGGTTTATATCATATTGCATGAGTTTATCCCTCTTCATCATGTCATCTTTCTTAATGTGTTACTCTGTTCTTTATGAACTTAATACTCTAGATGCATGCTGGATAGCGGTCGATGTGTGGAGTAATAGTAGTAGATGTAGGCAGGAGTCGGTCTACTTGTCACGGACGTGATGCCTATATACATGATCATGCCTAGATAATCTCATAATTATTCGCTTTTCTATCAATTGCTCGACAGTAATTTGTTCACCCACCGTAATACTTATGCTATCTTGAGAGAAGCCACTAGTGAAACCTATGGCCCCCGGGTCTATCTTTTATCATACAAGCTTTCAATCTACTTTTATTTGCATCTGTACTTTTCCAATCTATATCATAAAATACCAAAAATATATTTATCTTAACATATTATCTCTATCAGATCTCACTTTCGCAAGTGGCCGTGAAGGGATTGACAACCCCTTTATTGCGTTGGTTGCGAGTTCTTTCTTTGTTTGTGTAGGTGCGTGGGACTTTTGAGGAGCCTCCTACTGGATTGATACATTGGTTCTCAAAAACTGATGGAAATACTTATGCAACTATTGCTTCATCACCCTTTCCTCTTCAAGGAAAACCAACGCAAGCTCAAGACGTAACAAGAAGGATTTCTGGCGCTGTTGCCGGGGAGGTCTTCGCTCAAGTCAAGTCATACCAAGTACCCATCACAAACTCATCTCCCTCGCATTTACATTATTTGCCATTTGCCTCCCGTTTTCCTCTCCCTCACTTCACCCTTGCTGTTTTATTCGCCCTCTCTTTCGCAATGTCCTCTCTCTTTCGTTTGCCTTTTTGTTTGCTTGTGTGTTGGATTACTTGTCGCCATGGCACAAGATAATACCAAATTGTGTGATTTCTCCAATACCAATAATAATGATTTCCTTAGTACTCCGATTGCTCCTCTTAATGATGTTGAGTCTTGTGAAATCAATACTGCTTTTCTGAATCTTGTTATGAAAGATCAATTTGCCGGCCTTCCTAGTGAAGATGTCGCTACCCATCTAAACAACTTTGTTGATTTGTGTGAGATGCAAAAGAAGAAAGATATGGATAATGATATTGTTAAATTGAAGTTATTTTCGTTTTCACTTAGAGATTGTGCTAAAGTTTGGTTTTCGTCTTTACCTAAAAATAGTATTAATTCTTGGAACAAGTGCAAAGACGCTTTTATCTCTCAGTATTTTCCTCCCGCTAAGATCATCACTCTTAGGAATGATATTATGAATTTTAAACAACTTGATCATGAGAATGTTGCCCAATCTTGGGAAAGAATGAAATTGATGATTCACAATTGCCCTACTCATGGTCTGAATTTATGGATGATCATACAAAAAATTTATGCCGGCTTGAATTTTGCTTCTAGGAATCTTTTAGATTCAGATGCGGGAGGCACGTTTATGGAAATCACTTTAGGAGATGCTACAAAACTCCTTGATAATATTATGGCTAATTATTCTCAATGGCACACCGAAAGATCTACTAGTAAAAAAGTGCATGCTATAAAAGAAATTAATGTTTTGAGTGGGAAGATGGATGAACTATTGAAATTGTTTGCTACTAAGAGTTCTCCTATTGATCCCAGTGATATGCCTTTGTCTACTTTGATTGAGAATAATAATGAATCTATGGATGTGAATTTTGTTGGTAGGAATAGTTTTGGAAACAATGCATAGAGGAAACTTTAATCCTAGACCGTTCCCTAGTAATTCCTTTAATAATTATGAAAATTCCTACAATAATTCTTATGGTAATTTTAATAAGATTCCCTCTGATTTTGAGAATAGTGTGAAAGAATTTATGATCTCCCAAAAGAATTTTAACGCCTTGCTTGAAGAAAAATTGCTTAAAGTTGACGATTTGGCTAGGAATGTTGATAGACTTTCGCTTGATGTTGATTCTCTGAAACTTAGATCTACTCCTCCTAAGTATGATATCAATGAGTCTCTCAAAGCTATGAGAATTTCCATTGATGAGTGCAAAGAAAGAACCGCTAGATTGTGTGCTAAGAAAGATTGCTTTGTAAAGACGTGTTCTTCTAATTTCCATGAAAATAATGATGAAGATCTTAAAGTTATTGATGTGTCCCCTATTAGATCTTTGTTTTGCAATATTAATCTTAATAATGATGGAACTGGAGGTGAGTCAACTTTAGTTAAAAGGCTCCCAATAATTCGGAATTTTTAGATCTTGATGCTAATTTTGGTAAAAGTGGGATTGGAGAGGTCAAGACTTGAAGTAGCATTGAACCCACTATCTTGGATTTCGAGGAATTTAATTATGATAATTGTTCTTTAGAAGGTTGTATTTCTTTGTTGCAATCTGTTGTGAATTTTCCTCATGCTTATAGTCAAAATAAAGCTTTTACCAAACATATTGTTGATGCCTTGATGCAATCTTATGATGAAAAACTTAATTTGGAAGTTTCTATACCTAGTAGAAAACTTAATGATGAGTGGGAACCTACTATAAAGATTATGAGTGTTATGCTTTATGTGATTTGTGTGCTAGTGTTTCCACGATTCCGAAAACTTTATGTGATATTCTAGGTTTCTATGATCTTGATGATTGCTCTTTAAATTTGCACCTTGCGGATTCCACCATTAAAAAGACAATTGGAAGGATCAATGATGTTCTCATTGTTGCAACTAGAAATTTGGTGCCCGTAGATTTTATCGTTCTTGATATAGATTGCAATCTTTCTTGCCCTATTATTCTTGGTAGACCTTTCCTTAGAACGATTGGCGCGATTATTGATATAAAGGAAGGGAATATTAGATACGAATTTCCATCAAGGAAAGGCATGGAGAACTTTCCAAGAAAGAAAGTTAAATTACCTTATGAATCTATCGTGCGAGCTACTTATGAATTGAGTGCCAAAGAGGGCACTACTTAGATCTATCCTCGCTTTTATGCCTAGCTAGGGGCGTTAAACGATAGTGCTAGTTGGGAGGCAACCCAATTTTATTTGCGTTTTTTGTTTTTGTTTTTGTTTAGTAATAAATTTTTCATCTGCCTTCTTTTAGATGTGTTTTTATGTTTTAATTAGTGTTTGTGCCAAGTAGAACCTATAGGATAACCTATGGTGATAGTTAATTTGATTCTGCTGAAAAACAGAAACTTGGCGCGCACCAAATTAGTTTTGTTAATTCACACAAATGTGCTTTTGCGTCGATTCTTTTTGGTGTAGATCAAAAGACAAATTGCCCAGGACTTCCTATTTTGGTAGGAGTTTTAGAGTTACAGAAGTATTCGAGGGTTACAGATTGCTATAGACTATTCTGTTTTTGACAGATTCTGTTTTTCGTGTGTTCTTTGCTTATTTTGATGCATCTATGGCTAGTATTAAGTGATATGAACCATACAGAACTTGAAATAAAGTAGGTTTAACACCAATATAAATAAAGAATGAGTTCATTACAGTACCTTATGTGGTGGTTTTGCTTTCTTTCACTAACGGAGCTTATGAGATTTCCTGTTGAGTTTTGTGTTGTGAAGTTTTCAAGTTTTGTGTAAAGGTTTGATGGATTATGGAATAAGGATTGGCAAGAGACTAAGCTTGGGGATGCCCGTGGCACCCCAAGATATTCAATAATAGCCAAAAGCCTAAGCTTGGGGATGCCCCCGGAAGGCATCCCCTCTTTCGTCTTCGTTTATCGGTTACTTGGAGCTATATGTTTATTCGCCACATGATATGTGTTTTGCTTGGAGCGTCTTGTATGATATTAGTATTTGCTTTTAGTTTTCCACAATCATCCTTGCTGTACACACCTTTTGGGAGAAGCCCACTTGATTGGAATTTATTAGAATACTCTATGTGCTTCACTTATATCTTTTGAGCTAGATAGTTTTTGCTCTAGTGCTTCACTTATATCTTTTAGAGCACGGCGGTGGCTTAATTTTGTAGAAATTGCTAGTCTATCGTGCTTCACTTATATTATGTTGAGAGTCTCTTAGAACAGCATGGTATTTGCTATGGTTATAAAATTGGTCCTAGAATGGTAGGCATCCAAGTTGGGTATAATAAAAACTATCATAGAAAGTGAATTGGATGCTATGATCAATTTGATACTTGATAATGTTTTGAGATATTAGGATGGTGATATTAGGGTCATGCTACTTGGGTGATTATGAATTTAAAGAATGCTTGTGCTGAAGTTTGTGATTCCTGTAGCATGCATGTATGGTGAACCGCTTTGTGATGAAGTTGGAGCACAATTTTATTTATTGATTGTATTCCTTATGAGTGGCGGTCGAGGACGAGAGATGGTCTTTTCCTACCAATCTATCCTCCTAGGAGCATGCGCATAGTACTTTGTTTTTAATGACT
This sequence comes from Triticum dicoccoides, assembly GCF_002162155.2. Classification (NCBI taxonomy): domain Eukaryota; kingdom Viridiplantae; phylum Streptophyta; class Magnoliopsida; order Poales; family Poaceae; genus Triticum; species Triticum dicoccoides. Next base: position 590,856,740 of record NC_041385.1, on the reverse strand, counting down.
TGTAGATTTTTGCAATAAGTACATGAGTTCTTTATGACTAATGTTGAGTCCATGGACTATACGCACTCTCACCCTTCCACCATTGCTAGCCTATCTTGTGCCATGCAACTTTCGCCGGTACCATATACCTTCCTCAAAACAGCCACCATACCTACCTATTATGGCATTTCCATAGCCATTCCGAGATATATTGCCATGCAACTTTCCATCGTTCCGTTTATATGACACGCATCATCATTGTCATATTGCTCTTTGCATGATCATGTAGTTGACATCGTATTTGTGGCAAGGCCACCTTCATAATTTTCATACATGTCGCTCTTGATTCATTGCATATCCCGATACACCGTCGGAGGCATTCATGTACAGTCATATCTTATTTTAAGTATTGAGTTGTAATATTGAGTTATAAGTAAATAAAAGCGTGATGATCCTCATTATTAGAGCATTGTCCGAGTGAGGAAAGGATGATGGAGACTATGATTCCCCCACAAGTCTGGATGAGACTTCGGACTTTACAAAAAAAGAGGCCAAAGAGCCCACCAAGAAAAAAAATTAAAAAAAAGGAGAAAGACCAAAAGAAAAAAAAGGAGAAAAAGAAAAAGAAAAAAATGAAATGAGAGAAAAAGAGAGAAGGGACAATGCTACTATCCTTTTTACCACACTTGTGCTTCAAAGTAGCGTCATGATCTTCATGATAGAGAGTCTCCTATGTTGTCACTTTCATATACTAGTGGAATTTTCATTATATAACTTGGCTTGTATATTCCAATGATGGGCTTCCTCAAAGTGCCCTAGGTCTTTGTGAGCAAGCGAGTTGGATGCACACCTACTTAGTTTCTTTTGTTGAGCTTTCATACATTTATAGCTCTAGTGCATCCATTGCATGGCAATCCCTACTCACTCACATTAATATCTATTAATGGGCATCTCCATAGCCCATTGATACGCCTAGTTGATGTGAGACTATCTTCTCCTTTTTGTCTTCTCCACAACCACCATTCTATTCCACATATAGTGCTATGTCCATGGCTCACGCTTAGGTATTGCATGAAAGTTGAAAAAGTTTGAGGTTACTAAAGTATGAAACAATTGCTTGGCTTGTCACCGGGGTTGTGCATAAATACTTTGTGTGATGAAGATAGAGCAACAGCCAGACTATATGATTTTCTAAGGATAACTTTCTTTGGCCATGTTATTTTGAGAAGACATGATTGCTTGATTAAGTATGCTTGAACTATTACTATTTCTTATGTCAATATGAACTTTTATTTTGAATCATTTGGATCTGAACATTCATGCCACAATAAAGAAAATTACATTGAGAATTATTCTAGGTAGCATTCCACATCAAAAATTTTGTTTTTATCATTTACCTACTCGAGGACGAGTAGGAACTAAGCTTGGGGATGCTTGATACGTCTCCAACGTATCTATAATTTTTGATTGTTCCATGCTATTATATTACTCGTTTTGGATGTTTATGGGCTTTACTTTACACATTTATATCATTTTTGGGACTAACCTACTAACTGGAGGCCCAGCCCGTATTGCAGGTTTTTTTGCCTATTTTAGTGTTTTGAAGAAAAGGAATATCAAACGGAGTCCAAATGGAATGAAACCTTCGGGAGCGTGATTTTTGGAACGAACGTGATCCAGAGGACTTGGAGTGCAAGTCAAGAAGCAGTCGAGGCGGCCACGAGGGTGGAGGGCGCGCCCACCCCTACTAGGCGTGCCCCCCTATCTCGTGGGCCCCTCGGGAGTCCACCGACCTGCTTCTTCCTCCTATATATACCCACGTACCCCGAGAACATCAAAGGCGACCACGAAAAACTATTTCCACCACCGTAACCTTCTGTATCCGCAAGATCCCATCTTGGAGCCTTCGCCGGCGCTCCGCCAGAGGGGGAATCGACCATGGAGGGCTTATACATCAACACCATAGCCCCTCTGATGAGTTGTGAGTAGTTTACCACAGACCTTCGGGTCCATAGTTATACATCAACACCATCTTCTCTCTTTTTGGATCTCAATACCATGTTCTCCTCGATCTTCTTGGAGATCTATTCGATGTAACTCTTCTTGCGGTGTGTTTGTCGAGATCCGATGAATTGTGGGTTTATGATCAAGTTTACCTATGAGAAATATTTGAATATCCTCTGAATTCTGTTATGTGTGATTAAGTTATCTTTGCAAGTCTCTTCGAATTATCAGTTTGGTTTGGCCTACTAGATTGATCTTTCTTGCAATCGGAGAAGTGCTTAGCTTTGGGTTCAATCTTGTGGTGTCCTTTTCCAGTGACAGCAGGGGCAGCAAGGCATGTATTGTATTGTTTCCATCGAGGATAAAAAGATGGGGTTTATATCATATTGCATGAGTTTATCCCTCTACATCATGTCATCTTTCTTAATGTGTAAGCGTGGCCGGGAAGCGTGGCCGGGAAGGCCGCGCGGCCACAGCACGCCTTCCTCCACCAACCGGGCTGCCTCGACATAGGCAACCCCCACCACGTGAAGGCCCACCACAGCGGCCGTGGGGAGCCACGACGGGGGTCGTAGAGTGCTTGCGAGGGCGACCGCGTCTGCACTTTGGCGGAGGAAAGCCAGGCCCTTTCTGGCGAGCCTTCCCCTTCTCCGCGGCTGAAAACCTCTTCGTAGGCACCATGGGGGACGCTACAAGCAACAGAGCGAGGGAGGAGAAGCGAGCGGAATGGAAAGATATGGGCAACGGGATCTCACCCCTCCTCATTTATAGCCCAAGGGAGGCAAACCGTCGACCTCCACGATCATAGGTAATGATAACCCCGTTTGCATGCAGCAGGGACTCGTCAAGTCGGGCGGTTGCTGAGGCAGCATGGGGAAGCGGAGATGCCCACGTCCAATCAATCACCACGCGTCGACCAAGGCCGCAGGCTGTCAGGGCCCACGGTGCTCCGCACTTGTCCTTTAGCTTCGCCGCCAAGCCAAGCCCGAGCACGCCTTGGGCCCGGGGGCTACTGTCCGTGTTCTGGGAACGGGGGTACCCAGACTTGCCTGCATGCGGCCCACGGCGTGGCTCCAGCAGCGGCCAGTACGGCCCGTCTTTGTCAGCCGACACTCAAGACCCCTGCGAGGGGCCAAGCTTCGCGAGGCGGGCGACACAAGGCCTCCTCAGGAGCGACCTCACCAGGCAGGCTCGCGAGGGGGATAGAGTTCAAGGCAAGGGGTACCTCGTGAGGTTTCCGTGACACAAGCCATGATGACCAAGGCTAGGTGGGCGCCAGCGCGCGTAGTGTCCTCGTTTCCCCTTTGGTGCTATGGGGGCAAGCGCAGGCGCGGAGTACCGAGGCATCAGGCAAAAGGTTTCCATATCGGTGCAACAAGACCAAGACCAGTAGGACGGCAGGACAGATGTCATCATGGAGCCCAAGACGGCATCACCACCAGTGCCTTTGACAGGCGAAGACCACCTTTAGTCAGGATAGCTTGTACTAGCTGTCCCCTTTCAAATTGGCCATTGTTGGATCCCTTCCTGCTCAATATTTCGGGAGAGCACCAGGGCCTCTATAAATAGGACTAGCCACCACAATAGAAGGGAGACTGAAATGAACCCAGTTCATCCTCGCACCCACCAAGCACAAGAACACCTCTCCTCAGGAGGTTGTTCTTCCCTTGTACTATTCATCATTAGCCCAAGAGGCAATTCACCACCACCACACTGGAGTAGGGTATTACACAACAAAGGTGGCCCGAACCAGTATAAATCTTGTGTCTCTTGTGTTGTGAGTTCATCGAGCTAAGCTTAGAGATCGCGGTGAGGCTGAGGGCGAGATTTGGTAGGGGGAAATCTTCGCGCGCACCCTAGTGTTCGAACCTCAAGGGTTTTGCCGGAACCCTAAATCCGACAACGACGTCGAGGCCCATAACTATTCTCGCGTGATGGTTGGTGTGTAAAGGCCAGAGGCCAACTCGGAACAAATACCCAAACCATAGTGTATTATTAGCTTGCGGAGATGAGCAGAGACTCACGATAGAGGTGACCCTGTCGCCCCGTCTTGTGGACTTACGGCAAGGGCCCAGAATGCCCGACCGTGCCACGTCATTATCTTGCGAGTGCTCTCCGGGCCCGCTCGAATTTCCCAAAGGTCTCAAGTAAAGTAAAGGTAACCGTGTGTCCAAACATCAAGAGGAAAACCTGATGAATCACCCCCAGTGGATTCCACTCGATGTAACCATCAAGGTGAACGTAAGAAGAACCACCCTCGAGGTTCACACTTGAGGTGTTGCACGACAGAGCCGTATCGGGAATGGTGAAGGAGGAACCACCCTCCATGACCATGACCGAATAGCTACACTACAGAGATCTCATCAGGAGTGATGTATGAGGTTCCACCCTTGGCACTCGATGGTAACTCTGCAGAGTTGAGCAACAAAAAGGGGCGTGATGTGATGTGAGGTGTCGGGCTCCGGCCATCGATCATGTTGATCGAGTCGTCGATGATGAAGCAGGGGGAACAAGGACAAGGTGGGGGTCACTGATGGATCACTCACTACTAGGAAAAGGCCTACTAATGGTGCACCTGTTTTGGCTACTAATGGCGCACTACAGGTGCGCCATTATTACCATGCCACTAGTATATTTTAGTAATGGCGCACCACAGGTGCGCCATTAGTATCCCACAGGTGCGCCATTAGTATCTGGTATACTAATGGCGCACCACATGGAAGTGCGCCATTAGTAACAATTTTTTTTAAAAAAATTCGTTTTTTCTTAATCTCATGTCACTATTTCACATATAAGATATCCAACACATATATATACGACAAGCATCCATATAACAATCATATCCAACACACAAGTTTCATCATATATACATACATAGCCAACACATAGTTCCATCGTTACATATTACAAAAGTTTCACATTGTTCATCCAACACCGTTATCCATCAATTCAAAAAAGTTTCACATTGATACAAAATAAAAACAAAAATGGAAAAGAAGCACTCCATCCATGCAAGCTTTCGTGAATTAAATCAAATCTGCAAAATGATAAACAAGAAGTTAGAAGAAGAAGAAGAAGAAGAAGAAAAAGACTAGAGGAATACTAGAAGAAGAAGAACACTAGAACAATACTAGAAGAAGAATAAGAAGAATAATAAGAAGAAGACTATAAGCTTATTATGTAAACTTGATCATTTTGTGCTAACATAAGTAATTTTGGAGCTAACCTATAGGAAACTAAGCATATAAGATCTAAGTTAGCATATTAGAGCCAACTTAGGTAAAATGAAGCTAACATATGTCATTTTGGAAAAGAAGAAGAATAAGAAGAAGACTATAAGCTTAT
>NC_041385.1:590849130-590851048 GCF_002162155.2 Triticum dicoccoides | reverse complement strand
ACATAGTTCAGTTCTCATTGTTCTTATCCTTCTCCTTCCTCAGCCTGATGCGCCAAGAGCGATGAGGCGGTGGAGGCAGCTGTGGGATGTAGTCTTCTACCACAATTGGCGTGGTCATGTCACCCAGCTATGGGATCGCCGGCGCCACCACCGGTGCGTGGTCATTGTCAGGCACCACCACCATCGCGAGGCCACCTTCAGGCAGGACGGGCACGACAATCGCTAGGTCATCCTCAGCCACCACCATCTCTTGCCCATGGTCAGCCACCACCATCTCTTGCCCATGGTCAACCACCACCATCTCTTGCCCTTGGTCAGCCACCACCAGCGCTAGGTCATCCTCATCCTGATGCCCATCGTCATCCTGCAGCTCCTCATCCCCACTCTGCTCCTCTTCTCCCCCACTCCAGTCCGGATCATCCTTCTTGTTGTCTATGCTGCTGCCAGAATCGCTGCTGCTTTTGCTAAAGCCGGAATCGCTGTTGCTTTTGCTACAGCCATAATCGCTGCTGCTTTAGCTGTAGCCAGTGTCGCTGCTGCTGCTCCCATTGCCTGTCCAAATGCAACAATGACCGTTAACAATTGATGTGAGACAAAGCCAAATGTAGAGGAATAAGAAGAGGCAGAACGTGCTGGCATCATCATCATCAGCGTAGCGCATGCGACACATAGTCGCGTTGAACACCTTCACGATGAGCATGGTGGCGTCGTCGCCGTACCTGAAGAGAAGGAAGTACCCCAGCCGCAGGTCATAGGCACGGTAGAACTTCTCCCACCCACGATACAAGTACATGTGGCCCTACTTGATCACCAACTCCACATCCCACAGCCTGCGAAACCCGCTGCCGGCCTGTCGCAGCTTCACATTATTTGGCGGATCTTCACCCAGCATGTTCATAAAACTATCAGGCAGCCTCCGCAGTTTGGGACAATGAGTGATATAGCAAACAACAGATATCATAATGAGATGAGTGAAGGGGAGATCTCTCCTTTTATATACCTGCATCATGGATGATACTGAAGTCCCAAGTATGATACTGAAGAACTCGGAAGTATCCAACTCATACTGCGGTGTGGAAGAGCGGCGGTGGCTGCTTCCCCCCATCTCTGATAAGCAGCAGAAGAGACCAATTAGTACCCTTACAACATTATCATACCCTTACAACATTTGCAAATAGTTTCTTTATAATGATTTTTTTCTCTGTTATGCTTCTGTCTTTGCATATGAAGAGTTATGTTTTTTTATTTCGATCATGTGGGTGGGTTTAATGATGTCAAAACCTTGCCGTAGTTTCCACTGTTTTAATGTTTTGTATGATTTCTTGGTTATATTACTGTTCTGAGTTATGTTGTTCTGTTATTTTATTTGAAGACATGAAGGGTTACTTATTTGAAGATGCTACTCCTAAGAAAGGTCAACTTTTTGATCATTAGCCTCTACAATTAAACAATGAAGCATTCTTCCTTTTACTTTCCATCTTCTTCTTCTCCACCTCTCTTCTTTTCTTGTTCTCCTTTTTCTTTCTTCTCCTTCCTCCTCCTCCTCTTCTCCTTCTTCCTTTCTTGTTAGTTTTTCAACTTTCTTCTTATTCTTCTTCCTTTTTTCCTTTTTCCTCTTCTTCTACTTCTTCTTCTTTTTTTCAACTTTCTTCTTCTTCTAATTATCTAAACCTAAATCTAGCACTAACCTAAACCAACCACTAACCTAAACCTATCAATAACCTAATTAAACCTAAATAGCAAAGAAAAATAGTAGAAAAAACAAAAAAATGCTCACCTTGGCTTCGGGGGCAGGGGGTGGTGGTGGACGGCCGCGGTTAGGGCAGCGGCGGCGTGCCTGGCTCCGGGGGGCGCGAGGCGGATGCAGGAGGCCCGCGGCGAGCCTGGCTCTGGGGGCGGCGCGGGCGCAGGGGCGGCG
>NC_041385.1:590819015-590848493 GCF_002162155.2 Triticum dicoccoides | reverse complement strand
AAGGGGGCGGCGAGGGGAGGGGGGCGACGGGGCGAGGGGAGGTGGGGCTCGGCATTACTAATAAAAAAAATTCAAAACTACTAATGGCGCACGGTGGGTGTGGTGAGCCATTACTATGTCAACTAGTAATGGCGCACTATAACACGGTGCGCCATTAGTAACAAATTTTTTTTATTTTTTTTCAAAACTACTAATGGCGCACCACACATCAGGTGCGCCATTAGTAATATATTACTAATGGCGCACCAAGACATGGTGCGCCATTAGTATATAGTAATGGCGCACCACATGTCTGGTGCACCATTAGTGGCCATATCATCTATAGCCCTTTTCCTAGTAGTGACTAACCAACCTATACTAAGCAGTTTAGGACAAGCAGGTAAGGTACAACAGCAGGTACAAAAGCAGGCTATGCATCAGAATAGGAGCAATCAAATACAGTAGCAAAATCTAATGCAAGTATGAGAGAATGAAATGGCCGATATCGGGATGATCAAATGGGGGGCTTGCCTAGAAGCTCTGCTGAAAGGGAATAAGTGTCGTCGGTGACGTAGTTGATCACAGGGGCATTAGCTACGGTGTCGGGGTCTACCGGAGAGAAGAGGGGGGAGAAATAGTACATATAAAACACATATAGGTAATACAGATGCACGGCAAGAAAACACGCAGCGCTAGGGGTTCTCTAACGCAGTGTTACACGATACTGCTGAAGGGGAAACATCCGGGAAAGTATTCCCGATTCCGGACGTTTGACAGACAAATGAACCGGAGGGAAAAGGTTGCATGTTCGCTATGCTAGGAACGTGTCGCTGACGAACGGACCGTGTATTCGGATTCATCTCGCCGTTCTGAGCAACTTTCATGTACAAAGTATTTTAATCCGAGCTACGGTTTATTTTATATGATTTTCCAAAGTTCGAAACATTTTCTGAAATGACTTTTAGGTCGAAATAAAAAAACAGAATATACATTTGTCACCTAGCTCTAGACTAGCCTGAGTGTATGACCAGTGGGGTCCAGGAGTGGTCCAGTCAGCAGAGTTGACCCAGTCAACAACCCAGTCGGAGTTGACTGGTCAAAGTGAACAGTGTCCGCGGGACCCAGCTGTCATGGGGAGTAGCTAAAATTATTTTGGTTATTTATTTTAATCTCTAGGGGACCCGCATGTCACCTGTACGTATACTAATCTAGGAGTAGTTTAACCAGGGGGTAGCTCCAGCGGCCATGGCCCAATCCAACCATTGGTGTTCTTGGGCACATACGCACGGGTGTGCATGGCGACCACGGCCAGCAGCAGCAAGAACATGCAATCACAGGCAGCATCTAGTTTGCAGCAGCAGCAAAGCATCAGCAAGCAGCGGTAGCAAGGAGCAGAGCAGCATCAATACGTAGAGCAGCAGCAGCGCAAGCAACGCAGCGGCGCTAGGAGAAGAAGCAGCAGGGCGAGCGCGGAAGCAACGGGCGGCAGCAGTAGGGGGAGCGGGAGAGCGGCCGGAGTTGACCGTAAGAACGACAACCGGCGGCGGTGCACAGCGGCGGCGGCGACGATCAAACGGGAGCCTCCGGCGACCATTTGAGGCGTGGCTTGAGCCTACGGGTTCAGCTTGCAGCCGCACATCTAATGGCGCAAGCGGCCGAGGCAGGGGATGGCTGGAGCAATGCCTACGCGCAAGCCCGACGGCGGTCGGAGCTAGGCCTTGCGGCAACGGTGCCAGGGACGGCCAAATCAAGCAAAGGGATCGGGGGAAACGGACGGCGGCTCACAGCGGAGCTTGATGGAGGCTCGACGAGGCCGTAGCTCGTTGGAGAGGCGCGGATCGAGTGGCGGGGACGTCGCGGCCAGAGGCGAGCGTGGCTAGGCGGCTGCGGGCGAGGCAGAGGCGGCGAAGTGGCCGGGCGGGAACCGCGGCAGGGCGGGCGCGTGAGCGGGTACCAGGGGGCGCGGCAGCAGTAGCTCGCAGCGACGCAGAGTAACAGCAGCACCAGCAGCAGCATCACAGCAACAGGATGCACGCACGTACACGTACGCGTAAGCGGGAGCTCGGACGGACTCAGGGACGGCGGCCTACGGAGTAAGAACGCGAGGGGGAGAGGAGGTGCGTGTGCTCACCGGGGAGGCACACGGGGGGCCGACGGTGGCTTAGTAGCAGCAGAGCAGAGGGGGCCGAAGAAGATCGGCGGCGGCGCGCATGGAAGAAGACGAGGTCGATCCAATCCAGAGGGGCGATGATCTTGAATTGGCGCTTGTAGTTGATCTGTATGAGGTCTTCGGAGCCCCTGGTGCAGTCCTAGGTGGCGGGGATGACCATGGGCGCGAGGTTGGCGACGGCCATGGCGACGGAGCTTCGGCTTGTCGCGTGGAGGAAAAAAACGGCGCGAGGAGGAGAAGAGAATGAGGGCTAGGGTTCGACCCGAGGACAAGTGGGCACTAAGTAGGCACCAGCGGGGCGGTGGATGGGCGCCACGGCGATGGTCGGGGCCGTGGCAGCCATCGGCGCTGTCCATGCCTACTCTGTGATTCTGTGAACAGAGGAGGGGGATGGGGGTGCGGTGGGCTGGCCTGGTGGTTTGGTGGGCCAAGTGGACCGGTGTGAGGGTTGTTTCGTTAAGTTTTTTTTAAAATACCTTTAGTTCATTAAAAAATGGGACCCAAACCTAAATTAAGGTTTTAGATTAATCCTTTGCCACAAAATGTTTGGACTTTATTAAAAGTAGTTTTCTATTTTTTGAAATTATAAATGGCATTTATATAATTGTTTAAGCCACTGTTTTAATTATTTTTACCACTTAAACCTTTTATAAAAATTTGATTTCTTCACCAACAATACTTATCAATTATTTGCCACCGTTTGCACATTTTTGTTTTGTCACTTGAGAACTTTTATTTTTTACTTTACTTTTAAATTTGAATTTGAACCGTTTTGAATCTAGACGAGATTAGCAACAGTAATGTGATGACATGGCACTATTCAAATGTGATTACTGTAGCCTAATTATCAGGGCGTCACAATTCTCCTCCACTACAAGAAATCTCGTCCCGAGATTTTAGGAGGTAGGAGGAAACAAAGCGGGGTATTTATCAGGAACACGATCCTCGTGTTCCCAAGTGGCTTCATCTTCAGAAGGATTTGACCACTGAACTTTTAGAAATTTGACAGCCCTTAGACGGGTGCGACGTTCAGCTTGATCGAGAATGCGAACAAGACAGATACTTCAGACTTTGATGATCGGTGAAAATCTCGCAACGATTACCAAAAAGGTAATGTTGTTGCAGGTTTATTGCAAATCTAACTACAACAAGTTCAAGGTCATGGACTGGGTAGTTCTTTTGGAAAGACATTCCGAAGTTCACAATCGACTGGAGCGTTTTCAATTCTTACAAGAGGAGAAGCGTTTCACGCATCCATGGAATAAATCTGTGCTTCGGCATTATGGACAAGAAGATGAGCATAGTAGCTTACTATCTCACTAAAGGATGTAGTAGATGGATGGTTTTGGTGGCGCAAATGATAGAAGTTGTAAGTGTTTTCAACCATTCCATTCCCAGAATGAGGTCGATATTGGACGACTTTAAAACAATGGGAGAAACATAGAATTTCAGTCCTTTGATTTCAACGGGGACGTTGTGACTAACCATGGTGGTTCGACATTGGCCTGCGGAATGCAACTTGGAATTTTGGCTAAGTGATAGCGGTTCCAACAGGTAAGGAATGCATGTGGCGGTCCCACCTTTGAGCAACGGGACCTTTGAAGTAGTAAGTCGCGAAGGTGACATAATTGGCAGGGTCTACATCAACAGACTCCAACTCAAAAGTGGTGTCACGTAGCCAATCATCAACATCAAGGGGCTGAGTTGAGCTGCGGTAGATGACAGGGTTGAGACGCGCAAAGTCTTGCAGAGTCATTGGAGCTGGTTGCTGATTCATATTGGGGCGTGGGAATTGTGCCATGACTCATTCCATGAACCGATGATTCAGCTCAAACTGGTGTATCATTCCGGCCATGTATTCAGGCGGTCACGACCAGCAGGTCTAACCATCCTGCTTAATGCAACAAGGGGTAGTTTAGCAAAGGGTGGTGGAGCAAGTGTATGGAGTTATTCATGATGTAACTTGAACAGTGAGCATAGGCGCTGTATGTACAAGGCAGTAGTCATTGAAGACATGCAGCTACATATGCAGAGCCAATTACATGATGTTCATAAGAGTTTGGATAAGAGAACCATCACAGACATACTAGGTGGCACGTATGCACGCGATGGAGGGATTCAACAACGGGACATAGCAAAGGCTACATCAATGTCACAGAAAACCACTAGAGTAAGGGATTTGCATGTGACGACGCAGGGTGCCCTCGATAAGAGGATCATGCGGTCATTGAATATGTGAAGCAGATCTTGGCCCTCAATTCGAGAAAGGGGTAACACAAATCTCCGGGTGGATGTGATCACGAGAACCTAGTATTAGATTTAGCAAAATCATTTAAGCCGAATAGAAGAGAGACCATAGTCCCAGAGTATAGACGAGGAGTAAAAGATCCTAATACCACCCATTGGCGACGTGGGCGTGTAAGCCACACAGCCATGTTAGTAAAAACAGTTTTTCAAAGACTAGACTCAACTTCGAACAAGGAGTTGGAAAGGGGGATCCTACAGGCAGTCGGCTCTGATACCAACTTGTGACGCTCCTGATTCAATCATACACTAATCATACACGCAAACGTGTACGATCAAGATCAGGGACTCACGGGAAGATATCACAACACAACTCTAAACACAAAAGAAAGACATACAAGCTTCATATTACAAGCCAGGGGCCTCGAGGGCTCGAATACAAAAGCTCGATACACAAGCGAGTCAGCGGAAGCAACAATATCTGAGTACAGACATAAGTTAAACAAGTTTTCGCCTTAAGAAGGCTAGCACAAACATCAATGATCGAAGAGGCAAGGCCTCCTGCCTGGGACCTCCTAACTACTCCTGGTCATCGTCGGTCTCCATGTAGCAGTACCCGTCGGCGGTGGCATCTGGCTCCAGGGATCCACCATCTAGTTGCATCAACCGGAAAGAAGAAAGAAGGGGGAAAGGGGGGGTAGCAAAGCAACCGTGAGTACTCATCCAAAGTATTCGCAAGCATCAGATCTATACTAAGTATGCATTGGTATCAAATGGAAGATTTGTATCTGTGGACTGAACTGCAGAATGCTAGAATAGAGGGGGAAGGCCTAGCCTACTGAACACTAGCATCTTCAATCATCTCCGAGCATCTTGCAGCATGTAGGAGAGTAAAGAATAGCAGTTTAATTAACAAACATGTTGTAACATTAATGCCCAGAGATCCTTCCCCGACTCCCTGCGAGAAAGCAATCCCGGAGCCACATATCTCAAGTATCCATTTGTAGTTGTTGTTCGATGAGTTTTTGTGCACTGTTGCATAAAATAATATTTTGTTTTAATGAGTTTTGATGCAGGCTATATAAGCAAAGGCAAGTTATAATGCAAAGGGCAAATTTATTGACATGGCATGTACCCACTCACGTACATGCACATGCACATGCATGAAATATGGTGCAACTAATGTTTGCATGTACGTGTCCGGCCACATGCACGTAGGCTAGCTAGCTGATATACATTCTTATGTATTCTTGTATTCATATACCGACAAGCTCGCGTACGTACCTAAATACAACATGTGTATATGCCATATATACATGTATTCGGGTATACAGGACCAGCCGGCAAGCGTCTCGAATACCCGTATTAAGCAGGTAGTCAACATGCGATTGACTCATAAGGCTTGCTTTGGTCTTGAAGGAAAAACGATGCACGTTTGCAAAGGAATAGGTACGTCGGCAGCTTTCACGCATATATGGAATTCTTTCATTTTACTTGTGCAGGCGTGTGGGATAAGAAGAACAATGTTTTAGAAAGAAAATTTTAAAAAGGAAAGCTTCGACCGGCTTGGCAATCAAGAAATCAGATCGCTTGTTTCCTGCCTAATTGGTGGACGACCCCAGCCTATATAAAGCTAGCACAGGAAGAGGCAGAGAAGGGAGCAGAACCTCACGCACGTACCCGGCGGAGACGAGGCGCGCACTAGGGCAGAAAAGACGGGAGGCCAGGAGAACCTCACGCTCCAACGGGATGCGCCCTTGGCGGCTGCGTCAAAATAAGACGACGCGCCTAGCGGAGGAAACCCAGTAAGGCTGCAAGACCTCACATATGCACAAACATCAGCAGAAGAAACGCGTCCGTGGCGGCGGCGCGTGCGCCAACGGGGCGTAGCGACGGCAACCTCACAGCATGCGCGAGGAAGCAGAGCGGTGACGCGGCAGCCGCAACAAGCCGACAAAGGGCAGCGGACGCATGGTGGCCGTGACCGCTGGGCTCCCTCGTTCTATTCTTGTCTTTTATAGGTTGCTCTTGGCAATATCGTATACACCCCAACACTGAGAAGGCAGCAGGCGAAACCCACGAGCGAGGCGCCCCTGGGGGCAGCGTAGAGGAGGTCACAGGACGCATCGATGCCGGCGCGTGCGCAAAGAGGAGGGAGACGAAATGAGGATAGCCGACGCAACAACAAACACAACCGAGGAGACGACGGCGCGCCCGCGACTGCACGTTTGCAAACCATGCACCCGATGTGATGAGCCCAAGAGGAAGAGATGCCGGCCACAAGGCGGCCTGCCCACAGGCGAGGATGCAGGCGCCCTAGGAGATAAAGAAACGGGAGCTGATCAAGACTCACTGACTAATTTTATTTGTTATTGTGTATTTTATCTCTATCAGGCGATGAACATCCATACAAGGACCTCACGCACGAAGGAGATCCGCCCTTGGCGGCTGCTTCAAGAAAAAGACGACGTGCCTAGCGGAGCAAACCAGGGGAGCGCGGCGGTGCCCTCGCACACACCCGTATGGACGAGGACGAAGCAGCCCGTCCTTTTCTTCTTTTTCATGTACAGGTGTGGAGGTGGTGGATAACACATCCAACAGAGATGGCAGCGGACGACGCGACGCTCGTCTTCTAGCAAGTGCAACGGAGGTGGTGGATGGCGCGCCCAGTGGAGATAACTCGGAAGCAGCCGGAGCTTGCCAACAACATAGCCCAGCCTCTAGCTCCTTTGCAGGTCTACAATGTAAGCTCACAGGACCACGATGAACAGGTCCATGGTGAACAGGTTCATGGTGAACGGGACGCCGGCGTATAGGTTTTGCACCATGCTTCCAGGAGGAGACGGTGTGGCGGAACCGGAGATCGCGACGATGTAGCCCGAGTCAACTCCATGGCGAACAAGTCTCTCCGGTGCACAAGTCCTTGGCGTCCCGATCGCGGCGAACAGGTCGCTGGTCTTGCTTACTGAAGGAGACGGCGAGGCGGAACCGGAGCTCGCGAGGACGTAGCCTGAGTCAAGTCCATGGCGAACAGGTCTCTTCGGTGCACAAGTCCTTGGCGTCCTGATCGCGGCGAACAGGTCTCTTCGGTGCATAAGTCTTTGGCATCCCGATCGCAGCGAACAGGTCTCTTCGGTGCACAAGTCTTTGGCGTCCCGATCGCGGCGAACAGGTCGGTGGTCTTGCTTACCAGAGGAGATGGCGTGGAGCAGTCGGAGCTCGCCAACGACGCAGCCCAACCGCTGACCCCGGTGCTCTACCACGGTGGTCTACATGCCACCGACGAACAGATCGCGACGCACAGGTCATGGCGAACAGGTCTCTGATGCACAGGTCCGTGATGTTCCAATCACGGTGCACAGGTCATGATGCACACGTCCTTGACAAAAAGGGTCCGGTCTACAGGTCCATCGGTCGCCGGCGTACAGGTCACCCCTTTTGGTGTTGCACCCACCCAAGGTGATGTGGCCACCTTTCGTCGACCCCGTAGGGAGGCGCCCTTGTCCTAGCAGACCAACAAATACGGGGTCCAACTGATACAAGGCGCCGCATCCACTTTGATCATCTATCCACAAGTTCGCCAGGTGGTGCCCTCGGATATAGCGAACTGTCATAAACTTGGCGTTCAATCAAGTGAGGCGCACTTATCACGGCGGGCAGATTCTTGGCGTACAGGTCTCGACGTACAAGTCCATGGCGTCGCCGGCGTTCAGGTCACCCTTTGGCATAGCACCAACCAAGGCGACGCAGTCTCCGCGACACCACCTTTGCACGGTCCTGTGAGGCGGCGCCCTTGTCTTGGCGGACCGTCGTAAACTCGGCGTCTAGCCGGGATGAGGCGCCAACCACACCGGTCATGCTGATGTGAGCGTGCGACGGTTGTACGCCGACGCCGGTCTCCTAAACAACTTACTCCCGCGAGGCATACCCCTTGCATACCACGACGAGTCCGCTAGGTCGTCTAGAAGTCCAAGCTGAGCAGGAACCATGCAAATTCAACCCCAACTACATCATTGCCGCCAAGACCAACGAGGCGTGACAGGGAGGGAAGACATGGCTAGCACAAAGCCATGTTTTGAGCGGCGCGTGTACCGACGAGGACACGGGCTCTGCCGCTGCCCACACATCACTATCATCATGCATGGAGAACGCAAAGCAAAGAAGACGAAGACGACCACACAGCTTAATCGGAGGTATCTCGTGGAGTAGCCCACAGGAGTAATTAACCAGGAGCCTTCCGAGGCCCCGGGAACCAGAGACCGCAATCGTTACAGTCTGGCTGGCCGCGCTAGTAGGCCACTGAGCGCATATGTAAAGGGAACTTGTAATTTTGTTTCTCCGATGAGAGATTAATAAAATGCATGTTTCCCTAGGTTTATTTGTGTACTTAGTACACTGGCACGCCCGCAATGTTTTATTTCCCCTGGTGCGTAGAGAGATAATAATACAATAACCAACGTTATTTTTATTATTTCTCGCGTCAAACAAATTGGCACGCCCAGTGGGACGTGGTTCTCCTCCCATCTTTGCTTCGCTGTGGTCATCGAAATCGTCTTCACCCATCTCCCAGTCTGTATAGGATGGTGCATGATAAAGAATCGGCGGGTGGCTCCGCTGAAGGTCTCTTTCAAGGTGGTGGACTTTCCCGTGGCAGAAACTCAGAGTCGGTGGTGATTCAACTTGTATCAATACTGTCCATGATCGTCATCGAGCTTGGCGCCAAAGTCTACATGCACCAAGTCTCAGAATCTCCGTAGTTTCAAACTGTGCAGTCCAAGAAGGTGCAAAGGTGGGCAACACCCAAGGCAAAGAAGGAGCGTCGTGAGCTTATGCTCAAGCCTCACCCTATTGAAGGAGTCAACATGGGAGGACATCCATGGAGATGTGGAGGGAGCTCAATGCCTCCGCTATAAGACCACCAACAGGCGAGCAAGTGCGGCTTCCCTTCACGCCTCTACCGCGACTTCACACTCGGAGCTGCAAACACAACATGGCGCACCGAGGTCAAGCTGCATGAAGGCTTGGAGGCCATCTCACACAACATGCGTAGGCTCATGGGGAATACTTGCTTGTCCAAAAGCCCACATCCTCAACGCAACTATAGGCGCGCAAGTCCCTATAGTCTCCATCAACATCGACGAGGTGCATGGGAGCCATGCCTCTAGAACCTGGCGGTCGATGGACGATCATTCCGCAACGACAATAGGTTCTCTATCCTCTCCTGCGAGTCAATAAAACCAGGTGGCGAGGATTCAATGCACGGATCATCACCAACTCCAGGAAAATGTGAACCATATCCTTAGGCGGCACCATTGTTAAGAAGCGTTGAATACTTCATCAATGCGGTTGTAGGTAGGATGAGGCGCCAATCCCCAAGTCATTGTCCTCAACATGAGCGCCTCGATGACAGTCTTCACCAACCCACCACTTGGAGCGGGGACATCCTAACATGCCCCCACATTGGAACCGATGGTGAAGACATCAAGATGATGAGAGGAAGCCTCGACCCACTCAACGATGGCGGCCATGGGACCCTCCACGACAAACACTTCAACCACGACTTATGTCCCGTTCTAAGCGGGGAGCTCGGTCACAACTCACAAATCTAGGTGATGACAGACAGGGCTACATCATCCACTCGGTACCATGCGCCACCCCGGCCTCTGCAGGTGAAGGGTTGTCAATGCAGGTGCCAACCGGGGCTCGCCCGAGGTGATACGAGGCACGACCAAGATGGGGTGCCATCCACACCATTGTTGATATGAAGCTCTCCCGAGGTGGGGCGCCATCCACACCACCACCAATGCAGGGCTTGCCCAAGGCGGGACTCCATCGACATCGCCGTCGCCGACATGGAATGACCCCAAGGTGGGGCGCTGTCTACACCTTCGTCAACATGGATCTCCATTAGACGTGTTGCCATTTGCAACTCCCGCGCCCAAGGTGGTGCGACATCTACACTGCCTTCATCGTGGAGCTTTCCCAAGGCGGGGCGCCATCTACACCTTCGTCGACATGGTGTACCCCCAAGGTGGGGCACCATCTACCTTCGTCAACATGAAGCTCAGCTAGGCGGGGATCCTTTTTCACCTCCGTCGACATAGATTTCGGTGAAGATGGGGCACCTTCTATACATCGCTACCAATGCGGAGCTAGCTCGAAGGTGGAGCACATTCTACACCACCTTTGACATGGAGCTCGCATAAAGTCGGGTGCCATCTACA
This sequence comes from Triticum dicoccoides, assembly GCF_002162155.2. Lineage (NCBI taxonomy): Eukaryota > Viridiplantae > Streptophyta > Magnoliopsida > Poales > Poaceae > Triticum > Triticum dicoccoides. The sequence goes on along the minus strand of NC_041385.1, from coordinate 590,837,876 downwards.
TGTCCTTGGATCCTGCCCGAGGTCGGCGAACTTTTTGCATCGTGGCCGACCCGGAGCACGCCTAAGGGCACGCATCTTCTACGCCACCGCGAAGCTCATCCGAGGCGGGGCTCCGTCAACCATCGACAACATGGAGCTTGACCAAGGCGGGACACCCACACCGCCATTGACAGGCAGCCAATCAATGTTGGGGCACCATCTACACCAGCATCGACGTGGAGCTTGCCTGAAGCGGGTCTTGGTCGACACTACCATCCACGCGGAGCTTGGCCCTAGGAGGGCTTGGTCTACAATGCCGTCGATGCGGAGCACGCCCAAGGTGTTGTGCAATCTACGTTGTTGAACATGCCTAAGGTAGGGACACTGCCTACATCGTCACTGGCACTAGCTCACCCCACGTGGGGTGTCATTTACATCGCCCCTGAGGCAGAGCACCGACCATCACGTTGATAATATGGAGACCATCCGGGCAGGTCGCCATCTACGCCATTGGAAAATGAGCTTTCCTAAGGCGGGAACAACATTTACCCCGTCACTGACATAGAGCTCGCCTATAGGCGGGAGACATCTACACCAACACAGAGCTCGCCCAAGGCGGGTGTACCTTCTACACTGCCACTGAGGCGGAGCTCAATCTCTACACTTTTGCTGACACGAAGCCTGTCCAAGGCCACCTTGCATGGTTTCATGCTAATCATGCGTTGCCGCTTGTTGAGGCAGCAACATCGTCAACATCTACCCCAACTTCAACATCGACACACATCATCAACATCCTCCTAGCACCGGCGAGGGGAAGCTGTACACCACCGACATGTCTTTTCCTGATGAAGCAATCCATATCTTGCCAGGCACCGACGAGGCAAAGGCAAGTCATCCAGTCTAACACCGACAAGGCGGACACCACCAGGCCGGGCACCGACGAGGCGAAGGCCGCCCACTTCATCATCGGACAATCGACAAGACGGAGGGATATGGATAAGCATGGCCGGAGCGACGGGCGTACCACTCTACCCTTCACTTCATCACCACATCCCCACCATCTACACCAAGGCAATGGTGCAATCAAAGCCTTCAACAAGACACTCAGCAAGATACTCAAGAAGACGGTGACAAGGTGTTGGGGAACGTAGTAATTTCAAAAAATTTCCTACGCACACGCAAGATCATGGTGATGGCATAGCAACGAGAGGGGAGAGTGTTGTCCACGTACCCTCGTAGACCGTAAGCGGAAACGTTAGCACAACGCGGTTGATGTAGTCGTACGTCTTCACAATCCGACCGATCCAAGCACGGAACGTACGGCACCTCCGAGTTCAGCACACGTTCAGCTCGATGACGATCCCCGGGCTCCGATCCAGCAAAGCTTCGGGGATGAGTTCCGTCAGCACGACGGCGTGGTGACGATGATGATGTTCTACCGGCGCAGGGATTCGCCTAAACTCCGCGACGATATGACCGAGGTGGAATATGGTGGAGAGGGGCACCGCACACGGCTAAGGAACGATCCGTAGATCAACTTGTGTCGTTGTGTCTAGAGGTGCCCCCCTGCCCCCGTATATAAAGGAGCCAGGGGGAGGGGGTTGGCCGGCCAGGAGGGGCGCGCCACGAGGAGTCCTCCTTCCACCGGGAGTAGGACTCCCCCTTCCTTGTTGGAGTAGGAGAGAAGGAAAGAGGGGGAGAGGAGGAAGGAAAAGGGGGCTGCACCCCTTGTCCAATTCGGACAAGAGGGGGGCTGCGCCCCTCCTTCCTTTCGGCCTCTCTCCTCTATTCCTGTATGGCCCAATAAGGCCCATATACTCCCCGGCGAATTCCCGTAACTCTCCGGTACTCCGAAAAATACCCGAATGACTCGGAACCTTTCCGAACTCCGAATATAGTCGTCCAATATATCGATCTTTACGTCTCGACCATTTCGAGACTCCTCGTCATGTCCCCGATCTCATCCGGGACTCCGAACTCCTTCGGTACATCAAAACTCATAATATAACTGTCATCGACACCTTAAGCGTGCGGACCCTACGGGTTCGAGAACTATGTAGACATGACCTAGAACTATTCTCGGTCAATAACCAATAGCGGAACCTGGATGGTCATATTGGCTCCTACATATTCTACGAAGATCTTTATTGGTCAAACCGCATAACAACATACGTTGTTCCCTTTGTCATCGGTATTTTACTTGCCCGAGATTCGATCGTCGGTATCTCAATACCTAGTTCAATCTCATTACCGGCAAGTCTCTTTACTCGTTCTGTAATACATCATCCCGCAACTAACTCATTAGTTGCAATGCTTGCAAGGCTTAAGTGATGTGCATTACCGAGAGGGCCCAGAGATACCTCTCCGACAATCGGAGTGACAAAACCTAATCTCGAAATACGTCAACCCAACATGTACCTTCGGAGACACCTGTAGTACTCCTTTATAATCACCCAGTTACGTTTTGACGTTTGGTAGCACCCAAAGTGTTCCTCCGGTAAACGGGAGTTGCATAATCTCATAGTTACAGGAACATGTATAAGTCATGAAGAAAGCAATAGCAATATACTAAACGATCAAGTGCTAGGCTAACGGAATGGGTCATGTCAATCACATCATTCTCCTAATGATGTGATCCCGTTAATCAAATGACAACTCTTTTGTCCATGGCTAGGAAACATAACCATCTTTGATAAATGAGCTAGTCAAGTAGAGGCATACTAGTGACACTATGTTTGTCTATGTATTCACACATGTATTATATTTCCGATTAATACAATTCTAGCATGAATAATAAACATTTATCATGATATAAGGAAATAAATAATAACTTTATTATTGCCTCTAGGGAATATTTCCTTCAGTCTCCCACTTGCACTAGAGTCAATAATCTAGTTCACATCGTCATGTGATTTAACACCAATATTCACATCTGTATGTGATTAATACCCATAGTTCACATCATCATGTGATCAACACCCAAAGGGTTTGCTCACATCGCTATGTGATTAACACCCAAAGAGTATTAAGGTATGATCATGTTTTGCTTGTGAGAGAAGTTTAGTCAACGGGTCTGTCATATTCAGAGCCGTATGTATTTTGCAAATATTCTATGTCCACAATGCTCTGCACGGAGCTACTCTAGCTAATTTCTCCCACTTTCAATATGTATCCAGATTGATACTTAGAGTCATCTGGATTGGTGTAAAAACTTGCATCGTTGTAACTTTTTACGACGGGCTCTTTTATCACCTCCATAATCGAGAAACATCTCCTTAGTCCTCACTCAGGATATTCTTGACCGATGTCCAGTGATCTACTCTTAGATCAAAATTGTATTCCTTTGTCAAACTCCCTGTTCAAGAATTCATCCGATTAACCAGTTAACTTGCCGATTAATCTCTACTCGTAGGGTCACCGAGTAGCCGATTAACTGATTAATCGCCCGAGTAATTGATTAAATGGCCAATTAACTTGCCGATTAGCCTATTAATCCCCTACTCGTCAGCCAACCAAGCAGCTACCAGTTAACGCTTTCCTCAATAATGGTCAAACTCAGAGCAAGGTATACAATAGGTCTGGTTCACAGCATAGCATACTTTATAGAACCTATGACTGAGGCATAGGGAATGACTTTTCAGTCTCTTTCTATTTTCTGCTATGGTCGGATCTTGAGTCTTACTCAACTTCACACCTTTGCATCATAGGCAAGAACTCCTTCTTTGACTGTTCTATTTTGAACTATTTCAAAAATTTATCAAGGTATGTACTCATTGAAAAAATCTTATCAAGCGTCTTGATCTATCTATATAGATCTTGATGCTCAATATGTAAGTAGCTTTACTGAGGTCTTTCTTTTAAAGAACTCCTTTCAAACACTCCTTTATGCTTTGCAGAATAATTCTACATTATTTCCGATCAACAATATGTCATTCACATATACTTATCAGAAATGCTGTAGTGCTCCCACTCACTTTCTTGTAAATACAGACTTCACCGTAAGTCTGTACAAAACTATATGCTTTGATCAACTTATCAAAGCGTATATTCCAACTCTGAGATGCTTACACCAGTCCATAGATGGATCGCTGGAGCATGCACAGTTTGTTAGCACCTTTAGGATTGACAAAACCTTCTGGTTGTATCATATACAACTCTTCTTTAATAAATCCATTAAGGAATGTAGTTTTGATATCCATTTGCCAAATTTCATAAAATGTGGCAATTGCTAACATGATTTGGACAAACTTTTAAGCATCGATACAAGTGAGAAAATCTCATTGTATTCAACACCTTTAACTTTGTCAAAAACCTTTTTCGACAAATCTAGCTTTGTAGATAGTAACACTACTATCAGCGTCCGTCTTCCTCTTGAAGATCCATTTATTTTCTATGGCTTGCCGATCATCGGGCAAGTCCACCAAAGTCCATACTTTGTTCTCATACATGGATCCCACCTCAGATTTCATGGCCTCAAACCATTTTGCGGAATCTAGGCTCATCATCGCTTCCTCATCGTTCGTAGGTTCATCATGGTCTAGTAACATGATTTCCAAAATAGGATTACCGTACCACTCTAGTGCGGACCGTACTCTGGAAGACCTACGAGGTTCTGTAGTAACTTGATCTGAAGTTTCATGATCATCATCATTAACTTCCTCACTAATTGTGTAAGAATCACTGGAACTGATTTCTGTGATGAACTACTTTCCAATTCGGGAGAAGGTACAATTACCTTATCAAGTTTTACTTTCCTCCCACTCACTTCTTTCGAGAGAAACTCCTTCTCTAGAAAGGATCCATTTTTAGCAACGAATATCTTGCCTTCGGATCTGTGATAGAAGGTGTACCCAACAGTTTCCTTTGGGTATTCTATGAAGACGCACTTCTCCAATTTGGGTTTGAGCTTATCAGGTTGAAACTTTTTCACATAAGCATCGCAGCCCCAAACTTTAAGAAACGACAACTTGGGTTTCTTGCTAAACCATAGTTCATATGGTGTCGTCTCAACGGATTTAGATGGTGCCCTTTTAACGTGAATGCAGCTGTCTCTAATGCATAACCCCAAAGCAATAGTGGTAAATCAGTAAGAGACATCATAGATCGCACCATATCCAATAAAGTACGGTTACGATGTTCGGACACACCATTACATTGTGGTGTTCCAGGTGGCGTGAGTTGCGAAACTATTTCACATTGTTTCAAATGAAGGCCAAACTCGTAACTCCAATATTCGTCTCCGTGATCAGATCGCAGAAACTTTATTTTCTTGTTGCGATGATTTTTCCACTTCACTCTGAAATTCTTTGAACCTTTCAACTATTTCAGACTTATGTTTCATCAAGTAGATATACCCATATCTGCTCAAATCATCTTGTGAAGGTCAGAAAATAACGATACTTGCCACGAGCATCAACACTCATTGGATCGTATACATCAGTATGTATTATTTCCAATAAGTCAGTAACTCGTTCCATTGTTCCGGAGAACGGAGTTTTAGTCATCTTGCCCAAAAGGCACGGTTCGCAAGCATCAAAAGATTCATAACCAAGTGATTCCGAAAATCCATCTTTATGGAGTTTCTTCATGCGCTTTACACCGATATGACCCAAACGGCAGTGCCACAAATAAGTTGCACTATCATTATTAACTTTGCATCTTTTGGCATCAATATTATGAATATGTGTATCACTACGATCGAGATCCAACAAACTATTTTCATCGGGTGTATGACCATCGAAGGTTTTATTCATGTAAACAGAATAACAATTATTCTCTAACTTTAAATGAATAACCGTATCGCAATAAACATGATCAAATCATATTTACGCTCAACGCAAACGCCAAATAACATTTATTTAGGTTTAACACACTAATCCCGAAAGTATAGGGAGTGTGTGATGATGATCATATCAATCTTGGAATTACTTCCAACACTCATCGTCACTTCCCTTTCAACTAGACTCTGTTTATTCTGTAACTCCTGTTTCGAGTTACTAATCTTAGCAACCGAACAAGTATCAAATACTCAGGGGCTACTATAAACACTAGTAAGGCACACATCAATAACCTGTATATCAAATATACCCTTGTTCACTTTGCCATCCTTCTTATCCACCAAATATTTAGGGCATTTCTGCTTCTAGTGACCATTTCCTTTGCAGTGTAAGCACTCAGTTTCAGGCTTTGGTCCAGCTTTGGTCTTCTTCACGGGAGTGACAACTTGTTTGCCATTCTACTTGAAGTTTCCCTTTCTTTCCCTTTGCCCTTTTCTTGAAACTAGTGGTCTTGTCAATCATCAACATTTGACGCTCTTTCTTGATTTCTACCTTCGTCGATTTCAACATCACGAAGAGCTCGGGAATCGTTTTCGTCATCCCTTGCATACTATAGTTCATCACGAAGTTCTAGTAACTTAGTGATGGTGACTAGAGAATTCTGTCAATCACTATCTTATCTGGAAGATTAACTCCCACTTGATTCAAGCGATTGAAGTACCCAGACAATCTGAGCACATGCTCACTAGTTGAGCGATTCTCCTCCATCTTTTAGCTATAGAACTTGTTGGAGACTTCATATCTCTCAACTCGGGTATTTGCTTGAAATATTAACTTCAATTCCTGGAACATCTCATATGGTCCATGACGTTCAAAACGTCTTTGAAGTCCCGATTCTAAGCCATTAAGCATGGTGCACTAAACTATCAAGTAGTCATCATATTGAGCTAGCCAAACGTTCATAACGTCTGCATCTGCTCCTACAATAGGTATGTCACCTAGCGGTGCATTAAGGACATAATTCTTCTGTGCAGCAATGAGGATAAACCTCAGATCACGGATCCAATCCGCATCATTGCTACTAACATCTTTCAACACAATTTTCTCTAGGAACATATCAAAATAAACGCATGAAAACAACAACGCGAGCTATTGATCTACAACATAATTTGCAAAATACTACCAGGACTAAGTTCATGATAAATTTAAGTTCAATTAATCATATTACTTAAGAACTCCCACTTAGACAGACATCTCTCTAGTCATCTAAGTGATTACGTGATCCAAATCAACTAAACCATGTCCGATCATCACGTGAGATGGAGTAGTTTCAATGGTGAACATTACTATGTTGATCATATCTACTAGATGATTCACGTTCGACCTTTCGGTCTCCGTGTTCCGAGGCCATATCTGTATATGCTAGGCTCGTCAAGTATGACCTGAGTATTCCGCATGTGCAACTGTTTTGCACCCGTTGTATTTGAACGTAGAGCCTATCACACCCGATCATCACGTGGTGTCTCAGCACGAAGAACTTTCGCAACGGTGCATACTCAGGGAGAACACTTCTTGATTATTAGTGAGAGATCATATTAAAATGCTACCGTCACTCAAAGCAAGATAAGATGCAAAAAGGATAAACATCACATGCAATCAATATAAGTGATATGATATGGCCATCATCATCTTGTGCTTGTGATCTTCATCTTCAAAGCACCATCGTGATCACCATCGTCACCGGCGCGACACCTTGATCTCCATCATAGCATCGTTGTTGTTACGCCATCTATTGCTTCTACGACTATCGCTACCGCTTAGTGATAAAATAAAGCAATTACAGGGCGTTTGCATTTCATACAATAAAGCGACAACCATGTGGCTCATGCCAGTTGCCGATAATTTCGGTTACAAAACATGATCATCTCATACAATAAAATATAGCATCACGTCTTGACCATATCACATCACAACATGCCCTGCAAAAACAAGTTAGACGTCCTCTACTTTGTTGTTGCAAATATTATGTGGCTGCTACGGGCTTAGCAAGAACCGTTCTTACCTACGCATCAAAACCACAACGATAGTTTGTCAAGTTAGTGTTGTTTTAACCTTCGCAAGGACCGGGCGTAGCCACACTCGATTCAGCTAAAGTGAGAGAGACAGACACCCGCCAGCCACCTTTAAGCACGAGTGCTCGTAATGGTGAAACCAGTCTCGCGTAAGCGTACGCGTAATGTCGGTCCGGGCCGCTTCATCTCACAATACCGCCGAACCAAAGTATGACATGCTAGTAAGAAGTATGACTTGTATCACCCACAACTCACTTGTGTTCTACTCGTGCACATGACATCTACGCATAAAACCAGGCTCGGATGCCACTGTTTGGGGAACGTAGTAATTTCAAAAAAATTCCTACGCACACGCAAGATCATGGTGATGGCATAGCAACGAGAGGGGAGAGTGTTGTCCACGTACCCTCGTAGACCGTAAGCGGAAGCATTAGCACAACGCGGTTGATGTAGTCGTACGTCTTCACGATCCGACCGATCCAAGCACCGAACGTACGGCACCTCCGAGTTCAGCACACGTTCAGCTCGATGACGATCCCCGGGCTCTGATCCAGCAAAGCTTCGGGGATGAGTTTCGTCAGCACGACGGCGTGGTGACGATGATGATGTTCTACCGGCGCAGGGCTTCGAATAAACTCCGCGACGATATGACCGAGGTGGAATATGGTGGAGGGGGGCATCGCACACGGCTAAGGAACGATCCGTAGATCAACTTGTCTCGTTGTGTCTAGAGGTGCCCCCCTGCCCCCGTATATAAAGGAGCCAGGGGGAGGGGGTCGGCCGGCCAGGAGGGGCGCGCCAGGAGGAGTCCTCCTCCCACTGGGAGTAGGACTCCCCCCTTCCTTGTTGGAGTAGGAGAGAAGGAAAGAGGGGGAGAGGAGGAAGGAAAAGGGGGCTGCACCCCTTGTCCAATTCGGACCAGAGGGGGGCTGCGCCCCTCCTTCCTTTCGACCTCTCTCCTCTATTCCCGTATGGCCCAATAATGCCCATATACTCCCTGGCGAATTCCCGTAACTCTCCGGTACTCCGAAAAATACCCGAATGACTTGGAACCTTTCCGAACTCCGAATATAGTCGTCCAATATATCGATCTTTACGTCTCGACCATTTCGAGACTCCTCGTCATGTCCCCGATCTCATCTGGGACTCCGAACTCTTTCGGTACATCAAAACTCATAAACTCATAATATAACTGTCATCGAAACCTTAAGCGTGCGGACCCTACGGGTTCGAGAACTATGTAGACATGACCTAGAACTATTCTCGGTCAATAACCAATAGCGGAACCTGGATGGTCATATTGGCTCCTAAATATTCTACGAAGATCTTTATCGGTCAAACCGCATAACAACATACGTTGTTCCCTTTGTCATCGGTATTTTACTTGCCCGAGATTCGATCGTCGGTATCTCAATACCTAGTTCAATCTCGTTACCGGCAAGTCTCTTTACTCGTTCTGTAATACATCATCCCGCAACTAACTCATTAGTTGCAATGCTTGCAAGGCTTAAGTAATGTGCATTACCGAGAGGGCCCAGAGATACCTCTCCGACAATCGGAGTGACAAAACCTAATCTCGAAATACGTCAACCCAACATGTACCTTCGGAGACACCTGTAGTACTCCTTTATAATCACCCAGTTACGTTGTGACGTTTGGTAGCACCCAAAGTGTTCCTCCGGTAAACGGGAGTTGCATAATCTCATAGTTACAGGAACATGTATAAGTCATGAAGAAAGCAATAACAATATACTAAACGATCAAGTGCTAGGCTAACGGAATGGGTCATGTCAATCACATCATTCTCCTAATGATGTGATCCCGTTAATCAAATGACAACTCTTTTGTCCATGGCTAGGAAACATAACCATCTTTGATAAACAAGCTAGTCAAGTAGAGGCATACTAGTGACACTATGTTTGTCTATGTATTCACACATGTATTATGTTTCCGATTAATACAATTCTAGCATGAATAATAAACATGTATCATGATATAAGGAAATAAATAATAACTTTATTATTGCCTCTAGGGCATATTTCCTTCACAAGGACCAAGAGAGACTGCCATACCGTCTCTTCGAGTCCTTATGGGCGTACCACGTTACAGTCCGTACCCCAACATTGGCAACTCCGTTTTCTCTTATTTACGGGAGTGAAGCGGTCCTGCGACTGGAGGCCCAACTACCCTATTTGAGGGTGGCTATCCAAGATGAGATCATCCAAGACAAACAGGTACAACTGCGGTTTCAGGAGCTCGACGCCCTTGAAAAGGGGCGACTTCATGCCCTACAGAACCTGGAGCTTTACCGCTAGAATATGGTGAGAGATTATGACAAGCTCGTGAAGCAACGCGTCTTCCAAAAAGGCGAGTTGGTTCTCGTGCTCAGGCGACCCATTGTCGTGACGCACAAAACGAAGGGCAAGTTCGATCCAAAGTGGGAAGGTCCATACGTCATCGAGCAAGTCTATGACGGGGGAGCATACCAGCTTGTCAATTCCCAGGAAGTCCGACCTATGCCCCCAATCAACGGAAGGTTCCTCAAAAAATATTTTTCTTAAAATTTTGCCTCTTTTGTTTCCTTTTGGATTTTCATTGGGGAAACTTTTTCTGTGGGCTTTCGGATTCATGATGCATTTTCCTTAGCATTTTGTGGATATATTTAGTTTTCCCCAATTTTTACGGACTAAGTCCAACAAAAAAATGGCTTCCCCCTATCGCACTACGTTGTTGATTGAAGTTTAGGCTACCCTAGGACTTGTCGGAGGGCGGCACAATGTGTCAAGTTGCAGGTGGAGCGGCTCCTACACCCACCATGCACGACACGTACCAGTTGTATGCTTCCGGAGGCAGCGGAGATGATTACTTGGGCACTTCTGTGTATTGAGACCCACGCTCTTCATGTTTTCCGGCATGCCTCGTGTTAATGGAGGCTCGCACTCCAGGGAAGACTATAGGAAAAGATCATGGAGGGATGCCTGACCCAGCACAAGTTGGTTTGGTGCGTAGTCACATGGCAACCCTGGGGTGCGCCACCAGAAGCCCCAGATAATGTGCTAAAGGGTTTTTCCTAGTCCACAGTGGTGAACAGTTGCCTTCCAAGTTCTCAAGGTGGGTCCTTAAGAATCCTGGAAGAATAGTCCTCAAGAAGTTCAGCCGAATGTCAAAGCAAGTCCATGAAGTTCACAGCCAATCAATCATCCGCGTGAGCAATCAAAATAAAATTCCCAAAGTCCAAGAAGCAAATTCAAGAAAAATCCCAACAGTACAAGAATCAATCAAGTGGTCCCAAGCAGAAAGGGACCCACTGGAAGGAAGGAGGGAGGTAGTTGTTCACCACCCCTCAATATGCACGAAGAAAAATCGCCAAGCTGTTGTCCCAAAACCATTTACCCTGAACTTACCACACCCAAGTCTCTGGGTTCATGGGGCATGTGCAGGGGGCATGTTGAGCCGTCGGGGCCCTCAATATGATGATGGGCTAGAGTATGAATTTTTGTTGCCTCTCGGAAGCATCCCGAAACACGGCGTCTTCATACACGTACACCAGAGCTATTTAAGTTGTTGAGTTGCAATCGTCAAGGTCTTTCGACGGTTCCCAATGACAAGGCCTTCGGTAGCCTTCGCAGATATCACGCCTATAGCTGGTGTATAACGGGAAAGGCAACATTTTAAAACTCACAAACTTTTTTTCCTCTCTTTTTCGCCTGTTTTCGTTTGGTGTTCCTAGTTGTCCTCCTCCAGGATCTTTTGCAGCCATGGAGAGACACTCCCTGTCATCGTCGACGACATTCAGACAACAACCACTACATCAAACTACGTCTTGGGTGTTTGGGTGCAGCAATACCCATGCGTCCCTAACAACACCTATAACAGCCCGACAACCAATGGTCTACACCGACATGCACGATGGGCGCCAGAAGGCCACGCCTGCGCTCACATAGGTGGAGTAGATTTGTCTCCGCAACCCCGTCTTCCAACAACAATGAAGCATGGGGGCAACGTCAACCCCTCAATTATCCGTAAGGCCGATGGCATCCCGGCGCACCACCAGAATTGTCACACCATGGATGGTGTGACGGTTCGCTCAACGGAGGGGAGTTATCGACGGTCCACCGATGCCTCGCCTACATCAACACAAGGAGATTACGGGAGCAGTGCAACGCGCCAGTGCGGCCAGCGTGAATCTGTGAAACCCTCCAATCTAGTCGGCTGGCACCGTAGCAGCTAGACGGTTGTGACGAGATTGGTAAAAAAATTCTTTTTGTTTTCAGGATAAGGCATGATGTTTCGCAATGGAATGAAGACGGAATAGGTTGCTTTCGTTGACTGGCATCATGCCCATCATACGATCCAATGAGCTCCTTAAAAGAATGCAAGTGTAGATGGACATGCCTACACCAATTTACATTGTTACTACACTATCATCATTGGAACCACTTGCATGACGTCACAGGGAGGGTCGATCCTTCTTCGGTTCTTCAGGTTGCACACATGTTGGTGCACCGAATCAATCCAGGAAAATGTATTCGTCGAGTCAAGCTTGATTTGCTTCGCACTCAAGCTCAACTCGACGAGGGGGCATTTGTTCGATGTGTTTTTGTGCACTGTTGCATAAAATAACTAGATCATTGATGGCGCGCGTTGCTGCGCCCGTCCTTTTTTTACTGTTGTATGAAATGCTAGGAATTTTAATGTAAAGACATGGGAGTTGTTTTTCAGCAAAATATATGTTTTCTTTTCAAACGTTAGTCCAGAATGAAAGTTTAATCATTTTCAATGCATTGGTTATGCACCTTATTTGTAGATAGTTGGATGACATGTAATAAAATGTGAAGAATAGAAAACTGATAAACACAGTGCATATTTCTCAATCCAAGGCTTGATGTATCCAAATGGTCGGTGTGCTAGCCGGTATCTGGCAAGAAAGGATCTTAAAAACAAATATAATCATTTACAGAGCCCACTATCTGTTTGATTCAAGTTATAATAAAACAAAATTACAAATACAAATCAAGCTGACAGCAAATTGGCATAGGTACTTCGCCAAGTCATAGCACTAAACTTTAAGAAACAATGTGACATCCTCAGTCGGCTACACATACAGCCACATCCGCCATCAGCAACTCAATCATGCATTAGCGCCAATTCGATCAGAAACAAGAGCACAATACCCCCATCTCTGTTCTACGCTCAATTGGTAGCTCGCATGGTAGCTCGCAGACAAGTTGGCACCTACTAAGTTATAAGATGGCAAGTATTATTTCTTTGATACTTGCAACATTCAGACTATACCTGTGAGGTTTCAGATGATAATACTATTTCCTTTTAAATTTGAAAGAAATAAATGAATTAGCGCTAATGCTAATTATGAAAGTGAAATCCTCTAGCAGAAATGAAAACTATATAATGCAGGAAGATCAGATTTCAACTTTAACAATCTAAATAGTGAAGTTTATTTTAATGATGTCAACAGTCAACAACCCCTCTTCCAGTATATCCCTGAAACAAAAAGAAACTACTTTTATCTTTGTACAGCATGAAAAATGGACCAAAATGGAATAAAACTACTTTTATCTTTGTACTGCATCAAAAATGGATCACAAAGGCAGAGGAGGAAATGATATAAGACTCCGTAACTCACTTGGCCAGGAATATTGGGTCAGCACCAGCATCTAGTGAGCACTTCATCATACCAGGTAGGACGCTGTTCATTGCTGCCATCAAGTAATGCCTATATAGTCAATTTTATTCACATCAACACCAGCCTGTATAAATAAATTATAATTTATTTGAGCAAGTGCTTGAGATGTCATCTACAGAAAATGTATGCACCAATAAATAAAGCAGCATCTATAGACTACATACTGAAGAAAGCTCCATAAATAATGATTAAGAAGTGATGTTTCATAAAAATAGCAAGAAGGTTCAAATAGTATACGCACATATTAAACAATAACCAAGTTTTTCATTCATTTCTTCAGTCTGTGGAAATAAAATTGCTAGGTGTAGATCCTCCTTTATGATGGCTTGTTTCTAATACAATTTATTTATTTCAAGGAAAGATATCTATGTAAAGCTTGGAATGGACATCAACATTTGAGAATTGCCAGAATGGCTGCTCTGTGATGTCTGATTCTAAGAGGCGAACAGGTTACTGTGGTGTTTCCCGGGTTAGTGGATAACTGAAAACAAATTGACCTAGCATGCATATACACGTCAAGTGGAGACCACAGGAACCCATACACTGTAAAGCAAATCCAATAAGGAGGTTAGGTGTTACTACTAAAAACATGCATTCGTCTAATTAGAGTTTACCTTTGCTTCTTGGAAAAGATAGATGCTCCCTTTATAGCTTTGTGTATGCTCACAAGACATAACATAAAAAAGGAACCAGAACATGAAGTAATTCTTAGATAGTATGAAAAAACTGAATCAAAAAGTTAAGCAACATAATTCAGCTACTACAGTTCTATTTGGGAGATTCCCCCAATAAACATTTCAAAAATAAGATTTTCCAAATAAGTTTTCTGCTGTAGACGTTCTCTATTTAAGCCTGGAACTCTTAAGAACAAAGTGCTTCAGATTTTCATGGTTGACGTTCATTACCTGTTGGCTGAAAAATAAAAGACCATTGCAGTACCTGATTTCAACAACTTTGTGGCTCTTAGATTTTGCTGCCACTAGAGTGCCTTGTCCGAAAACACGTGAGTTATTATTAAAAAGATACCCGCATATCACCATAAATTTTAAATTCAAAACTTTGTGCAAACCAAATAACAATATAACTTCCAATACAGAAATCTTTATCTTTACCTATACCTATACCTATATATATATATATATAAGATTATATTATATATATATATATATATATTTAAATACATTATAACCGAGCACTAATCCAACCATCTCAGAGCACTAGCAATTTCGGCCATTGGATCTGTTGTTTTAGGCGTTCATTGCCGTTAGATGCCTTGGTCAATGCGCGCATGGGCCGCAGATCATGGGCAACGAATTGGGCTGACGCCATGAGGGCCGCTATTCCCGTAGCAAAATCTGAACTCTCTGGTTGATTCGGGCCCGCACGTGGTGTTGCGGCATCACCATCCATGCTGCTTGCCTTCCATCTCCTCAGCCACCGCCACCGCCCCTCTCCTCCGTCCTCCACCAGAAAATCGTCAATTCCTCTCGCACTCCCATGATCAGCGGCGAAGGTGAGAGGGCGACAGATCCGCATGGGCGAGGAGGTGTCGCTGATAGTCAGAGCGCCCCGGCTGGGTTCGGGTTAAACTTCTCTTCCCCGTTTTCCTCTAGCATGGCCGAGAGCTGATCCTCGAGATGACCCTCCCACTGGACGCTGGGGTGCCTCATCGCCTGGGTCATCTGTTCACCTCAGTTGCAACAGACTGCGATGACCATCGCGATTGCCTTGCTCCTGTTTCCAGGCGATGGATTCGACGCCCCCTGTGTCCCTCAGCTTCACCATCAGCCAAAATCTGGATGCGCCCCATCTTTAATCATCGTGCACTCCTCGCCCCCTTGCAAGGTTTGATTGCGAGGTCCCTTTTTTCCAGAATTTAATTCGGTTCCTTGATCTCCTTTCCTTGGTTTTGCATTTGCCAGCCTGTTTTAATAAGGCCATCGCATCTGTTGGTTGATCAGGAGGAGGCCAGCATCCAACAAGATATGGTGCTACAAAATCAGCAAATCAGGTCAGTGTGTTGTACCCTAGGCTGTTCTTATCTTCGTTCTTTGTTGCTATTATTCATCTCCTGATTCTGTTGCTTAGTTGTGATATATTTCCATACACGTGTTGTCTCTAGACATCTGGAAACCTCTGATGAAATTTGTTGCGAGAATGGTCAACCCCATTGCCGATTTGCCCAAATTGTTATATGCTATGAAATAAAACTCAAAACTTATTTAGAACGTATCTAAATACATTCTTAATGAAGTAGTTAGTTAGTATAAAACCATGGCACCGGCTGGCTTGCTCATAAATATATTGGTTATTTTTGACCTTCGATATATGAGTTAGTCCTTTCTTGATGCACCAATGTACTTTACTATTTAGGATTGAGACTCTTCCTATATGTATCTTCTGAACCATACATCCATCTTGATAAGAACTATGTTTATCTGGCTCTATATTTCTATGTTAGATTTCACTTTCATGTCCTTGGCGATAAAAAACCCTTAGTTAATTAATCCGAACGTTTCATACTATTTACGGGGCAGGAAATCTCGGTGCAAGTGCAGCGGGTTTGTTTTGTACATGTAGATGCAATCAGTTTTCAGCAAGTTTTTGGTATTTACATCTCCTGTCAAGAGGGGAAAAAATATCTATCTTCACTGACAGTCCATGGTCCTGAAATGTATATGCACATAAATGCCTTGTGATGAAATGAACAAAAGCTTTATGCAACTTCTCTTAGCATGTAGCTTTTCTTTTATCATGTTGTACTTGCAAATGATTTTTTACAACACTGAGCGCTAGATGACGATGATTATGGCTTATGAGCATTTCATTTATACTGGTGTGCAGAAGGTCGTACTCGTAGCAAAATCTTAATGTTCTTTTTTCTCGCACAAAATATGTTATGATTGGTTGTCTTCTTTCCCATCAGTTTTGTTTCCATTGAGCTGCTGCCTGGATTGCTACCGATCTAACAGAGGATGTCCAGGGAATGTGCTGGTACCAGCGCCCATAGGGCTTCTATTCAGATTCTGCAGTTGAAGAATGTAGATAAAATATCTACTCCAGACTTGATTCCCTCTTGTGTGTAACTTAGTGACTTTTTTATTCTTGCAAAAAATGATATGTTTGAGACCTCAATAGTAAAGCATTTGGTCTTGCTTTGTTTGTGCTAAAAATGTGTTCTTATCATTTTAGTGAGCTAGCGTCCAACAGAGGACATGTTTCTCAAAAAAAGATGTATCATGTATGCAAAGCTAAGAGTATAATATGAAGATTTTACTTTCATCCTCGTAGTAATTGTTGCATTTTCAGATCTTTGTCTCCGTAGTGGGTAAACACTGCATATGTAGCTGCCTGTCAATGTTATCTCTTATGCATTCTTGAAATTCCCTGCAAATTCTTGCTTACGGTTACTGTTCACCGAGTGAAAGCAGATGTTGCTCCATCGTAGCTTAGTATCTTTTAGTTTTTTACTTACTACTTACAGAAGTATCTTTCATATCTAAAGAAAAAGGGAAGCATTCGTGAACAAAATTGTTTCAGCCTAATGTAGAATATTCCATAGTTGATCTTGTCTCTGTGTACTTAAACAAATTGCCATCTCTATCATAAAACACAAAAAATAGACGGGCGCGGCAACGCGCGCCTTCAAGGATCTAGTGTATATATATATATATATACTTTACCTATACTAATAAAGTGGCTATCGCTTCTGCCCGTCCGTCATTAAAACTGCCCCTAAAGTTGCAAAAAATTACCCACCAATGCCACCATTAAGTGAGAAAAACGTTTGTTTTTTTTTGTCCGCGCTAGCCCATCACTCAAAAAGTGTAGATCCCCGCATGTACAAGAAGCGTACGACCAGCTCACTGGTTGGTTTCTCGGCCTAGCGCGCTGGAGGTCGTGGGTTCGATTCCCACGCCCTCCATCTTTTTCTTTTAATTTCTTTAAAAGATCAAATATTTTTTGAAAATTTCGTATCTTTAAAACCCTAACTCAATGTGACATGTCATATATGAAAATTCATCAGAAAAATGTGTAGATTCCAAAAAAACTATTATCATTAATTTCTAAAATTATGTTCAGGGTGCAAACTTAAATAATACCTTCTTTATATGATGAGATATTTTAGAAATGCCTATTGCATATGTCCTTATAGATTGGTTATTTTTGAAATTTCATATCTTTAAAACCCTAACTCAATGTGACATGTCATATATGAAAATTCATCAGAAAAATGTGTAGATTCCAAAAATGCTATTATCATTAATTTTTAAAATTATGTTCAGGGTGCAAACTTATATAATACCTTCTTTATATGATGAGATGTTTTAGAAATGCCTATTGCATATGTCCTTATAGATTGGTTATTCTTGGTGGAGCTATCCAATATGTTTGCAACCAAATTAAGTAACTGAATTATGATGCCAAACACACACAAAATACATAGATTCCAAATATGCTATCATCATTAATTTTTAAAATTATGTTCAGGGTGCAAACTTAAACAATACTTTCTTTATATGATGAGATATTTTAGAAATGCCTATTGCATATGTCCTTATAGATTGGTTGTTTTTGGTGGAGCTATCCAATATATTTGCAACCAAATTAAGTAACTGCATTATGATTGCAAACACACACAAAATACGTAGATTTCAAATATGCTATCATCATTAAATCTAACTTGGTGCTAAATACATCCATTTGAGGGACAAGTTTGGAACAAGCTTTTTCGGACAGAGGGAGTATATGACAAAAATAATGCTCTTATGCACATGTTGTCATTAAATATTTAAATGTACTTTGCTATTTTTGTTCTAATGCAATATTTTTTTGGGCATCACCGAGAAACAACAACAAATGCGTAAACATATACTGGCAACTAGGTAGATATTTGTGTTGTATAATGAATTCTAAACACCTTGAGTACACTTCAAAAATCATCACACCTTTATGTTTTTGCACAACACCACTTATCATGTTGCTTGTTGCGTGGCATCATGAAATTTTTTAAGGGGTTTGTTGATGTCGTTGTGTTTATGAGGCATGCATTTTTTTTCTCCCGTTGCAACGCACGGGCATATTTGCTATATATATATATATATATATATATATATATATTATATATATATATATATACTAATAAACCAGCTATTGCTTCTGGTCGTACGTCATTGGACTTTTTACATAAAAGTCCTTGCATTTTTATGTAATTCGACCCGCCGTCCTCCTGTAAGTCAACCCGAACCGGTACAGGCCGAGGGAAAAGAAAAAAAAACGCAGGACGACCTTATCTCCCGCATCTCCACCTCCAGGCGCCGCCACCCCC